>NC_072788.1:14773091-15084945 GCF_022539595.1 Amphiprion ocellaris
GCTCCATACACTGTATGCATGCAACTGGTGTAAAGCCACTGGAAGCCAGAGACTGCAGGCACAGAAGCATTAAAGACCTTCAAAGAATGAAGTATTTCTTAGAGGTAAGCAGTGGCAGTTGGGAGAAGGATTAACAAGCTGAAAAGCTGCATGACGTTATGTGCAGAAGAGACAGTCAGCTGAAGCAGGAAGTGTCCCGAGGAAGGAAGAATCCCTCCGGTGTTCTCTCTACCTCTGCATGTGGGAGGCGGCGTCCAGGTGCCGTTCTCCAGACACCTGCTCCTTCCAACGCCCTCCATGGCGTAGCCGCCAAAACACGAGTACACCGCCACGTCCCCGAACTGGAACACCGCCCCCCGCACCACCCCATTGGCCACATGGAGGGGGGGGCCACAGGACACCCCTGCACAACAGCCCAGATGGAACGACCCACGGGTTACTCTCTAGACCTCTTCTTTATTCTCCTTGTAGAGTTTGGCTACAAACGGTGCTGCTTCCTAAACCATGTCTTTAATTTTAAATAATCTAAATTTAACTTTTAACAACTTGCAAAAAAAATAACCGATCATAATGTTGAATATTTGTTGAAGCTGCCAGCTCTTCGCCCTTGCTCTTTCTATTTGAAGTTTACTGTGTCAGGTGTCTTTCATCCTGGTCACATAACACAATTTAGGTATTTTTCATTAATGCACCAGCATTTCAGGAAGCAACTCTCTGTCCAACAACAATAGTAAATGTGACAGAGCTCTCTTACTAAAGTGTAGGTTTGTCTACTATTTTGTCTACCCTGTATGTAGATAAAAAACCCAACTATTAAATGATGCGCTGCAGAGATAAATCTGTTATTAAATTAAATCAAGTTCGTTTTCTGGATCTTTTGTTTCCCCTGAAGGCAGTGATTTTCATGCAACATATCCAGATTTGTCAGATAGTCCATTTGTGTGGCTTGCTAATAACTCGAGCTGAAAATTCCCCTCAGGAGTAAAAGGACTACGATAAACATGCATATAGAAGAGGAAACATGCACATATAAATAACAAGCCATAGCAACATGAGCACCAATGTTTGCATATTCAGGATGACCGTGCTGAAGAAAGATCAAGGGTTTATCTGACAAAGGTTGCCATAGAAGCTGCAAATTTGCCTGTAATTAGTTCAGCATACAGGACACCAACGGCGTGTTTGATGCAGCCTCATTTGTTTTGATAAAAGCTCAATGAGAGACAGGCGACAACAGAGAAATGGTACTTTCAACTAACAGGCAGCTTTAAGCCAACAGCCATGCAAGTGAAGAGAAGCACTCGGATCAAGACAAGAGGAGCATGCAGAGTGCAATATTAAATGCACAGTGGTTTATGTGATTTTCACATTATTTAAGACATGATTTGGTAGCTTTAGTACAGATTACACTGACATCCTACTAACTATAGCTGATTGATCCCCACAAAAATAATACATCACACGTCTATAAACTCAGATTGATTAAGGAAAAACATTCTTATTGATTCTCATTGACATTTCAGGACAAAAATGGAAAATCTAGTATACTAATTATGCTAGAATGAAAGACTGTGGCATTGAACTGTTACATAAAGTACCACAGAGTTGGGACAAAGGTCTGTTCAGAGGCTGTATATTTTAATCCTAATAAACTTTAACATCAAAGACAATAGGTGCAGTAAAGATGAGAAGATAAAAATAGTGAGCAGTCACCCTCCCTAAAATAATTAAACCTCAAGCTAAAAAGGTCATTACATAAAAGCAATTATATTAAATACTGCTTAATATATTACTTATCTGGCAAGATAAGAACCTTGTTGATATTGCAGTATTAGTCCATATGAGTGGAATGGCCAGATGAACATAATATTTGATGCACAGCATGTGGTAACATATTTGAAGTGCTTTGATTATATTTTAAATAAAACACAACCTTCGTATTTCTAGTTGTTTGTCACTAGATGATAAAATCCTCAGAACCATAAACCCACATAGGTAACTTCATAGTAGTCCCTTGAATTGATTTAAATATTTCAACTTATTTCAACAAATGAACTGTTCTGTAATATTTATTTTCCACCAGTAACCTTGACATCTAAATAAAGCTGCTAAAACAACTCATTAGTTATGTTTATGAAGAAGAAATCCGTCAAGTAGAACACTATCTGTTTCAAATAATGGTTCCTTTAATGTAACACTTCTTCCTAAAATGAATGCAGTGTTTTGACTGTCACACTGAATCCACCGTCTTCAAGGCTTCTACCTACTTTCACACACAGAGCTGATGGGGCTCCAGGTTTGGTCTGGCCTGCAGGTGATGGTGCCGCTGCCTTTCACCTGCTGCCCTTTGGGGCAGGTAACACGGACTGACTGTCCAACATGAAACTCCTGCGGGGATCCGTTCCTGCTACTGTCCTGCTTCCAGCCTGGAGGAGCCGGGCAAGACTTGGCTGTGAAACAAAGAATGGATGCAGTTATTTTTACCTACTTAAAATCCAGTTGACACAGTGTATCTCTTAGCAATATATTTTTAGATGTTTATCACAGAAACAACAAGTTGCAGTAGCTGACATGATTGATCATGCCAGGATACTGACTACAGATAAAAACAGATGTCTTTGTTTGAGAAGACAGTTTGAAAAAAGGTATAAAAAAATGTACAAGTGTGAAAGTATACATCAAAATGATGATATTTTTACAAAACCTAAGAATGTTCAACTGATTTAAGAAAAGCAGCAAATCCTGGTGCTGAAGCCAGAAAATATTTGGCAGTTTTTCTTTGGAAAATTCCTGAAACAATAAATAATTTTTGTTGCTCAACCAGTCAATTAATTAGTAAATTAATGCAGCTTTAGTTTGCATCATTAATCAATCATCTTTTTGGCTGGATATTTTTGAGTGAAAAATATCCCAACTTCTTTTCTGTGTGCAATAGTTTTTCAGATAAAAACACAGTAAGCCTTGGTTTCATTTTGACAAATATCCTGAGGCATGACTCAAAACTAATATTCCAGTCAACTCAAATTGAAACCAACAAGTAAGAAAAGCTGACGAATCCGCCCCATTTGTCACATTTGTTGTGAAAAAGATTACGAAATGCAGTAATGTTGCAAAGAATTTTGAGTGGGTGTTTGGCTACGTGTTGCAAATGTTTGTCAAATTCCTTGGCTTTGGCAGAAAGCAACCACAGTGTCAGCAAATTGTAAGGGAAGTCCAGCACAGCAGAAGGTCAGACAGCAAATACAGTATACTAGAAAAATCTCTCCAGTATATGGCTGTGTGTGTCTGTGTGTGTGCAAAAGGCAAAGTTTTCTCACGCTGGCAGGTGGGGAAAGTGGAGCTCCAGGCGTTGCCCCCCATACACACCACCAGAGAGTCTCCCACCAGCCTGTAGCCTTTATCACACTGGAACTCCACAGCACGCCCAGTGTTCAGGTTGTGTTCCTGCACTTTGCCATGCAGCATCTGTTTCGGGCTGTCACAGCCTCTAGCGACTGACAAGAGAGGCAAAATGATGAAGTTGAGATGTAATAGAAGAAGACAAAAAGGAGGCTTTTCATTCAATGCTTATTGTGCGTCCTCCATACCTTCACACGTAGGTGCTGGCAGACTCCATGTGCCATTGGCCAGACAGACGACAGTCTTTGGGCCGACCAGCTGCAGCCCACCATTACACACATAGCTCACATTGTGTGAGTGAGGCTCTGCTGTCATCTGGACCTGTGCATTTTTCACAGTGGGAGGAGGCCCACAGGAATGTGCTGAGGAGACTGTTGACAGGTGTCACAGGTGTGGCGGGTTAATGCGTTTGTTTACATTGTAACAAGTTACATAACACTCAGATAAAAGTCAGTTACACCGCTAAACCTTCACAAAGGTTTATTATACAAAATGTGTTTACATTTGGTCAGAGATTTTTTAAAGTTTGTTTTTCACAGCTGGAATGTAGACTGTGGACATCATGGAAGATGTTTACAGAATGGAAAAGTGATTTTAGTTAAAAATATTTTAGAATCCACGTCGTAAAGTTTTAGAACAACGCTACAGCTAAACTGAAGTCATGATATATTCTCAATCTTGGTAAACATTTATTTCTCCATCTCCCATTTAATCCAAATGTAAAATTTCTTTTACTTTGCAGCATATATTAGCAAAGCATTATTGCCATTTTTTCATGAAACAAGAGGATGTAAGAATTTATGGACTGCAGGGAGTTTTTTGTCCCCTTTGTTCACTGAGTCATTCCCTACGTGCTTCTTTGTGACTATCATGACCAAAAAATGTTAGTGAAAAGATTGTTTTATGTGGAGGGGATATCTTTGGAAGTTTTAGTCATCTTAAAGGGTGTTCCCAGCTTTCGTGACAAATAGTTTGAAGAATAGCTCTGACAGCACACTAAGATTAAACACTTGGACATTGTTAGAAACATCTTCTAGTCTGTCCCTTATGTACACAAACCTACCAACACACACTGGCTGCGTGCCACTCCATGTTCTGTCTCCCTGGCAGGTCTGGATAGAGTCTCCCTGTGACAAAAAGGGAGAAGTGTAAAGCAATAGAAACATCTGATGACTTAACACGGCAACACTTTTACACCCTATTTCAATGTGCTGTATCACAGCAAGAAACACGATACAGTTAAGGTCCATGATATCGATTTTTTTCTCTGCACTCTGACGCAATGACTGTTCTGTATTTTTCCACTAAGTTGCCTAAGTGCTATTAAAGCCGCAGCTTGTTGTCTTCGTGTGTCCTCAGTGCATTAACAGGGCTTCATTGTGGTGAGTATTTAAATTGAGGAGTAGTTATCAGTAGGTATCAGTGTATCGGGAAACAGTGACTCAGCTCCTTCTCTTGGCTCTGCAACTACACACTGTAACTACTGAATGCTGAGGAGAAATCATGTGACTTTCTGTAATCTGATTGTTAGCCATTATCTTATGGTGGACAAACTGTTTTTTAAAAGCACAGTGGAAGAAAGGAGAGTATTACAGGAAATGAGTGCACTCTCGTTCATCAAATACATCTTTTAGAAAAACAACATATTCTATTAGATTCGGTATCCAAAACAACTATGACTGTGTTTTTCTATGTCATGTTACTTTCTCTGTATATGTTGAAATAATTCATTAAAGCATGTTTCCAATTCTGAGCGCTAAAGTGCTAAACTCTCCAAAAGAAAACTTGGCTTGATGAGCAGTACCTTCATGTCAAATCCAGGTAGACAGGAGTACATGACAAAGTCTCCATAGCTGTAGCTGTCCCCCTCAATTAAACCATGAAGAAGAGGAGGGGGTTTCTCACACATCACCATCTCGCAGGAAACAGACATGATGCTTGGGGCCCAGCTTCCACCCACCTTATCACACAGCCATAAAGACAGGACAGGAAGTACTTCATTATTCACAGCTTCTTCTTAACATCAGTGAAAAACATGACTTCTTCATGGGTCAATGGCAAAACTATACTGGTTATATGACAGTGATGACACACAATATTTAAACAGCAGACAGATCACTTAAAATCGATTTTGCAACATCTTTTTTTTATACATATCATGATTACTTGTGCTGACTAACTGATTTGGCATTCATATTAAGATTAAGAGGCTTAGAGACAAATGACTGACGAGCATGTTTCTTACCTGACACTCTGCCAATGCTGACCCCTGCAGGTAGAAGCCAGGAGGGCAGGAGAGGGTGATGGTGCCTCCGACAGGAGTCAACTCCTTCCCAGTGATTGCGAGTTGGGGGATGGAGACGTTGGTGGGTAGCAGGCAGGGGGTGGGGCGGCATCGAATGCTGTGTTTGGACCAGGTGCCGTCACTCTGGCAGGCAAGGAAATCTGTCTGTGTGGCTAGTTTATATCCATCATCACACCTGGAGAGCAAGAGGCATATTTGGTCTTTGATATGATTATATATATATGGATAAGTAATAAGTAAATTCACACAGGAATTAGGGCGACTTAAAGAGAAATGATAGAGAACAGGTGTAAAGGGTACGTTTAGTTATTTATAGCTAATGAAATCTGTCTAGCCATGTGATTAAATCAAGTGCAAACAGCAGTATGGTGGCTAACATCTGTTATTTCTGTCAAAAAGAAAAACAAAATGTCGCAAATTAGAGTATAAAAACAGTATTTACCTATAAGTGACCTGGTTGGGGAAGGTAAAGATGTCTCCCTCCAGCTGAGCATGGGCTACTGCTGGTGGTTTTCCACAGCTCACAGGCTCACAGCTGATCCTGGGTTCCCCCCACCTGCCGTCTCTTCCACAGGAGAGGTGTGGGTACCCCTTTTGCTGGTAGCCCGGTCGACACCTGTAAATAGCTGTGTCTGGGAAGGTGGCACTGCCGCCCTGCAAAACAGCATTCGGGACTGTAGGCGGGGCGACACTGCACCTCCCCCGGCCACATACAGGCACCCCGGGGCTCCACACACCTCCCTTCTCACACACCGCCTGAGAGGGACCCAGCAGCTTGTAGCCGTCGTCACACTGGAAGTGCACTCGGTCTCCGCAGGCACGGTCCTGGCCAAGAACCACCCCAAATTTCACTACAGGGAGGTTGCAGACGCAGGGCTGACACTGGGGCACATTGCCCACCCAGAGGCCTTGAGCAGAGCACCGCAGGATGGGATCCCCGACTACCTCGTAGCCATCAAAGCAAACATACTCCACCACGTCATCATAGTTGAAGCTGGAGCCATTCAGGAAGCCGTGACTGATGTCCTCAGGTGGATCACAGCTAATGATATCACAGCGGGGTGGCAGTTTGTCCCAAAGTCCATCTGATTGACAAACACGTGTAGAATCTCCTTTGAGCACGTATCCCTCATCACATTCATACTTTACCTTGCTGTTGTAGCCAAACTCTGACCCCAGCACACTCCCATTGGGTATTGGGGAGGGCTTCCCGCAGCGGGCTGGTACACAGGTAGGAGACTGGTGGCTCCATGTGCCATCAGCCTGGCAAATAGTTACAGACTTCCCTTTTAAGAGAAAACCAGGCTGACAGCTCAGTTCTATTTCACTATTATAGGTGTACTCTTTGCCTTTAAATGTAATATCACTGGGGATTTTAGGAGGACCACAGGACACTGGTTCACACTGTGGTTTCCTACCATTCCACTTTCCATCTGCCTGGCAGGCAATAGTGTCACTGCCCTTTAAGGCAAACCCAGGACTACACTCATAGTGTAATACCTGAGGATAAACAAATTCACCTCCATGAGCCGTGCCATTTGCAATCACTCCTGGGTCACCGCAGGAAACAGGTCGACAAACTGGGGCATCATCAGTCCACAGTCGACCCGATACGCAATGTCTCTCAGGCTCCCCCTCCAGCTCATATCCTTCCTCACAAGAATATCTGACCATACTGCCGAGGGACGCATCAGTTACATTCACCCAGCCATGCTCTGGACTAGGTGGCGTTTCACACTCAGCTGGGACACATGATGGGGCGGTCCCATTCCATCCTCCATCCTCCTGACACACCAACCTGATGTGGCGTGTGAGGTCGTAACCTTTGTGGCAATGGTACTCAATCAGTGTCCCATGAAGGAAGTTCAAGTCCATATGTGTAGATAATGATTGAGTGTCTTTAGAAGCAGAACCAGATCCATCTCCCAGTTCTGTCACCCTGACATATTCCCCAAAGTCAATGTGAGGAGGCAGGCCACAGTCCGAGGGTACGCAGACAGGAACAGAGCTTGACCAGCCAAACTCCTCACATGTTAGATGGTCCTGGCCCACTAGCTGGAAGCCAGGAAAACAGCTGTAGAAAATAGTGACACCAAAACTATGATCCTGACCCTCTACAAAACCACTTTCAATTGGCTGGGGTGGAGTGCATGATATCTGCACACAAGCAGGTGGCTCAATGTCCCATTCTCCACTGGCCAGGCATTTCAGAGTCTCTGGGCCTTGGAGGCGGTAACCACGACGACAAGAGTAAGTAGCACTGTTACCAAACTGGAGCTTTGTATAACCCACTTTTCCATTGGCTATCTGTGTAGGGATTGAGCATTCAATTGGACGGCAAGAAGGCACCCCACCAATCCATAGTCCTTTCTCTCCACAGAGGACAGTGAAGTTTCCCACTAAGTTATATCCAGTCTTACAGCTATACAGTGCTTTGCTGAGGTACATCAGACCCTGAACATCGACAATACCATTAGAAATCTCTACAGGCTGAGGACATTCAACTGGGATGCATTCTGGGTAAGGAGTGCTCCACTGTCCGTTAGCTAGACAGGACACAGAGCCTTCTTGTCTTAAAGTAAAGCCATCCATACAGGTGTAGGTCACCACAGAGCTGAAAGGAAATGGGGGAGAGGACGAGGAAGGGCCACCAAATGACACCTCTGGCAGTGAACCACAAAATACTTGTTTACACACTGGAAAGGTGTCGTTCCACTCCTGAGACGGAGTGCAGCGGAGGATCCGAGCCCCCTCCAGGACGTAACCATCCTCACAGGACAATTCCACTGTTCCAGATTCAGAGTCTAGGCCCTTCAGGACCAGGTGGTTCTCCTCCAGCGGTGGCTCTGGACACTGGACTGGTGAGCAGCGTGGACGTCTCGACTTATCCCATCTTCCATACTTCAGACAGGTCCAGATAGCATCACCAGCCAGCTCATAACCCTCATCACAGACATACTGCACTTTGCGGCCCACCTGGAACTCCGAGCCTTTGTAGTGTCCATGGACGATGTCAGGAGGAGGATCGCAGGTTAAAAGGACACAAGTGGGAGGGTCGTGGTTGGACCACTGGCGGTTGGCTTGGCAACTTCGCTCTGGCTGGCCAATCAGTCTGTAGCCTGCATTACAGGCATATGTCACCTTGCTGTTGAATGTGAATCGACCTCTGACCTGTAGGGGAACAGTGCAATATATCATTTTAATTGTTTATTATGTTTATAAGAAGGATTAATGTGCTCAATCTGAGCTTTATGTCTGACCTGGATGTATCCATTCCTGAGTGGTGGAGGGGATGAGCAGGACACAGGTACACAAATAGGCAGAGCTCCTCCCCACTCTCCATTGGCCTTGCAGGTTCTCCTCTTCTCCCCTCGGATCAGGAAGCCTGAATTGCAGCTGTATGCCACAACAGCCCCAAAACTGTAGTTTGTCCCAATCACATAGCCCCGATCAATGCTTTCAGGCTTGGAGCACCTCACTGGCACACAGCCGATATCAAATGGTGAAGGCTCCCACTCTCCTCCCATCAGGCATCTGAGTGTGGCTGTGGTGTTGAGCATGAAGCCCTCTTCACATTTATAGCTCACTTCAGTGTTGCTAGCATATTTAGGTTTGTTGACTGAATCTAAAATTGCGTGGGAAAGGTCAGGTGGGCGTAGGCAGAAGTTCGCAATGCAGCGAGGGGCCGCCATGCCATCAGGTGGTGCCCACACACCCTGAGCATTGCATATCATCTTAGAGTTGTTTCCAGCAACGTATCCATCAGTGCAGTAGTAGTTTGCCGTGTCTCCGAACAGCTGGTGGCTCTCATAGGGCTCAGCGTGGTCGATGGCAGGTGGGGGGCCACAGGAGCGAGGGACGCACTGGGCAGAGCTTTCACTCCATTGGCCAGTTGGTAGACATTCCCTGGTTTCTGGGCCAATCAGAGTGTAGCTGCATATAAGAAGCAACAAAGATGATGAGCAAAGGGGATAAAAAAAAACCACAGCACCAAGATATGCCAGTGCCAATAATAACATCAGTAACAGTTGATTGTTTAACTTTTTGAAAACAAAGCTCTTTTCTGGCCATTTTTTGCACTTCTGTCATATTTACATACGGTAGGCTCCTTTTAAATTTCAATATAAAGTACAGCACCTTTATGGATACAGCACTACATTTCTTTGATTACTTATTTTTTTACAAAAAAATGAAAGAAATCTAGAATCACTTTGTACAACATTTTTCCAAGTGGTACCAATGCTGGAAAAATGGTGATTCTACATACTATCGATATATATATATATATATACATATATATTTTATTTTGTGCATTTTTAAATGTGTTTTAATACTATTTATTTCCTATCTGCTCTGTTTAAACAAAGCCTGCAGCTCAGCCCAGTTCAGCTGAAAGTTTCTAAAATTATATTTCATATCTGCTGATCAAAACTGAGTCACTGATGGCTTCCTGATTCCGAGGATGATAGAATCTCGTCTTTTTTTTACTGAATCGGACGGGTTGCAAAGGGTTTATTTTGATGAACATACAGGAAATTGACGATACAGCACTCAGCATTCAAAATGACAAATAGTACACATGCACATATTATTTTATAATTAAAGGCTATATGACACAGTAATATATAGTTACATATAACTAGGTTAGTGAAATGCAGAAGCCAAATGTCTGCATTGAAATTAACTATTATGTTTTCATTTAAAAACTTTTTAGTTTTAGTTGATGAAACAGCATAATAACTGAATAGACTTCAACCACATTTACCCTTCTTTGCAGACATAGTGCACCTTGTTTCCCAGTTCATAGTTCTCTCCTACAGTCACAGCATCTCTTAGGGTTGGTGGTTCGTGGCACAGGACGCTCACACAGCGAGGTACAGGTCTGCTCCACTCCCCTGTCGCTTCACAAACCACTTCCATGGAACCCTGTGGTCTTCACACCAACACACCTTTCAGTTTACACACTCACACTACTGCAAATAATCGTATTACAGAGAAGTACAAAAATACCTTGTGAAAACTGAAAAATCAAGGGTGATAGCAGCATATTTTCTTCTGTCATATTTTAGTTTGATTACAGTACAGAACGTCTGTTTTATTGTTACTTTAAATTCTAATTTCATTCTATTCAGCAGTCAAGTATTGATAAAATACATTTATTCAATGAAATGACCAAACACCAGCAGAAGTCAGAGTCAGCAGTGCAGTTAACGGTTATTAAACCATACCTGTATCCCTCAGTGCAGGTATATTTGACAGTAGACATGTATGTGTTTAGATCAAGGGTGTAGTCCGCATTTTCTACAGTTGGTGGGCCCCCACAGGTCACTGGATGACAGACCGGTGGTGTCCCGCTCCACCTCAGACTAGTGAGACACTGGAATTCATAGGGGATCTGAGGCAGGAAGCCCTTCTTACAGCTGAAATGGAGGGAAGTTAGTGTGAGTTTTCAAATGCCATAAGGAAACAGCAATCTTGTAATGGCTTTCTTGACAGATTTGTAACACCTTTATTGTCACAATGATACTGTGGTATTGTAGAGAATGCAAATGATACCTGAAAGTCACCTTGCTTCCATAGGTGAAGTTGCTTCCCTTCATGATGGAGTTCTCTGGAACAGTTGGTGCTGGGCAGGAGAGGGCTAGAGCACAATATTAATAACATGATTAATGACTACAGCTTTAAATTTCAGATTTCACTGAAACCTAAAAATGACTAAATACCAGTGTAGCTCTTCATTATGGTAAGAGTAAAGACTGTCTATATGAATAATTCCAGACAGAAAAGAGAGAATTTCATAGACGACTTTAAGTGTTATTGATGAAATTCAGATTACACTAATATGATAAAAGATGCCAGCAGGAAAGTATAAAAAAGGTAGAATGCAAAGAGGTGTAATTGAGATGCACTGTGGAGCAATCAGTCTGAAATTCCATCTGCATTCATTTTTTTATTAAACAGGCCAGACATTGTTGTTTCCAGTCGTGGTCACATTACGATTGATCACAGTCTGGAAAAATTTTAACATGGAAAATCATTAGGGTCTCCTATGTCTAGCCAATTTGAGAAAGGGAACAAGACTGACTTATTAAATATTGTTTGTTTATATACTTCCTTTATAAATGTATACTGTAATGAGCAGCAGAATAGAAGCAGCAGATAAGATGAGATGTGGTTCATCTGCAGTGAGTCTAAGAGCAGAGACAGACTGCTGCTGCTTTCCTCTAATAACAGTGTAAGATGGAATTTTTCAACCTGACACAATGATTTACTGCTGTAGCAGTATATTGATCCTTCAGTGTGCCCTCTAATGCATCAGAACATGAATTATTTAGCCTTTGTTATTGCTGGCTGTAACACAGGAAAACAGTCAAAACAAGATGTAACTGTTTTGATTTCTGGAACATCACTGAGGTGCTTTACGTATTTCAGGTAACTTACAATTTTTTTCCATTTGTAATCACTTTGAATACAGTATTGCAATCAACAGCCAATATGGAATGAATGCAACAAACTGGCACATTCTGCTGGCACTGAGTAAGTAAGCTCCCCCTCTTCTATGAGGAAGAATGTGGCTTAGAGCCAAGATGAAGGTGCTGCGGTGGTCAGGCTTTTCAGCGCGCTTCACAGTGGAAGACAAAAAGACAGCTGCATGTGTAATCACCCCTTCACAGCGGCAGACATCAGGCATATCCCGTAATGTGTGACTGGGAAGTGTACATGTATGGTTGTATTTGTGTGCATGATTTGCTTTCATGTGAGAGTGTGTGTGTGTGTGTGTGTGTGTGTGTGTGTGTGTGTGTGTGTGTGTGTGTGTGTGTGTGTGTGTGTGTGTGTGTGTGTGTCCTGAAGTGTATCAGTACAAAATTTAAAAAAGTACAATCTGATTGCATTATGTGTAGTTTTGGTTGTATTTTGCTTACAATCTATCAGCCAATAGGTGAGTGCTGTGATTATTATCATATTAGCTTGATATCAATCTGTTATTCTATGTTACTTTATATATAAATCTTCATGAAACTACTCTTCTGTTTAGAGATAGTGAGCAAAATCCCATAATCGACAGCATTACATTAAAACTACAATTATACCTTTTTTTTTGACAAGACAAAATTTCAACTGGTGGCATTAGTGCGAGAGCATGAGGGTCATTAAGCTGTATTGCTGTCGCTCTAACCGGCACAGACAGATACTGTGTTAACCACAGTGGTGGAAAGTAGTGCATCCATAACCTTGGTGGTCAGTCTCGCCCTGCCTGCTGCGTAAAACAAGCTGTTTAGCTGATGTGTGCCAAAAACATAAAGTGACCTGTAGCTGATCATTTAAAAACAAAAGGACAAGGTTTGTGGAGAGGTAGAGGTTTGACACAGACACACCGGATGATCACAGTTCAGGTGGAGGTAGAAACATACTGACTAAACCAGTGAACCCACCATTATATGAACCGAATCAACTGCAGCATTTTAATGTAAAAACTCATGAAATGCAGAGTGCACCTACATGTGATGTATTTTGCACTCATAGAAAACAATGCATGTAGAAAAAAATACCTCAGTTTCATCTTGTATAATCCTGACATTAAACACCCTAGTTTCCTGTTTTCAAAGTAATTTTGGTCACACACCTGTCGGAGTTTGTGTCGAAAAGGCCAAAAAAAACAAATTGAGTTAAGAACAGATAAACGAGTCATTTGAAATGTCAGCATACTATATAGTTCTGCGCATTTGTAGCATATTCACAGTATGCGATGTGGCGCTGCATTGTGATGCCATTATGTGACCACTTTTCCTCTCACCTCTGCAGTATGGAACAACATCGTCCCAGGTCCCTGTATCCAGGCAGTGGAGTCGAGATGAGCCAATCAGCTCGTAGCCGTCATTGCAGCCGAACAGAACCTCGTTGCCCATCAGGAAGTTGCTGCCGTCTCTGTGACCAAACTCTGGAGATCCAGGATTCTCACACTTTACTGGCTCTGAACACACACACACACACACACACACACACACACACACACACACACACACACACACACACACACAAAGCTACTGGTTTTAAATAGGAACACAAAAGAATCCTTTTTATTGTCAATATTTTTGCATAGCTTTGATTCCATCTAGAATTGTTTCATTTCTGGTTCTTTAATGACCTCATCCTCTTATTAGAAATGATTAAAAGGACAGCAAATTATCTATAACACCAATAAATCTACTCATGAACGTCATTACCTGTGCAGTTTTTGCCATCTCCACTGTACGGGTGAATACAGGTGCAGGTGTAGGACCCGTCTGTGTTCTGACAGCTGGCATGATCATCACAGTCAGACCCCAGAGCACACTCATCCACATCTGAACACACGCAGACACACAAAACAGATATTTTATCAGTTGCCAAACTTCCAAATACAGTATTTATTTCATATGTATTACTTGAATGTTTTGTACCCAAACAGGCCGGTGGATTTCCTCCCCACTTGCCGCTGTTGGCGCAGTGCACCTTGGCATCTCCCAGCAAGTAAAAGCCGGCATTACACTGATAGACCACAGAGCTACTAGCATGGAAGTCGGTCCCCTGAAACAAGCCGTTCTCCAGAGGCTGAGGAGGTCCGCAGGACACTCCTGTAACACAAACAGAGGAATGTTTGGTTGGAATAAACTTTTAGAGCTACAAGTGAAACCTTTACAACCATAAATCCTTCCATCATCAGGAGTGTAATTTCAGTCAGGCTGTGCTGCAGAACATTTCAGTGTTTTCAACGTGAGATTTGGTTCCTGAGTTGAAGCCGGTGCTCTCCTCAAGATTTTTTTTTGTGGATAAATTGCTGCATTTTTTTTTGCAACACTGAGGAAGTTGCATTAAGTTTTAGTCTAAGTTCAGAAACTTGTTCTCTGACTTGGAGCAGCGAGTTTTTTAACAGCTCCATCAATGGATCAACTTAGAGGAAAACACACTGACATTGAGTCACTGAGACTCTCCACATTCCACACAAACCTTTTGGATAAATGTCTTTTAGAAGAAAACACCAGGATGGACTACTGGACAAAATACAGCTGCTATGAAAACTGATTCCACTATTAAAAATAGTAAAACATCTCAGATTTAAGCTGTGAAGATTCAGACAATTAGTAAAAGAAAAAATGAACTTAAAGATGCCTAAGAGAATCATACACAGGATGCATAACCTTCAAAGATTAACATCATCCACACTTTGGTTTTTTGCTTGCTTTGATTTTTGAAGGATGTTAGGTGAGGATGAAGGTGGGAGTGGAGGAGAGGCTGATGGGCGAAAGGTGAAGGGAAGGTAAAGAGGCTGATGAAGA
Organism: Amphiprion ocellaris; assembly: GCF_022539595.1. NCBI lineage: Eukaryota > Metazoa > Chordata > Actinopteri > Pomacentridae > Amphiprion > Amphiprion ocellaris. The sequence goes on from NC_072788.1 coordinate 14,788,113, forward strand.
AGAAAGGGTGAGGAGCTGGTAAAGAAGGGGGGAGGCAGAGGAAGCTACTGCTGTCCAGCCTGAGCTCTATTGCTCTCCTGAACTGTCTTTTCCTCGTCCACCTTCGCTCTCTGGAGTTTCTCGACGTCTTTGAGCTTTGCAGAGAGACTCTCCTCCTCCTCCTTCTGGAGCTTCAGGATTTCCGCATCTCTATGCTTAAGCTGCTCCTTCAGCTCATCCACATTGTCCATAACTTCTCCCCAACACGTGGATGCGTTCAGGCTCTCTGGAGAGGCTTTGTCAATACTTGCTGGTTGGTTTGTGTGGTTGGTTTGTGTTTTTCAGCAGTTCTTCTTTAAGTTAAGTTCTTGTGTGAAGGTTGCTGATGGTCTTTAGCACACTGGGACTGTGTGTTTCCTTTCAGTCAGACAGAAACATTTAAAATGATTCATGCAAAACGTCCCAGTCTGAAGAAACACAGTACCAGCATTCAAATTCACTGGCTTAAATGGGCGGCTCATTAGAGGTGCTATAAAGTAACAAGAACACTGTAACTCTTTCAAAAGCTTGCTGCCATGAAGCTGATCATACATACCTTCCTTTAGCTTTCAATATATTTGTCAACAGGGCTACTTCACCTAAACAGTTCAGCAGTAACCAACCGACCCAACAAACACAAAATCTCCTGGGATAAATGCCTCCATGTTACACAGAGTTCTTTAAACGACCCCACAACAGGCTCTCATCAGGTGCAACCTCCCCACCATCCTCATGTAGAACAGACAAACTACCACAGCATACCACAGGTTGCCTTTAAAATGTGTTTCATGTTCTCCTTCGATCATGTATCGCTGACATCCATCTTCAAATGCTCGGCAATTTGTACCATTTGCTCTAGTGTACAACTTTTTGACATCATACCTGTCCAAATTCTCACAAAACCGATGCAAAAAAACAAAAAAACACCACTGTCACACTAACTCTTTCTACTCTACAGGTCACTAATGGAGTTGTAACCTCATCATTTAGTCATTTCCAGCCGTAATCTAACACGTGATAGGGCAGAAAACAGTGCAGCTGTCGCCTAAACCGAGAGGTGTCAGATCTGACCCATTGTGTATCAACCCTTCACACATTTGTTGCTGTGAAAAACTGTTTTTCTTTTTGTTTCCGTGAGTGACGAATGGTAAATTTATCCACATGTCAGACTGTTCAAAATCACCCACTTCTGTCCCTGAAAGAAAGAAAGTAGTATTTAAAATAATATGTACACGCACTTCAATATAGAAGTGTATTTTTCTATGTTATTTTAAACTTGTGTATGAATTAAAAGCTTATGTGCCACAAGTTCTTCCACTGTCTGGCCCTTAGTTACATTTCTACATCTCCCAGCCCTTGCATTCTCATGAAATTTTCCAGATTTGCTATTTTCAAACTGTCCACCAGTGCCCTTGGACTTTCCAAGCAGTCCCACCTGGTTCACTTCGCTTGCCTGATCACCTGTTCTCCATTTTCAGCTTCCCATTACTTATAATGGCTCTGTTCCCCGTACTTACTCCTGGCTGATCGTAAGTGTTTATACAAGCCATTGCTTTCCACTCACCTGTCCCTGAGTGCATTTGCCTCAGCCAGACTCGCCATTTGGATTTTGTTTGCCTGAACTCTCTGTAAGCCAAATCACTTCCAGTAAACTAATTTCAATTTATCTGTTTAGCAGTTTCTAGGTTTTGGTCCTTCATCCTTGTATTCTACAAAAACGTCATATATTTCTGACAAACTCTGACAAAGAATACATTTATGATTGTTTTTCACAGATTTTCCTTGCTCAAGAACCAGTTCTGCATAGCCAAACCTATCTCCACTGCACCCAGTATCATTCTGGCTTGAACAGTGCTTGGCACAGGATGCAATGATTCTGCCCCTGCAAAATGGTATCAAGGGAAACTTGTTTTGGTGAAATATACTAGCAAGATGAAACTTTTTTGATAATTGTGAGCAAACATGCAAGAACACCCCTGTTAGAAGGCAAATGCTTTGTAGAACTATTCACTGAAAGGACCAAGCAGGCCAAATGTATTACATGATCCAGATCTTTGCTAGAACTGGTCATTTTCTGCATGTAAGTTGCTGCTTGGTGGTTGTTGTTGTAGATTTTTAAAAACAGAACAGCAGGGTAGAAGAGAGGAGGAGAATGCTGGTAAAATATGTGGCTAAGAGCAGCTACCCACAGTCTACATCTGGTGAGTCAGACTACCTAGGAACTGGTTTTGTTTTCCATCCCCAAAGAAGTACGCTGGAGAGCACGTCTGGAGTTAAACACACTACAATATTTAGTTCAGCTGAGTTCATTTTTATTTGATAGGGACGATGCACTTTAACATAGTTTCAGAACAGTGCATGACACTGATGTGCTGCATAGAGGATAAATGTCTTTTGCGAATTTCATTCACAGTGAGAAAAGCTGATTATTTTTGCTTTAAAGTCTAGATGACAAGGAAAATCAGCTAAAACAAGTGAAAAACATAGAAATTTATAACTCCTTTGCAAATCAGAGCAGTTTTCATCTGTGTCTTACGTTCACAGCTGGGCAGGGGGTGACTCCACTCTCCTTTGTTTTGGCACTGCAGCACTGGCTCCCCCACCAGGTAGAAACCGGGATCACAGGACAGCTGAACCTGTGCACCAGGGCTCACCTCCACAGAGGAGACATGCAGGTGCGGCATGGCGTTCTCCAGCTTAGGGCACTCTGGAGAAACAGAAATGGCTGAGTTAGAGCTACTGTGACTTGCACACAACAAGTTTAAAAAGCCAAATTGTTGTTGTTGAAGGTTGAAAACTACAAGGCTGACTAACAGAACACTAATTGGAAAGTCAGCAAAACTATGTTTGAATACATTAAATAAATGTATTCCTGGTTCATCATTCAATGTAACATGTTCCTGAAATATGTGAGGCTCTCTTACCAGCACAGAAAATGCTGTTGAGGTTTACTTTGACTCGGCCCACTACCCCATTGAGGAAGTCAGGCCAGGCGAGGACGTTTCCTCTGTGGGTCACATGGGAGGCAGGACAGCTGCTGGCCAGGACCTTAATCTACAAAGAAGCCAGACAAAATAGATTTAAAAAAAATGGCCTTTATACAGTAAAATCACATCGATATTCTAAGTTACATGCTAAATTATGGGGTATCAAAAACCTGGGTTAAAATGTCCTAATAGTATTTTTTAAGACTCAACAGAAACATAACCCATGAATACTTAAGTAAAAATTCTGCACTTGATTATTGTCAAATAAATTCACATCATAACATCACAGTTAGAGCTAAAACTGACTATGAATCATACAGTGGTAAAAAAACTAAATAAAAGTAAGAGAGCATTTTTCATGTTTACCTGCTGTGGTGTGAGAACACGGTCCCAGATGTTGAGTTGGCTGATGGAACCGACGAAGGATTCCACAGGGTTGAAGCCCTCCCCCCTCTGATCCTGGTCCTGACCTAATACTAGCGCCCCTCCACCTACAGGACACAAGGAGCACCGAGGTTAACCACATGGACACAGTTTTTATTCAATTTAAAGATAGAAAACAATATAGACAAGATTCTAGATCAAACTAAACACAATAAAAATTCTTAACTAATTGTAAATTGATAGTTGATACAACTTATTGTTTTACTGTTAAAAAATAATGAAATTTTAATTAATAATGCTTACTAATTGTTAGTACGGCTAAATTTGTCATTCTTTCATTATTCAGTGCAATTTAAAATACCTAAAAGATGATATAAATATAAAATATAAAAGACTATAGATTATATATGGTATCATGGCTGGTAGGAGGCAATAACATTCTTTCAGCATTCATTACATACTGATGACATTAGTAAACTATTTATTAATAGATTACTGTTGGTAACTTTCAATACACTATACTGAGTATTTGCTAGAAATGTCCAAACGATTTGTAAACCTAAAGAAATTGTCAGCAAAACCTCTATAAACAAGGCGGATCAGCTTTGTGCAACACTTTCTTAATATCAATAATTGATTTGCAAACTGCCTATGAACTAAACAGTGACATTAGTGAAGCCTATTATAAAGTTTCTACTAATGATAAAGATAACTGTGTAAGTCTTAGCCATGGTTTTATTAAATTAAACAAATTTTTTGTGCTATTGAATATTTCAATGATATGGAAAAACATCTGTCTTGGCAGAAAGGTGACCAGGCCGAGGATAGCACTACACCTGGGATAGTGGTGCCGACTGACAGGCCTTTGCCTCCGTCTGAGGGCTTTCCATTGATGTAGATTCTCCAGTCGCCATCCCAGCTCCTCCAGGACACCCCAATATGGTACCACTGACCCGTGTTCACTGCAGGGCAGTCAGTGATCCGCTCCTTACCATTCACATACAGCACCCACCTGTAGGAAAATCAGACAATAGGAAGACAGACAAATTGGTCAAGGACATATAAGTAGGAGTGCATGTATGAAATGTTAGAGTACATGGATAAATTTGTGTTTCGAACTTGCTACAACACTGACCCGTTGTAGTCTATTAGAAGGAAAGCGTTGTCACTGCCCTCCACAGCGTAGGACACAGGTGTGCCATAATTGGTGGTGTCCACTGATCTCATCCAGAAGGTGCAGGTGATTTCCGTCAGCGCCGGCATCACTCCGTCCATCATCACGTAACCATGGATACCAGACACCTCAAAGTCCAAGTTGAAGGCAGAGGACATCTCTGATAGGACAGATGAGAAAACAATTTATACAAGGAGTGAAAACACCGTAAAATATGTACTACTTTTAAAATAATTAATTCACAAATAAACAGGATAAGCATTATCAATAAACATTTTCAAAATGTGTGGTTTCATCCTGACCACACATGGAGTGAAAAGACAAAATGTTAACGAGCCCAAGAAAATTAATTTAGATTCTCTCTTGCTTTAGCTCCCGTTTTTGTGTGAAATGCAAACACCTTTACCTCTTGGGGAAACTAAAAAAAAATTCCCTCTTCTCTTTAACTCCTGATTAGTAGATAATTGCAACTAGAAGTTTGCCACATGAAGAAAAGGCTTTGAGCCAAACTTGTGTAAAATATAAAATAAAATGTCAAAATACTTTTTCCATTATCCCACATTTCATTTCTCTTTAGATTCACATCTTAACTCTGGTGTTTTGTTATGAAAAACAAGAAAATTTATTGTAGTCAAATACTAAAACATCAGGGGAAACAGTTTGATTGTAACAAATCTAATGCTGCAATGACACCTTAAAAACATTATAAAGGTGTTTGTATTTTCAGCATGTTTATTGAGAACAGTAATGATGTAAAAATAGAGAAATGCCAAAAAATGATGGCCAGTCAGCTTTGTGTCAGATGAATTTAAAAAAAAAAAAAAAAACGATAATGAATGCATGCCCGAGCTGTGCTTTAATAGAAATACACAGCCAGGTGTAAGTGACAGCTGGATAAAATTTACATGAATTATCTCTTTCCCTGTCTTCCCTCTCTAGAGTTGCCATGGTGATGTGTCATCTGTCCTATAGTACCTGTCTCACACCTGGTTCCGTTGAACCCAGGGAGGCAGCGGCAGGTGTAGGCCCCCAAACCATCGAAGCAGCTGGCCCCGTTCACACAGGGGTTAGGATCACACTCGTCCACATCCACCTCACACAGCCGGCCTCGGTAGCCCTCCACACACTGACACCTAAAAAAACAGCCAACGAAGACAGGGACGTGTAATTCCTCTTTATTTTCAGATGAGAATTTCCTCAGAGGTCTTACCAGTTTCTCTGAGCTTAGTGCATCTAGAAACATGATGTTTGACCTATATCCATGTATTTAATCCTCCTGTTGTCCTCATTTACAGGCACCAAAAAACATAGTTTTCTTGTCTGAAAAAAATCCAAAAATTCAGCCAAAAAATTCCCCAAATTTCTGAAAATTTGCAAAACCTTCAGGAAGAAAATTCCAATAATTCCTTAAAAGTTTCCCCTAAAAATTTTATTTTTAAAAAATCCCCCAAATTTGGCAAGAAATTCTGAAAATTCTTCTCAAAAAATGAGTAAAAATTTTCCAAAAAAATCCTAAAAATATCTAAAGTGACCACCTATATATCAGTAAAACTTCTAATATTTTCTTTAAGAACATTCACATAAAAATCAACCAAAATCCAGCAAAATTCGCTCGATTTTAGTTGATTTTTATGTGAATGCTCCTGAGAAACATTTTTAACTTTTTTTTTTCCCACCAAAAAATGTTCAAAGATTTCCCAAAAATGTTGAAAATGTGGACGTCAAAAGTTTAACTGTGAAATTTTTTTATTTTTTTCTCCACATTTTCAAACTTTAAAACGGGTCAATTTTGACACGCAGGACAACACGATGGTTAAAGTGATGTATAAGCATGAAACATATACGAACAGCAACACAGAAAGTGTTTATTTTGAACAGTTACCAACTCATACTATTACCTGAAATTGTTAACAGCATCCAGACACGATCCTCCGTTCAGACAGGGAGTGCTGTAACATTCATCAATGTTGATCTCACAGCTATCCCCTGAGAATCCAACGGCGCAATTACAGCTGTAGCCACCTGTCAAGTCCTCGCACACACCTCCATTCAGACAGGGGTTTGACAGGCACTCGTTGATTTCCAGTTCACAACGAGATCCTGTTGAAACGTGAGAATGAAGTCAGTGGTTTAATATTCCACATTAATAATTACCCGATGTTAAGCAGAAAGTTGAACTGTTGCTCTAACTGTTTGATGATCAGTTGTCAGTGTGAGTTCAGATATCTAACCTGTGAAGCCGGCGGCACAGCTGCATTTGAACTTGTTGACCTCGTCCACACACACACCTTCATTCAGACAGGGGGAGGAGACGCACTCGTTTACCTCCGCCTCACACAAAGAGCCTGAAACAAAGGCAAAAGTAAAGTGTCAGAGAAAGAGAATAAGCACAAATGTGCAATACAGTATTTGGTTAAGGATATGACCATCATCATGTCATTATTATTCATTAAAAAAAGGAAGTTTTTGCACATTAAAAGTTCTTAATTTGGTTTTCAGTACGTGTAGAGTAAGTAATATACACATACGAAGGGTGATCAGAAAGTTCAGAGGCTGTTTGTGGTGTGTGTGCATAGACCCCATCATGGTCTTGTGTGTAAGACACGTACAAGTCGTGACTGTCATGAGATGTTGCGTGACATCGCTAACGCTGTTACAGAAGTTTTTGTGACCACTGGCAGTTCTGCATTTGTAATTTGTCCTTGGACCTCAAACTCAAACAGGAGCAGAGAAGAAAACATCACATTCTGTGTCAGTAAACAGCCAAGAAGTGGGTCTGCAGCTGCCACCCAGAAAAGAAACTGCGGGTCGTAGCCGCACAGTGGAAGAGCCGAGGTCAGGGCAGGAGCGAACCAGCAGCGTGTTGATCATTTTCCTGGACATTCGCATGGCTGTGCACCAGAAATTAGTCCCACAGGATCAGATTGTCAGGGCATAACATCATGACATATTTGAGGGAGAACATTCTGTGCGAGTGATCTGAACTGTGACACTATGGCATGTGTGTGCTGTGCACCAGCCTAATGCTGTTTTTTTTTTGGCCACAGCAATGCAACCGTTGCTCCCCACCCATCCTTGGCTAGCTGTGATTCGTCCTCTTCCCCAAACTGACACAGTTTAGGAGATATTAATGGAGATGGCAGGTAAATTTTAATTTGGCATTGTTTTAAATCTTTATAGGCACTGTCTCGGAACATGTCAATCACCCCTCATATAAACAAGAAATTCACTGTTTTTACAGCTACGTAAAATGTGTAGTCAATGACCTGTAAGTCAAATCTCTAAGCCTTTTCAAGACCTTGAAATAAGCATACAAACATATCTCTTGTTGACCAGTTGGCCTTAGCTTCATAAAATGTTTAAATGTCTCTTCTTAAATGTCTCTTACCTAAAAATCCAGGCTTGCACTGACACTGGAAGTCTCCCATACCGTCCTTACATAGGCCTCCATTCTGACATGGAGCAGAGTCGCACTCGTCTATGTCAACCTCACACTTGGCACCTGAGGGAGTAATGTCAGAATATGAAACCAATGCTTGTCACACACAGTACTGCTTTGGTTGAGATTAATGTCCGATGCAAGAAATTCCAACACTGAAATAATAGTGTTACTGTTGGGTATTACATAGCAATGATAGGAAACGCAACACACAAACCCATCATGTTTAAAAGGCCTCCTTCTTCACTACAGCTGCTAATCAATGAATGGTAATCACATGACAGCGGGTGAATCCCTGACTGGTGATTTACCTGTGAACCCAGGCATGCAGGTGCAGACGTATCCCGCTCCAACCTCCTCACAAGTCCCCTTATTCTGACATGGATTCAGGAAGCACTCGTGGAAAACCTGCGGGAACAGCAGTTCAGACAACGCTATCATACATTTTTATTTTAAGAATATGGCTACAGCTTTTATTGTCATATTTCTGTTGTCATATTTAAGGTTTTCCTAAATTATGTAAGCACTAGGTTTCAAAACACAGATATTTTTAAAGCTCCAGAAGCTTCAGAGATAATACAAAAAGATTGTATATTGGCTTTTGATCATTTCTATGTGCTCGTTTAATTACAAAAACTGTTCAACAATCTATTGAATCTAGCAAATCCGAACGAAAAACATCCTTTGTCGTGCTTTGGATCTTGGACATTAACGTACTATAACTGATGGTGCACACTGAGTTTTCAGAAAAGTCAGAAATAATAAAAGTTTATAAAAGATAAAGACTAACCTGACTGCTGGCTTGGTAGTCCTCACTGACCTCCACCTCTGGAGCAGCAGTTACACTCTCCTCCTTTGGAAGAAAGCTGGAGCCAAAACCTGACAACAACACCCGGAGAAAATGCAGACAATATAAGCAAAGTCAAGTCGGAAAAACACAGCAAGGATCTTTCCCTTTGCTACCAGACCGGCAGACGTTTGACATCCAGCTGAACAAAAGCCTGTATTCTTATTCAAAACTGGCAGCATGTCCAAACCGCTGTTCATTCCCACACTTCAGGCATGCAGTGTTATTCATTTCCATTCTACTCCAGAGCAATAAAAGCCACATTATTTCCATTTCCCCCGATCCCGTGCAGTAATCCTGTTTCCAATTGGACTGAGCTGTCACAACACAGATCAGGCGCCACACAACTGGAGCGATGGCAGCAAGTTTTCACACAGACTCACAGCAGCTCCTTATATTTTATTCTCTGCTGCCTTCACTTTGTTTGTCCTGTAGGTATTTAACATGGGTCACTTCACTTAACACAGCAGAATGATGTTAAATTACAACATCTCTAAAGTCAAAACATCTGCTCACATCAGAGTTGAAGTGGAATTACGGCTGAGACAAATTCTTAGCAGTAAAGTCTAAGTTTTAACTAACTACTGAACACTCATTTGAAGATGGCTGACTTTATTTATGCAAAATTCACTGACATTTAAGAGTCTGCTTTTAAAAGTCACATTAAATCAAGTCTGAAGCAATGAATATCTTTAATAGGCACCTTACTGGCAAAATTTGGAGTCAGTCGGTACAACCGGTAAACTGACGTGGTTCTTCCTGTTTTCATAATTCTGAATGTGCATCAAGGTAGACATTTTTTTCACACCATTCATTAACGACCCCCTCCGATGAAAATCAATTGTTTACTTTGTTAAGATGTCTTTTATTAAACCACAAGCTATATCATGAAGTCATTAGCTGAGTATTCCCGCTCTGAAGTCTATAATGACAGAGTCAGACGTCTGGGGTTTCATACGTAACATATCCAAAGAACAAATCCTGTAAATTTGCATGGTGAGGCTTTCTATATCATTACTCTGCTTTAGAATTGGTTTCTGGCTTGAACATCTATGGCTGAATTACTCCATTATTACAACTTGCCATTATAGCACAGAGTAGTGTTGAACAAAGTCATAGATTAGTTAGAGAGCTCTATGTGTGACAGAGAGGCTATTTTACATTTTCATAAAAAAAAAAAAAACACTTAAATGTGTCTTTGATACACAGAGGTGGGTTTTAAAGGATTCAATCAGCATCCAGAGGGGAGACAATAGCTTAATACTGCTTCTAGACCGACCCACCTTATTTCAGTCATTAACCAGACATCATTTTATACCATGTACAATTATGAATTTTCTTGTTCCAACAATTTTAATGTAGGCACCAACTTACAGAAGACGGAGCCATATCAGCTCCAAGAAGACATAAAGAACAAAGGGCATGTAATCTAAATATTGTGGCCACAAATACCCTCTCAGTTAACACTGTTAAATTTCTGCATACAGGGCTCCTGACTTGAGAGTGTGCGAATGGTGTGTATGAATGGTGACCATTAGCTGCCACTTCCATTGGCACAGGTAGCTACTGCACAAGTTAGTGTGATTGAAAATAGTACTATTTCTTCCACATTGTCCCACTCTCTTCCTGCCTGATGTGTAAACTGTTAGTTCCACTGTTACCGTGACCTAATGATGAAACGATTTATAGCTGATTATGTTAATAACCTAGAGAGGAGGGAGGAGGAGGCTGGAGGAGAGATAGAGAACTGACACACTGGTAAAAGTGTTCAGGTGCAGGCAGAAAGATCTCCACCGAGTCCGGTAAGAAGAAAAAGCAGCCCCACATTCAATCTGGATGGTGCACATTTAAACAGCGATGACAGTTCTGACTACATAAACATGACCGACTTTGGTACTGACATTAAAATGTGATCTGCTGATAGAAAAATCTCCAAATAGAAAACAATGCAGTTCATAAAATCACTCAGTTTCAACTTGGATAAATCTGTGTAGAACGCTCTTTTCACTGTTTTCCAACAAATTTCTGGTCGCACAGCTGCCAAAGTATGCTGCATCCACCTGGTTAGCATCTACCATCGCCAGCATGTGAGGCGTTTAGGGTAAAATGTAATATTTATCAATAAGCAGATGATTAGCAAGTGTTTAGCCTGTGCCCAGTTTATGACTGATGGCAGAAGAGGACTGGTGACAAAATGAATGTCATAGACTGTCCTGTGACTGCACCCACTTGTCACTCAGAGCAGCCACACTCTTAATTATGTATAACTTTCAGCCTTAATACAACGTCTTTATTAAGTCCCAAAAACAAACCATTATCATGTATCATGGGGCATTGTGTAGTTTGTATGACTTCTGGCCAGGGACACTTACTGGAGCAGTGCTGTATCGTGGTCGCTCCGGTAATCGTGGTGGTTCCGTAGAAAGGACAGGAGAGGCAGAAGGAGCGGCCATGTTCGGGCTGGTAGTAATCTCTAGGACAAGGGTAACAGGGCACCAGACCAGTGCGAGAGAAATGACCGGCTGAACAGGGGACTATAGGAGAGAGACCAGAGAAAGTGCACCAGAAAAAAAAAAAAGAAAAAGTGGATCATTATAAAGGTGCAGGTAAAGAGCCAGGATCACCTAAAAATGTTTTAAATGTGGCATTTGCTGGTAGGAAAACATCTGAAAGCTCAAAGTTCACATCTGAAAGGTTATAGGTTATTTATGTATTTTAATTGGAAAACTGGTAGCAAAATTTCTAAGTTTCCAGATCTATCCATCCAGCTTCAAATGGCAATCATATAAATTTCCAAGTAGGAATTTGCTTTTTTAATTTAATTGCACATAATTGCCAAATACTAACAGACACATTTTTGCTTAGAAGCCATAATTATATTGGTTTTCTTGCCCAGCGGCTTTCTAAATAACTCAAGAATGATTGGGGATTGTCAAAGTTGAAGTAATTTAAGCCGATAGGACATTAAGGCTGTGTACTTTGCGCTGTCAAACTGTATCACCTCCACACTCGGCCTCGTCCACTGCGCCTCTCGTGACGGTGGAAGTCTCGTCAGGACAGACCAGACACTCCCTGGCGCCGAAACCAGGCTGGAAGTGACCCAGCGGGCATGACTCACAGATCTCCAACCCATTCAGAGAGCGGCTGCCGGGCTTACACTGCCCTGTAAACACATTCAATTCACCAGAAAGTCAGTAAAAAGAACTGAAAACACATAAAAACAACATTAGTTATACAATTAACAAATAGTATATTTTGGATTTTGGAATGAAAACAAGTATGACAAAAAAATGTATGTTTTGGAACTATGAATAAAAATGTGAATACTTTTTCATTTAAACATTCAAAGACACAAATCTGTGTACACGTGAATGCATTGTACCTTTGCACTCGCTTATGCTGCGGGAGTGAAGATAGGCCGTGGAGGTCCCTTCAGGACAGGACTTGCACTCCAGCTGACCTTCCTGGTCCTGGTAGGAGCCCAGCCAGCAGCTCTCACACTCATTATATTCCAGAGAGAAGTATGTTCCCACTGGACATTGGACTGCAAGATCAGTCACAATTAGTGATTTACTGAGACACATAAGTCTTTCACAGCATTATTAGGTTGTGTACTCATACTGGTATTAGGGGAAGTAAATCTTTGTACACAAGTAAGGTGATTAAATGAGTTTTGATGGGTGTATCGTTTACTCAGTCTTGTCCCACTTACCACACATTCTGCCTTTGAGCACTGAACCCGGCCTGCAGTAGAGAGACGCTTTCTTGCTCTCCAGCGATTTGGGATCAGCTACAATCATCTCGGAGGACAAGTGGAAGCTGGACAGCGGCTGCTTGGCCAGTGTCCGTTTCAGTCGATTGGTAAGTTGCTCCAGAGTCCGTAGGAGCCTTTTCTGATTGGCCACTTCAACTGAGTCGTTCCTCGACAGGGGCAGAGGGATGCTTGCTGGGAGAATGGCCAAAGTTTAAAGGACTGAACTACGGTAACAACGGATGGTGTTAAACTTTAAAAAAAGCACATAATGGATATAAAATATAGCATGCAATCATCTACAAATTAAAAAGTAGATATAAATGCTACACCAAAAAAACCTTAAACCTGAAGCATCCTACTTTCTTTACTATATTCAATAAATATTTGGTTCTCATTATGTTGAAATTCACATTATTTGAGTCGCTTGTGTTAACTTCAATATACATTCTCCGTCATCCTATTTAAAACGTTTATGACTGTCAACGTTGTGACGACTCACAGTAAAGGTCAGCCCTCAGAAAATCACTTTCATTCTACCTGTGATGTTGAAAAAGATCTGGATCTTCTGATCTCTGGTGGGGCCTGTGATCTTTCTGTGCCTCTTGGTGCGATGCTGAGGTTGCACGCTGCGGTCTGGCTGTCGGCCGGGGAGCTGCCGGCTGCCTGTGGCAAAGCCTGACTCAAAGTAGGCATAATCCTGGGCACCCTGAGGACCCCAGCTGTTGCTCCAACCCCCCGGTGCTGATGAATGTTGAATAAGAAGAGGAAAGAATAATTAGCTGCTATGATGCTTCAATTAAAATATAAGTGGGACATTTGGTGGTTTAATGTATGTAAATCCTACCAATGGAAAATCCGTTCTCATAGTCGTAATTGTACTCCAGACAATGACCCTGTGACATCACCTCCAGTTTGCAGGTTACATCATCGCTGCTACAAATGTTGGGAAGCTGTTAAAAGGAAGGACAACACAAACATGTATTCGAGAGTTGAATTCCAGCTAATTGGTGTGTTTGTGTGTGTGAATAAACAGGTCCTCACCATTCCTCCCAGTTTGCTGTTGAACTCCCCAGTAAAAGACTTGACCAGGTCCACATCATCACAGCGGGATGCTTTAAACAGCATCTCAAAGGGCTTAAATCCATTGTTTGCTATTCGGTTCACTGGGGAGGAGAAAAATGACATTATGTAGCCCAGTCTTTTACTTTATGTTTGTCTAAAATTGTGCAAAAACATCGGTAAACATCAAGTGGAAATCCTAAATTTATGTGTACATGCAGAAACATCTTAATGTACACAATAAATCTTTCAAATGTGGTAACAGAATAACTTGTGCAGCACTTACAAGAGCAGTCTGGTCTGTCTGAAGAGTAGGGAGGCTCCCACACACCGTTGTAGGCGCAGAAGTAGCTGTGGACTGCATCCTGAGTGAAGCTGTAACCATCCTTACAGTGCAGAGTGCAGTTAACTCCCTCCTCCTCCTCAGTACAGATGAAGTCTCCATTCACTGGGACATACGGCTGTTCACAAGTTGTTCCTTTGCAAACAAAAATAGAACGCTTGCAAGTTAGAGGACAGCATTTGAAAATATCATAATTACTCAGCACAGAATAAATCTATAATGGAAATATAGTATGCACTCATTGCAAATACATTTTAATACATTACGATTGAATTACTGCAAGTATCATTTCATTTAATCTGTCTCCAAACAACACAAACTATCAACACACACTTGTTCATATTTATTTGGCATGTATTTTGTAGTTAATCTTAAGGGTAAAAATACAGCAAAACGACAGGAAAACTCATCTAGGAGCAGAAAAAAGCACACCGTTGAAGAACACAGTAAATAAAGGATGTATATTAATAACATGTGGCATTAATTAATGAAGACGTGAAACATTTCCACAGGATTTAATGACGATCTTGTAAAAAAGTTAGAATGTGTCACTATGATACCTTGCACGGACACGGTAAGGTTGCATGTGCGGCTGTTTCCTGCTGCATCAGTAGCAGTGTACTGGACCAGCGTCTCTCCTACTGGGAACAGGGAGCCTGGACTATGGCTACTGGTTACAGTGAGGCGACCACCTGAGAGGTAAAACAAACACACAATACACGAGTTGGTCACACAAATACAACAACTTATTACTGTAGATCCGTCATGGTGCTCTGACTGCAAAATAGGATCACTGCTGTAACTGTAAAACAGGGTAGTATGACATGGAGTACTTTTGATGAGCAACTTATCAATGCAATGTTTATACCTACTGCAGATCGAACACAGACTAAAATGAAAGCTAAATTTACTGATTAATCATTTTCCTTAATCTACAAAGACAATAACACTCTATTTTTTGTGTGTGCATATACGGCTACATCAGACAGTCAAATGAATCTCCCAAATCAACGAATATATAAATCAGAACTTTGAGAGTTGTATTTATTTCCCTTTCTGACTCATATCTAGCTCATTAATTTATTTTTTTCAAGTTAAGAATCTTCATCTTCACTCAAAAGTGTTAGAGCTGTGAAATACAGACCACATGCTAATGCTCTTGTATTCCTTTAAAAAGCGTCATGTTTATCTACCTCTATGCCGCTTTGGTGCTCGGAAAAAACACTTTTAACTCTGCCATAATTGAGGCTTATGGGTAATGAAGATCGCACCTTTGCCGTGGCAGCTCAAAAACTTTGGAACAGCCTTCCTCTTTGAACTAAACGTTCCTCTTCCATTGACACTTTTCAGAAAAATCTCAAGACATTTACGTTTTCAGTGCCTTCTGGCTGCTGCTAGTGGTCTTATTTGTATTATTTATTTTTTTAGAAAATGATCTGACAAGTTGTCATTCTGTTCCGTCTCATTTTTTTGTTTTACAAATTGATTTTACAAGTTTTTCTCCTGTTTTCTGTCTTGCTTTCTGGCACTTATTATTGTGGCTGCCTTTTTTTTAAATAACATTTACAGTACTGTGGTCAACTCTGATTGTTTTAGAATGTGCTATATAAATAAACTTGACTGGATTATATCTACTGATCCTGCAGAGGGCAGTCTTGACCTTGCTTGATTTTCCAGGACTAAATGAGTCACTCTTAGTAAACCATAGCCGTTATGTTAAACAAAGATATGTTGACATAGGAATGGTGTGTCTGGGCATCACATGGCAGCAGGAAAAAAATCAGCTCTGGGGACTGAAGAGGAAAATTCAGTCTGGATGGATTAAAAAAAAGTGAATTTGCAGAGAGTGATGGATAGAGCATGGTGAAAGGCAGCTGTGATGAGACGAGTGTATGAGTGTGTTGCTGTGTGTCTGTGGGCTGACACACAGGTTGTGGACAGAGAACAATGGAAACATCTGCAATAAGTGTGAGAGACAAAGATGGAATTTAAAAAAAAACAGAAGGAAAGTGAGTGATTGACCTTTGGTTTAACTCCAATCCATTAACAGTAGCGACGTCGTTCCAACAGGGCTGACACACGTCTGGCCTGCTGGAGTCTCCCTTTATATTTAGCCTGTGTGTGTGTGTGTGTGTGTGTGTGTGTGTGTCTGTTTGTACGTGTGTCTACAGACTCATTACTATATATAGAGCTGGCATCAGGGTGTGGGCCTGGAAAAACAAAACACTGACGTCGAAGCAGCGCTGGGCTGACGTCGTGTGGACCCGAAGCAGCCGCAGCAACCTGTTATTACAGTGTATGTGTATGAACGGGTGTGTGTGTCAGAGTGTGTGTCTGATGGGGGTGCACCTCTGCAGACAGGTGGAGAATGATCATTTGGGGTTTTCAGTGAGTGAGACATGAAGGTTGGGGACTGTGTTTGTGAATACATAAATGCATACGTGAACACTGGTGGTGTTATTTATGCGCGGAGCCAGAATAAGTAGATTGTATGGGGCTCGCTGTGGGCTGGAACACTGAAGAAGTCTGGTTTGTTGTCTGTCACCACCCTGGCTGTTTGGGTGCAGCTAGAGTGCCAAGAGAAAACCATCTAACTCTACGATATTTAGACTATTTGGCAGAGCGACCTTCATATACTCCTTTATAGCAAGATTAGTCTGAAGTGGCAGCTTATAAAAATGTTCACAACAGCCTGTAGGAGCCAATCACAGTCTTATTACCTCTAAAACTGCCCTTGAAGAAAAAATGTTTTTACTTGTGTCAAGGTGCACTGGATAAAATTGGCTATTTGGTCCAGAATCATGACAGTGCATGTTTAGTTTATGTGACTATTTAGTAAAAATACTGTTCAGTACAAACCTAAAAGTTTGTGTTGAACAAACAGTGCAAGTTAGGGCTCAAAATTTCAAATAAGGCAGTGTGTATTTTTATCTAAGCGAAGCCTTGAACACACTAATACAGATATTTTTCTAGATGGAGGAAGAATCTCAATTAATTTTTTGTGGAGGCCTTGAAACTGCAGAAACTGAACCATAGGAGTTTTAAAAAATCTCTGAGCTACCAAAAACAGTATTGATGAGAGGCCTGTTTTGCAAAATACTCATATTAGTTTGGACAATGCTGTAAACTGACAGCCGTTCTTGAAGAGGAAGAATCTTTATGTAAAACCGAGTATTATGCATTTCTACAAATAAGTGGGTCAATATAACTCAAACACTGATTTAAACATTAAAATTCTGTTTATAAATGAACTTATAATGCTGAATAAACTGTTTTTGAAGGCTATTTAGACATAAGTATAAATATATAGTGCTTTCTAGTAAAATATTATTTGACCCAGATCATATTGTACGTGTAAATTAACCACTTTTCCTAATTCCTGTCAAAAATATTTCCTGTCACTTTCAGCAGGTAGGTACACATTTCCAAACCCTTGCTCTTTTCCCATAGGGTCACTTTCACACCATTTTCTTCTTACGGCTTTTTTTTTCCTAATTCTGTGCAATTTTTTCCAGGTGTCACCTCTTTTATTAGCCTGCTGAGTATTTCCTAGATAAATCACAGTGCAGTTCTTTGGGATGACATACCCTATAACATCTTTTATGGTTGCATTTACATGGTCTCAGAAACGCTTTAGTTTGGTGCAAATACAGAAAACATGACTGTCGTTGGCCTCTAGGTCACAACAAAACCTGCAATGGGGTTTTGGACTGTGGTGTTTTGTTGTACCAAAAGATATTTCTCCTGCTGCAATCACAAGTTCATCACAGTACACAAAGCTTAACTAAAATGGTCTTATTCATATCGTTACATATAACGTTTACATGCAATTTCAGATTTTGAAGTACACCTTCCCACTAATCCTTCTGCATTTACGTGAGATTTTAAATGGGGAGCTTTAATGTGCTTTATGCTTGTCATTTAGACTGAGTCCAAATACTTTAAATTAATATTTTTCCAGTGGGCGTACTGCCTGGAGTGTCAGCTTCACCAAGACAATGATTAATGCCCAATCCTATTGTGTACAAAAGCAGTCATTCTGATTAAAACAAAATAAAAGCTTGACAAGCAAGTCAAAATCATTTAACTCAGAGAGTCAAGAAATATGTGTGCTCATATAATTATACAAATGACTGTGTGAAAAATGAAAGGAATGAGCGCACATTCCCACAAAAGTACATTTTTCATAGCAATAACACCTGCTTCTCTGCACTGCCTCCGTCTGTTTTAACATTAATGACATCAGCAGACCCTGTAACAGCTTCATCTGTTCACCAGATTCTCTCTCTATCTTTCTCTTTAACACAAGCGCACAAATGAGGCATCCACGCACACAGTTACAATCCATCCTCTACGTCCAGGGTTTCTCACCATTATTCATACACCCAGCTCTCTCCTGATCCCCTTTTTCCAATCACCCATCGGAAAAGATCCTGTTTAACCATCATCGGTGGAGACAGAGGGTGGAGCAGAGTGGAACAGAGTTGCAAAAGAATAAACCATCTATGGAGACAGCCCCCAGACATACCTGAGTTGTCGGAAAACTGTGGCACCTCCCAAACGACTGGCGTCTCCGTGTTCGTGGCCTGGACTGTCGGCGGCGACCTGCACCTGTCAATGAATGGGGGCTCCGTATCTAGAAAGAGATATAAGGTGGTTAACAGATGTATTTCCTGTTGACCAGACACAGAAAAAACTATCAAAACAGCATATTTACGATTATGAACAGCAGTCATTCAACAGTCACCAGCAGCCAAAGATATCAGACTGCAAACTCAATCATGTTTTGGTAATAAAGCACGGGACAGTTCTAGCAAACACACAATCACTAGAAAAGACTGGAACAGACTATAATAATATTAGAAAAACACAGTTGGGAGCAGAATGCTATACTGTGATGTGACTTTTTGGATGCAGCAGTAAAGAATGTCAGAGGGCACTAGTTAAACACATGTCTCTAATAAAAAAAACCACAGCGTTCCACCTCCATAATAACATATGGAAATGTTCACGGCTACCATGCTTGAGGTTTTTCCCCCCGACTGCAGTGATTATTGAGCGACTGACACGGGACACCCCTGTTTTTCACTCCCTGCAGCAAGAGTGTTTGGCACCTGCTGGGGCAAAGGGACTTCCTTAGTGGTGAGTGTGTCAATTAAATTCACATTTTATCCTGAAATGCAGGAAAAAGCTGCAGCACAGCACAGGCAGACTGTGTGAAAAAAGAACTGGTGGTAGAGTCTGCACTGATGGATAAAGAGGCTGTCCTGTAACTGAGACGCTGCAAGTTTGGACCTCACAGATGGCCACAGTCTCCACTCTGCCCCATGAAAGTTTGTCAGCATATTGCAAAAATTATGAACTCTTTTTCCACATTCACACTGTGAATTAATACACATGTTCTTGCTTTGACAGGTAAATCGAATCTGATAAGTTTCAACTTAGCCTAAAGTTGCAGATAAAAGTGGAGTCTATGATTCTGCGGAAAGATTGTTGATATTTAGCTAGTTAGTATATTTATTTCCTTCCCTATCGCTTTTGTGCACAAGCATAAACATGCAAAGAACACACTGGATTAGTGTGGATCGGGCCGAGCCACAAACATCAGATTTTTTTCAAGTAAATACACACTATAGAGAATTAGCAGGAGGAGAATTTTTCTAAATTTAACAAAAAGTTTATTTGATTAGAACCATTTTCTCTACTTTCCCTTTTCAAAAATTTAAATCTGTGATGTTATATTGCAGTTTACAGTTTTGTGAAAAGTTTGATCACTCAGATATCTTCGTTCAATATCACAGTGTTGGTTCTCTGGGCTAATGCCACTTTATGGACCAGATACATGTTACTCATTATCAGTGATTTCTGTTATGTAAAAATTGCTTGTGTTATATGCTTTATGTCCTATGAAACCGTTTCATCAACCCTGAACGGTATAAATGTGTCTGCACTGTAGTTCAGTTGTTGTCTAGTATCAGATAAGATTTATTCACGACTTCAGCTCTTTAAAGACACCATGTGTAAAATGTTCATGTGATTATAGCATCTTTTAAAGTATTCGGTAATTAGTGTAGTATTTATGCTGCTTTCAGCTCATTCACTCTTTGACCCAGGGACACAGTCACTGGGCGGATATTACAACAGACCAGCTGCAAAGTCTCAAATATTCATCCTGCAAATGTTTCAGTCTTTACATCCATTTCATTGTACATTTTAATTAAATGGTAATTTATTTTATCCTGAAAAGGACAGAAACCATCATCCAAAAACAACAAAAAATCTCGGTAAGACCTCTCCCAGTCGGAAATGTGCCATTGGAGACGCGCCATAGGCCACATGCAGCATCTATTGTTTGCTTTGATGCAGTCCCCAGAAGGATGAGCTCACCGATGACAGTGACAGTAAAGGAGCAGTTGGCCTGGTTCCCAGAGCGGTCGGTCGCAATGTAGGTAATGGCTTCCTTTCCGATGGGTAACAGCTGGGGAGGACTGTAGACCGGTTTCACCTGCACCACCACCTGGAGGAGGGAGAGGAAGTAAAATGTGAAGAAGAAGAGAGTCAAAACTGGACTTCATGCAAAGAGCAAGCTGGACTTACATCTACAAAGTATTGCTACTTCTTTATTTAGTTTCGTGACTACAGTAGCTGTGCTTCTATATAACACAAGGTGAATTTAAAGCAACCTTTTCAAATGTCACCAAAAAAATAATATACGCGTTTAATGGTGGTGGTGGTATATGCAATGTTACACGTGGTTTCAATAAGCATAGTAGAAAAAGTCATAACTGCAGTTGGCAGGTGTTTGCCAATAAAACCTCAAAGATGAATTAGGAACAAACTCTGGCCATCTACAAGAGAAAAATGGAAAGAAGTCTTCAGAAACTGTTTTCAGTCAGGAAAGTCGTAATTATTCTTTCATGTCAGCTGGTATCGACCATGTTTCTTGCTGTCCAGAGATGAAAACAACAAAAGAAGTGGAAACATCTGATCAGTCGTGTGAGGCAAATGTTCGCTAGAGGATAGTCAGAACTTATTCAGAAAAGGTGTTTCCATCTCCCACGAAGCATACTGACTCTTTAACTCTAAAACTTTTTTGGAAAAGTAGGAAAGTTTTTGCAGTTTCCACATACTTCTCCGAAATTGATACTTGAAAATGTGCATAAAAATACTTTATGGAAACGCAGCACTAATTTCTTGTAGAATAATTAATTAGAAACTTACTTGCAAGCAGAACACAGTTCCCTAACAGCTAATTATATAAAAATTATAACTTGCACAGTTAATCCCACAGTATAAAAAAGTATGTCATACGGCATGTATATTAGACAGACAGAGTAGTATGTGCTTGTGAGTAAATATTCACAGTAAACCAGTTCAAAACCACTGGCATAGACTCTCAAGTCATTTCTGATGAAAAATTTTATATTATTATTGTTCTTTTATATTTCTGAAGAAATATTTTATTTCTGAGAAGATTAGTTATTGATCGATTATTTACATAAAATTTAACAACATACATATCTGACACGTTATTTATCCAGCAAAAACTCCAGTTTCTGATAAGTCAGAAACAGCAGCTTTTCTTAAATATCTAACCTCTTCTTTAGAGTTGTCAGTGGCTGCTGGGACGTCCCAGCTGATGTTGGCGGTGCCGCGTCGCTCATCCGTCTCTGCAACAATATCTGTTGGGCACTGGAGCCATGGTGGCTCAGCATCTAAAGGCACACAGAGAAAAAAAAGATCAGATTGAATCAGTTTACATTAAATCCAAATACTGCAGATGTTCACCACATCGCCCCCTACAGTTTCTACACTTCAGTCCGAATCATTTATTGGTTACATGGTAGCAGTACAGATTTCCTTTTAGTTTCCCCAAATACCTCACAGTGAAATGAGCAAAAACATCCATTTTATGAGGCAGATAAAGTCTGTGAGGCATTAGAACACAAACACCTTTCTTGGTTAAAAAAGCAAATTAAGTCAAGAAAGTTTGAGACTGTCAAACAGTGCTCTTGTTTTAAGTAATCAATCTGTGGCTACCTTTGAAGACAGCTATACAGGGAAAACCAAACGTATATAACAACAGTAGGTATATTCATTCATCCATCCATTTTCCTCTGAGGGTGCAATGGAAGCAGGCTGAAGAGGTCTTTCCAGATGTTGCTCTCCTTAGCAACATTTTACAGTTATTTCTGGGAAATCCTTAAGGCCAGATGAGATATGTAATCCCTCCAAGCAAGTTCTGGGGTCTCCTCTAGTGGTTGATCAATAGGGGATTTTTTTTTCAGGTCTGATACCAATGCAGTTTGCTAGTAATCAAGGAGACTGACTGACTGACTGACTGACTGACTGACTGACTGACTGACTGACTGACTGACTGACTGACTGACTGACTGACTGTCTGTCTGTCTGTCTGTCTGTCTGTCTGTCTGTCTGTCTGTCTGTCTGTCTGTCTGTCTGTCTGTCTGTGTATCTATCTATCTATCTATCTATCTATCTATCTATTATTTTATTTAGAATCCGCAAAAAGAATAAAAATAAAAATTATACTAGTAGTCCAAAAAATACAAAATATCAAATCCAATAGTTGGCCAATAATCAGTTAATCCCAGTGACCTCCCAGTAAGATGTTCCCGTACACCTCCACAGCAATGCTCCCTGGAAGCATCCGAACGAGGTACATGAACAACTTGCTTTCAACACGAAGGAGCAGCAACTCTATTCCAAGCTCACTCCTACTACTTGCCAGGTTCAATACCAACATGTTTATTAGAATATATTAGAATTACCAAAAACCTCATAACACAGTCATATCTGTTATGTCTTTTACAAGCAACCCTTAACTGCAGCGAAGTGAATTTTGAATGTTCTCACTATGATTATAATTGACTTGCCCTTGAGAAACTCCATTTGTTCCAGCAGGAAACAGCAAAGCCCTTTTAATATTAAGCAAAAACTTCAACAATCCAGCTATTAGAAAATTGGATGAAACATTTTCTTCCTTTGTCTCATTCTTAAAACAGCATGTTGGAATATTGCAAAGCCAGCACAGCTCAGGTCAGCTCAGTTCAAGCCTGCAGTAAACAAGTTAAGACTCCAAGTGTTGAGTCTCCCATCGATCGGCAGTGGTCATGCCTGTTGTGTTGTGTAAGAGAGCTGCTCCCATCTGGACCTGATGACCCATCCACTTAGGCATCCATCTCCGCTAAACATGAACACACTTAACTCCATTTGGCTTCATTCATCTTTATAACAAGCAAGCATATTTCACTCAGGGTGTCATCAAAATTAAGTGGGAGTCGAGAAAGGCCAGAAGCTTTCGAAGAGCACCCTCATCTTTGTAACAACTTTCTCTTTCTTCATCTGCTCTTTGTGTGCCGCCCATTTGCAGCTCCTCATTATTCTTTCTAGCTCATCTACATTTTCTTTTTAATATCCCTTTTTTCCCTTCTTCCTCAGCTCATTTATGCCTGACTGGATCAGAAAAACTCATCTTCTCTCTGCTATACCATTGTACAACACCTACAGATGAGTCATCCTCCCGTCTCACATCCTGTCTGCCTTACCTCTCCATTCGTTTTCATCTTTATAGCACCTCTTCCTCTCCTTAACGACAGCAGTTCCTTCATTAGCAAACTTTCTCCATGAGGAAATGAGGGGACTGAGGACATTCAGGGGGGAGGCAGGCGAAGCTGCTCTGCACCACCTGTTTCACCTGCAAGGCATCTGGAGCACTGCAGTCCATTATAATGATCTCCAGAGGCCAGTTGGACTCGAAGGGAGGGACACCAGAGCTCGGACATGGTATGGTTTGAGTTAGCGACCCAAGGTCTGCTTCAAAAAGGGGCTAGCACCTTTTTCACCATTCACAAAGCAGAGGGAAACACAGAGACGGGGAAGGGAGAATGGAAAAATTCTCACTCCAAGTGTCCCGCTGTTTTCTTTTTATATCTTCCTCTTTCACCACATATTCTGTATCTTTTTCAGTGTTTTTAACAAAACCCCTCTTTCTGCCCTGCAAATAAGCCTATATGTTACAAGTGACATTCATTGTAGCCCATTAAAATTACTGTAGACCCAGTTAAATATACATAACTTGCAAACTACTTACTTTAGGGTTGAAGTCTGGTTAGCAAGGCACTTACAGCTGAATAAGGCGGACGTAACTACCGATCAAATTTCTACTTTATTAATTAAATTATTTATTTAAAAAAAAAAAAAAAAAAAAAAAAGCAAATCGCTGGGCTTTTGGGGTGTTACTTGCTGTATTTCAGAATTCTGGATAGAGCACAACAAGCTGTTTTTGGTCTTTATGCAATACTTATCATTTCATAGCTCTTGCTTCATACTCAGGTTACAGATATAAGAGCGTTCTGACTCTTGAAAAGCTTGTGAATGCATGTATTTCCCAAAACGTATATATCTTACTCAAAGTTCATCATCAAACTAATAGATGGAAAAAATATCCCATTCTAACCAAATCTCCATCATCCAACCTCCACCTCCCCATAGTGACTTGCCCTCAGTATAATTCATGTTCTTGTAACAACCCTAAAGCTAATTTACAGCTCCTACAGCCACGACCTCTGACCTCAGTACTGCAGTACAGAAAAGATCAATTTTCTCTTCAGACAGAAACACATACAGTGCGTTTACCTGTACAGACAGCTTTATGGATGTTAGCGGTCCAGTTCCCAGAGCCCAGGCACACCGCCTTCCTGTTCCCCTGGAGACTGTAACCTTGACGACAGCTGAGCAGGCAAACGAAGCCCGGCGACACTGCCCTCTTCCCACAGGCAGGGGGCGACAGCAGGATGTTCTTTTGGGTCACGATGGGGGGACAACGCACCTCTGGGAAGACAGAATGCCAGACACAGAGATTAATCTGATGTGAGACAAAGTTTATTTATTACCAAAAAATAATTTGTAGATAAATGTGCCTCCCATCCTATGCCTTTATTTGGCTTTTGTTCATTATCAAAAATAGTTGAAAAGTTTTCCATTTTAGTAAATTAGATCAAGTATGAACTGAAAAAAGGCTTGGAGGATCATAAGTGTGTTTTCTGCATGATAAAATCTTACTTTGAGCTGACTCCACTACCAATGCCAACAATAAAGCTATTCTCGGTGACTGTGTATCCAAAACTGGCACAAAAACAAAAACATTAGGTTGGAAATCAACCCAAGAAAGCACTGACCACAGGACTCACACACTGGAATCTTTTTATGCACTTTTACAGGCACCCAGCTAGTGCAGCTTTTACTTTGTGATGGATAGATCATTCTCATTTTCAGCCTCTCCTTCCTTAACTCATGTTTCATTGGCTCTGGTTGTAGAAGCTATAAAGGGAAAACTCACTCACAAGGATATTCAACATGGGAGATTTCAATCAGATGAAAAAATATCTCAGCATCCTCTCGGGGCTGCCGAGGGGATCCTCTTTCACCACAGTGCAAACAAACACTAAAACAAACCACTCAGCTACAACAGCCGCCCACAAGACCCTCTTAGCTGTGTTAAAGAAGTAACGACAGTCTGTGGGGAAAGGCTGAGTTGGTCAAACAAACAAGCTGCAGCTCAGCAGAGATGGTAGTTATTGATAAACAGAGAGAGAGTTTTCCGGAAGCAAAATGCTGGGGAGTTTTAAATAGTGCAGCTAGCTGGTTGGTTGGAAGTGAGTCAGAGCAGGCCGGAGCGGTGAGGCCGGAGGTTTGCGGCTAAACACTCTCACACTGTCCCTTTTTTGTGTGTTTGTGTGCCTGACCTGAGTGCTCTCTGTGGCAGCCATGAGTGTGTGCAACTATTTTAACTTAACTATCAGTTCTGAAGTGTGTGGGTAATTTTGTGTGCATGTGTTGTGTATATGTGGTGACTTTGCTATGAGAAAGCAGATGTATCTTTCACTGGATGATGTAGTGGGTCTCTGTGCAAACACACACCATGTGTTTTACCAGTATGCATGTGTGAGTATATGTTTTCATGTGTGTTTACATATGTGTGTAAAACCACATGGTTTTACATAGAAATACCCGGATCATGTGTTATTTCAGGGTCACTCATTTGATAAATTATCTTTCATCTTTTGTTTCTCAGCCAGACAAGTTTCAGCAGGCTGATACAAAACAAATCATATGAGTTTACAGTTAAATCCAAGTAATATGTAATATAACTCCACAGGTGAGAAGGAACCACAAAATTTTGAATGAAGATGTGACTTAATAATTTGCTATTAATAAGTGTATTGCCAAAAGCAAGACATATATCACCTGAAAAAACTATCGCAAAATAACAAATTACACAGCATGTTATGTCTAAAAAAATATGAACAGCTAAGACAAGAGTGTGCATTGATTAATTAGAATTTTTTTTTGTAAACCTTAATGAAAAACATCTTTTTCAATGTTTTCGTATATCTTTTTAGAATTTTTAGATTTTGCTTTTAGATATGAGGTCAAAAAATGTCACTGAAGTCACAAAAAATGTTCAATTTAAAATAAAAGCCTAACTGAAAGAGCACTTTATACCAGTGTTAACCAGAATTTCTCCATCTTTCTGTTTTTTCTAGTGTATTTTCCAGTGTTAGATGGTGCTTGGCAGCGGAGTTGAGGCTTACCCACACACCGAGGTTGCGGTCCACTCCACTGGGAGCTTGCTTGACAGGTGAGTCTGGAGTCTCCCTCCAATCTGTAACCTCGATCGCAGCCCACCTGACACTCCGCCCTGTAGGAGGCGCCGCCGTCGCTGCACCTCAGGAAGCCATGCTGAGGTCGAGAGAGCGGCAGACAGGAGCGTACTGGAAAGTGAGAAGAAAATAAACATGGGAATCCAAACCAGCAAAAACCAGCATATTTATTGTTACATTTAACTGGATCCATGTCTTGTGTTGTTGCAGTTTATTTTTTCGCCCCCATTTAGTGTGTAAGGTTTCATTTGCTGCAAGCACTTTTGAATATTTCAGAAAGTGCAACAGAGAGGAAAAACCTACTACTTTTTAAAATGTTTTAAAAGTTTATGTGGCCATTAACAAGGTGACAATCATTGCAAATAGACTGTACGTGCTTCTCCAAGATGACTTAAACAAATATAAATTATTTAGTTATTAATATAGTCCTCAATGCTGTAAATGAATGTAACTGATAAACACAGGTCCCCTATATAAATCACAAGAGGAGGAAAAAGCAGCAATAAACTGCAAGGAATGTACAGCACTATATCATCTTTTGCTCTAACTGGGGGCCTATCATTTAACCCAAACCGTGAAAGTCCCCTATGAAATGAAAGTAAAAATCCTGGTGTGTGTCTGTTCTGAGTTATGCTGAGGTCTAGAAAAGGGTGTGTAGTGTGTTATTTCTCATCACCACCCTTAGATAGACAGGCGGTTCAGAGGAGACCCCCTCCCTCAGGGCTTAACTAGCAGGGAGGTCCTGCAGTATGTGGCAAAGACTAGACTAACTGTAACACATACAAGCAGACATATGCACACACACTTAGAAAATATATACCCAAAGCCACATACTATAAATCTTCCACACACACCCTTGAATATTCAGTGTCTTGGTATTTCTATGAGTCACACTGTTGCTTCCTTTCTGTTAAAACTGCTATTTTCCTCATTAATCTTTTGACCTCTTCAGCTTCCTCTTCCTTTCCTTCTTCCCGTTAGGCTTTTTGAACTCCCTCACACTTCCTTCCGTACAACCTTCTGCTGTTCCTCTTCTTATATCCTCCTTGAACTCTGCCTTTAATTGAATCCGCCCTAACTTTCTTCCTCTCGACATCTGGAGTGGCAAAAAGCAGTAGTCTCGCAGTAAAAGTTGATTCCTCGTTCAGTCTAAACACATATGATCTCAATCTATGGCTAGTAATCTCTACATGCTGTCACACTGACTCCCATTGGCTCAATTTTTAGGGGACTCTCAGCGAATTCAGTAAAACAGATCAAGTCATATTCTTTATCCTGATAAGTTGATTTAGGGCTACATAAATGTTCATGAAGGTTTGCAGACATCAGAGCAGGGGCGGCAGGCTTGAAAGGCTTTGATGAATGTCCTGTAGTTAAATAAAGAATTGAATGAAGACACAAGCATGAATGTTTGAATGTAATAGCTGGGATGAAAAATAGTAACTTTCTTATATTCACCCTGTACACTGCAAAAATTAACTGTCTAACCAAGACTTATAATCTTATGTCAAGCCAAAAAGTCTTTTTGATCTTGTTTTGAGAATAATTTACTATGCAAGAGCAGAATTTGTAAGATCTTCTTTTAAGATTATTCGTCTTTTATTTCTTACTTAGCTTGTAAATCCTAAAATTATTTGTTTTACAGTCTTAATAAGATAAATTACTGTCAGAGACTCTGTTTGATGCCACAGTTTATCTTTTCAGACCATTTTAGCTGTAAAAATTTACACTTGGACTTTGGTGACATTATTAGAATTATTACAAACACTGATGTTGCACCAACATCAACACATTTATTTACAAAGCTGTACTAAAGAGTAACATCACATGCTGTATCAATTCATTATTACAGCACAGACAGTAACAGAGCACATATCACCTTACCACATCTTCCTCTTGGTTATTCATTTCAGTTTTTAAGTGCAATGACATCATCAAGGTTATACTTTTTGACACAATGTTTGATCAGTGAGCTTTTCAGCATCTCTCAACTCAGTGGCCTGGGCAGGATTAGGTACTGCAACTTCATAGGCTAAAAGATCTTTATTATGTGATACATATTTCATGTTTATTTTGAAATGCTTCAAGCAATTCTTTATATTTTGAGAAGCAACAAGTAGTCTTTGCTAGCACTGTATGTAGAAAGCAATATTTGAGAGAGCAATACAAATAAATGTTATTGGCAGTGCTAATTCTGTGCATGTATTGATGCTGATCATACATGCAGTCATGGTTGTGATCTCAGTAGTCAGTCAGGTTGTGTAATCTTTATATATCTGTATAGTCTGGTTTTAAGTTTTTTGGTTAATGGGCGTCCAGATAGCTCAACTGGTTGAGCAGGTGACCCACGAATGCAGTGACCTGGGTTTGTTTCCAGCTCATGGCCCTTTACTGCATGTTATCCCCCCATTCTTCTCCCTGCTTTCCTGTCTATCAAATAAAGCCAACAAAAGGTCAATGAAAAAATAAGTTTTAAGTTTTTGGGTTTAGTTTTAATATGGATTTAGGTTTATTTCAAGATAAACCAACTTCTATCAAGGCACAGTGTAATTATACTGCACTAGTATTGAGTAATATTTCCTTCAATTAGTCATGTTTTTCCTGTTTTTAAACCCTGATTTGCTAGAAATAAGAAAAAAAATTATTTGCTTATATTTAGTATTTTACACTTATAATTGGGCAATATCAAGTTTGATTTCAAGTATGAAAATCAGCATTTTCAGCTCATTTTAATCTTTTTGGACCTTATTTCTAGATTTAAAAATCTTATCTCAAGATTTTTTATCAAGAAAAATTTACTTGCTGCATGGACAGATAATTTCACTAGTTTTAAGTGATTTTCCTCTCAAATTTAGTGTTTATATCTTCTATTTGGGCTACCCTTTTTTGCAGAGTAAGCAATATAATCAGTGACACAACCACCCATTACCTCAAGGAGCTGAATAATCCAGAGGCTGACTGATATTAAGATGATCAATAAGCTAGAAAATTCTTTGCACTCATCAGCTCTTAGCAGCCTTTCAGATTTCTGCAATTACTTCCCCAACGGATGTAATTTAGCTTCATTGTTTACAGCTCAGTTTTTTAAATAAACTCAACAACTGAAATATGCTAGGAGGTGACAGTGGAGAGAATCTGGAGGTGATTGTAGCCATTAAAAGACTTCCGTTCCTTCACCATCTTTATTTTAAAGACTAGAACTCTCATCGTGCTTGGTATAAACTTCATTGATTTCTTATATTAGTCAATAATTTAAGCTGGCTTAGTTAAATATTTGATTAGTAAATGGTCGGGAAATCAACTAATGGCAACTGATTTGTCACTTTAGTCTTATTTCAAAGGAAAGAATACAAAAATTCTAAGGTTCCAGTTTCTCAAATATGAACATTTGATGATTTTCTCAGTCTTATGCCCTTGTCAGCTGAATATCTAAACTGTAGAAAACTGGAATGGTCATTATCACTTTTTCACAAATATAGGCCCCTGTTAGCAACAAATTAGTCTGACTCACCGGATGCAGACTTCAAATATAAGCCTCCCATTTCCACTGTTCATTTGAGGCAGCTTTCTACTCCCCTTCCGCTTATCTGCTGTGTTTTGAAAACCCCCTTCACTCTGAGAAACAACAACTTCCAAGTAGCAACCTACATACTGATCGTGCAATAAGCCAGACCTGCTTGGTTCTTTTGGTAAAATACTCATTTTAATAACATTTGGATTGGCTCTGCAAATGCTCCATTAAACAAATTTCTGGCATTGGGATGGGTTTAAAATACAAATAAGCCAGGGTCTTTATTTTCCCGTACAGCAGAATGATAATGGTGCAAGGAGACCATTCTCCAGCACTGGCACTGAGGATTGGCTGTGCAAGACTATCAACAAATCAGAGGTAGTGTCAGTGCACCATTGTGTAACCAGTAAATTCACTGTTTTAATAGTTGCTATGTAGAGAAACAACACCATTTTGGTGGGGCTGCACTCAAGACAGAGCTCTAAAATTATTTTTCAATAGGGAAAAGGTTTCAAGGCAGCTTAAAGTAATGTATCCAACAGTCATAATTTTCATTTTAACATCAGACATGAGGCTTCCTCCTCACCTTTGCAGCTGGCTGGTGTACCTGACCAGGTGCCGTCAGCCTGGCACAGTCTAATGCTGGATCCCTGAGGGTCAAAACCTGGCTGGCATCGCACGCCGCAGGCTGCATCGAAGTGGTTGTTGCATACATTCTGGATGAAAAAGCCATTTTCTGGGGGAGACAATGCTGGACAGTACACCACTGAGAGGGCAGGAGAGGAGGGAGGACATTAGAGAAGAGAAGAGAAGAGAAGAGAAGAGAAGAGAAGAGAAGAGAAGAGAAGAGAAGAGAAGAGAAGAGAAGAGAAGAGAAGAGAAGAGAAGAGAAGAGAAGAGAAGAGAAGAGAAGAGAAGAGAAGAGAAGAGAAGAGAAAAATACTGAAATGTTAAAATATAACTCATAAACAAACTGACATGCTGTGAAACACATACTGAGAAAGCCTCCTGGAAGGAAAATCTGCCTCTAGGACACAATGGAAAGTTAATCTTCCTGACAAAAAAAGAATTAGAAAGCATGAAAGCAGAAAATTACAGGTTGTCAAACTTTAATCCCCAATCGACACAGAGACAGGAAGAGAAAGTACAACATGCTGTATGAAACTGATGATTAATGGACGTCATTGTTTTCAGATGAACTGCTGTGTGGAAATCACTGGCTCATTCTTCAAGGAATGGGAGGGCCAATGAAATTACTGGAAGCAGATTCATGACACTGGATGCTTGAATCTTACACTTTTATGGAATCATCTGCCTGTGTTGCAGCTTATCCATCGATTTATCACTACATTTACAACCTTACGATTTCCACCGCTCTTACCCAGTGTCCTTATTGCCTACAAACTCTACCATGTTTATTACTTTACAAAACATGTTTATACATGTATTAAAACCCTTCACATAGATTTTCCCATCATAAGGCCTGAAAATGAGAGCTCCAAATGGATGACTACACAGCTAAAGCACCGTTTGTTTCGACTAACCATATTGTAGTGCACAGAATGAGATAAAGAACCGATATTATTCATCGGTAAGCTGTGGCTGAAGAGTCACTGTTTTTCTGTTTGCTTTACTGACTACATTGTAGATAAGTAAAGTAAGTTACACTAAATTAGTCATTCAAAGAAAATTTGTCTTCTGCTCCATAGTCCATCATGCAGTTTTTGGACAAAACCTCGTGTGGGGTTTGAATCTGTTATCTAATTGTGTGATAGCTATGGCATTAATTTCAGGCAGAATAAACATGTCTTCTTTCCATTAATGAAGCTTGCACTCAAACTATGCTGCGGTTACTTAAAAGGTGTCATTAAAGAACCAATAAACTGTTGTAATCTGTGTTATGAAAGAAAAAGAAAGAAGCTAAAATGATCAGTATCAAGTCATAAAAAGATTAATGTTATAACAAGCTGTTGTACACGTTACTACAATATAAACAGTGTGAATATATCTTCTCACAACATTAAAAACATCTCGTTATTGCAAAAAATCTTTCACATTATGAGGTGAAACTGGTCTGTTTTTGTAATCTGGAGTGGCAGTAAAACCCTGCCGTACTGCTCCACGTACACAGATTGAGTAAAACATTCAGAATAAGTATAATGTATGTCAGCAATAACAGGACCAAAATAGCACGGTGTTGTTTGTCCTTTTTTTAGATTGGTTCAAAGCAGTCTTTTGTTTTTCAAGCCACAATCCTTGAAGACCGCTTGTTAGAGTGAAGGTGTGTTTTGAGACTGTTTATGTGGTGATTTTTCCGTAATGTTTCAACTATGAATCAATACTGCTCATGCTCACCGCTGTGTTCAAACCCATCATTCTTAAAGCCAGAAAAGTAAAACAAATATCCTCTGCAACAGAAACTTTCTGAAAAAGCAAACACAAGTTTCTGGAAGTTAAAGCTTTGGTCTAAATCAAATATATTTGATAGTGTGGTTAACAGATCAGTTCCTCTCACCCTGGCAGGTCATGCCAACTGGCTGGTAGCCCGGCTTGCAGACACAGTCGTCCACGGAGGTGCTACCAGGCTGTGAGGTGTGCTGGGAGTCGGGACATGACAGGCAGGTGCTCAGACCTCCTGGTGTTCCTTCTGGTTTATAGGTGCCTGGTGGACAGGCTGTGAAAAAGAGAGAACAAGAGGGATACCGCAGTTAGAAACCAATCCCACATTTTCTCAGTACAAACATGAAACATTCTGCACAAAAAAGAGATACAAAAAGACAGCTGGTTGGAAAAATTGGAAGATGGACACATATAAAATATAAATTTAGCTGAAATGAAAAACTGTCTCACTACTGCAAGACAGCTAAAAGCTTCGTGACTGAAACTGAAAAACAACTTTGCAGATTTATGAGGAGACTTTGATTATATTCATGTCTGGACATGTAGAGGCGGAAAATGTGGCAAATATGACAAAATGATCTCACTGGCTAGGTAAAAAAGACAAGTTCAGCATCTTAATTATTCCAAGCAGGCAAAACTGTTTCATAGCAATGAGCGCCATGGACCATTTTCATTACAAAGAAATGCAACAATTAAAGAAAGGTTTATGAGCATCTAAAACCAGCTACGTTTTGCAAATAAGCGCACATGGGCTACATTATAAAAACTCTTTTGATCACCTGCATGCGCACAGACAGGATAGAGTATGTTTCCTATTAGGATCACTTCAGTTAGATCAGAGGACATGTTGTAAAGATGAAGAAGCAGAGGGTCAAATGAAGGTCCTCCAGCTTTCCTTCATTCACCATCAATCAACTTCTAAAAAACAGTTGCAGTGCATCACTTGCAGAGGAGTGAAAATGAATGACTGAATCCATCATATGGGTCTTATCAAAGCTTAAAGGTTACCTTCACATGGAATTGTTCATAACTTACAGATCATCTGATGAAAGATGTAATTCACTGTTATGTAATTTGCATCTGATTCAAAGATATCCAATGATCTCACAAGTCTCTGATGTATTCAGATTAAATACTTTTAATTATCTCCACAAATCAGATTATGACTATCTGAAACAGGGACAACAGCCCTTATCAGCTGTTATACGGGTAGTTTCACACAAGCTATTTATTGTGCTGGAAATTCCCATAATTCACTGTGATTATTAGTGTGCTTTGCCGGGAAAAATGCTTTATCAGTTGCTCCCCGAACTCAATTTTCTTATGTCCTGTTTTTGTTACAGTGTATCCAAACCACTGTGAAGGAAGCTTTTCAAACACATTACAGCCAGAATATCTTTGATGACTACAAATATACATGTTTCACGTCAGCTGTTTTACCATCACATCCTCATTCTCAGTTCAGAAAACACTCCCAGGAATTACTGGAGAAATGCTTGGTTACCAAATGTTTGTAAACTACAGTTCAAGTACCCATACCTCTTCCTTCAGTGTACTATGTTGCTATGTGCTAAACTTACAAGTCCATGCCAAAGGGAGTTACTCTGTCCCACAAAAAAACACTGCTCATTAATTGCTCAAAATTTGCTATTAGGAGTACAGGCTTCTCTTTAGTTACTTGTTTACATCGCCATGTAACACATCTGCATAATGCCTGTTTGGCAGCTAGTTTGGCAAGGCCACAAAAAAAGAATGAGCAGCATCCTCTCAACTGCCATTTTTGCTTTCTGATTATACTCATAGATCTGGGGTTACGGTAAGTAACCAATCAGAGCAGACTACTCTACTTAGGATGAGGATCTTAAAGACAGAGGAGCTAAAATGGAGCTAAAACAAAGCATTTCAGACAGAGGATGGGAAGAGGTGCGGCAGCAATGTAGAGCATGAGAAAAATGCATGTAAACATATTCAAGTAGATCCCTAAAATTAAAATTCTAAACCTGTAAATGTGCATATTATGAGTTCTTTAATGAAACACTTTTGATAACAAATGTGAAGGTATTATTGACATTTCACCTACATTGTAAACATAATCTATTTCTCTCATTATACTATAATTTACAGTTTCCACACATACATAACATGAAATTCTCTTAATGTGTGTGACCTAGCTCAAATAAGGCTGCTGTCACAAGCTGATCTCTGGTTGTGACAGCAGTCAGACACTGTAGTTCCATATATAATACTGATACAATTAGAATCATGTCACATAAGTATCAAATAAAGCTAATCTGCTAATATATAGCAGTTGTCATTTCAGTCCTGGCTGTTACAGCATCACAGTCTATTCAAGCAAATCCAAAAGCTCTTCGCATTAATTGGAAAAACAAACCCGCAATATTGACGACAGCCATTTCAAAAGCTGTTCGCATTAATTGGAAAAACAAACCCGCAATATTGACGACAGCCATTTCCAAATCAAAACAGGCTTCAGAGAGAAGGGAGTTTCGGACAGTTTAATGTGGTGCCATGTGCTTAAAATGAGAAAATCATAAACTCTCTCCATTCCACACCCACACACATCGTTTAAATGCTTTTAATAAAAAAAATGTAAAAGTATCCACATGGGATATCTGATGGGATTCAAAAAACTTCTGTGTTTGCAGCAAGACTGCAAATTAATTATTAAAATAATTACAAGCTTCACTACTATTTTAGGGCAAAACTATAATGACAGCAATGAGAGTAGTTCAGAGGTCTCCAGTTTAGCAACATCTCAAACAGGAACATTCAGCAAGCAGTTCCAATCATAAGCCGTACTGTAGGTGCAACAGAGAATCCACAGTACTAATATTCCTCACAACTCATTTACTCGCCGCTAAGCCAGAGGCCAGGTGTGAATTTCCACTGCTGAGTCAACGCCAGCTTGGCCTCTTCCAACACTCGCTCTCTGGTCTCCCTCCCTCCCCCTCAGCTGCAGCAGGTCAGCCAGAAGATGTTAACCGACTGTAAAGCAGGCACCGGCTGCTGGCACTGAAATGCACCCAGTAACCCACATCAAACACACACACACACCCATACAGAAAAACCATGTGGTATACCTGTTGCCGTGCAGACAGTTTGTGTCTCAGTCTGTCTGCTGTTTTCATTTGATAACAAAAGCAGCTGATGAAACTTCCCCATTCAGTGTCTTTTAAACTCAGAGGACGCATCTTACATAAGACCAACGACAGCTCAAAGTGTCCCCTCTGTGCAAATCTTTGGGAATCTGTTTTACAGCTTCATTTAAGGTTTACAGGAAGCCTAGTTATTTTTAATGTGAATAATAATTCACCCAGAGCGCAACAGTGGAAATACTGTATCTAAAAAATATAAAATTTCAATTCCTGGCAGCACACGTGGGCTGGCAGGTAGAAATGTACACAGACAGATGCATGATCATACACATATACAACACACACACACACATATACACACACCCACACACAGAGTGTAGGAAAACCAGACCTGGCTTCTGGCTGCAAGAATCGGGACGAAGGAAGGACCGATGAACAGGAAGGAATAAATTATGACACAACAAGCAGCCATGAATCTAAAATAAAACGAAAAAGCTGGAAGTTAACATGGAGCAAACTGTGTGAATTTCCTTTAAAATGTATCACTGCTCCATGACTTGAGCCAAAAGACAGGCCCCATACTGAAACTAATTGTGTTTGGACCCTGCGCTGATCTGAAATACACAACAGCCAAAAATCTTCTTATTGCCTATGGCTGCAAAGTCAGCTCTACTGCGCCCTTCATTTAGAGAGGAAGTGGACCGTCAGCAACCAGATGACCATAAAACAGAAAGGTCCTGCTGTGTCTGGCTCTAACCATATGAAGGGACAGCAGCTGGTCAAAGAGGACTACTGTACCCAGTAATGATCTTAGGAAAGGAAAGAGAGAGTCTATGATCTCAAGCTGTTTATTTAAGGTTAGAACAATATTTGATTTATCCTAATAATGAAGTTAAATTACATGACATTCAAAGTTAGCTGGTGTGTTCAATACCAGCTTTCTAAATCCTGTGCCCTTTTGTAAATAAATATTGCTTTAATCCTTTTAGACATAAGGGGGCCATTTAAAGACACACATGTACACACATATGTTGCATTCAGTCTCTTGGGGTTAATAAAGGAAGCTGTGAGAAAGCCAAAGAATTATCTTTGTGAGAAAACAAGGAGATGAGATAAACACAGTTATCAAAATGGATGTCTGGTTTTCCAGCAAATCAGGGCTCCGTGATCATTCCTGGAAAGTGGTGACTGGCTATGACTCTCAGTCACTGAGCTGACCTGACTGTCCTGCCTCTTTTTAAAGAATATGGCTGGTGAAAGTCTATATTTTCCTTGTTGTGTAGAGTAACATGAAAGCAATTAAATTATCTTACAACTGTAGGTCATATTGTCTGTACAGAAAACACTAGTTAACCCTACATTCATCATTTTGCTGCTGTACAAATTCATACAAAAAAGTGTCTTAAACTGCAAAAACAGCCCCCAACAAATGCACAAGTTCCATCAGTTTTCTGTAATGTTTCCTAATGTTTGACACTAGCCCTCATTACTCATGGAATTAAGTTCAAACCTCACCTCTGAAAACAAAGACTAGCAGCTCATAAAAAAAATAAAGCATACATTCTCTTAGGATTAAATAGGAAGTCCAAAAGAAAAGAAAATGACAAAAACCAAGCACAGTGCAGTTCATCTGTTAAAGTCCTTACTCCTAATATGAAGTTAAGTCATTTAAACTGGCAGACATGGCCGGTCCGGGAGCCAAAGTTACTATCACACGAGAATCTCTTGTGTCTCAGGGGGGGAGACTGGGTTCGATTAGCCAGGCCTAAAAACAGACCGGGACGGAAACGATGAAAGGAGATCTAGAGGGAGAGCAAGAACATCTGCCTCCTCAGCCACAATGACAAACAGGCAGAGAAAGAGAGCGGTTTTCATCTAAGAGGGACACATTCTGCTTCGTCCAACAAAATCCACAAACACATGCTTAAAAACACATGGCATTCCATATCGTTCTCATACACTCACTGCTTCCTACTTGGGCTGAGAGATTTGGGGAAAATTGCAATTTTTCAGACAAATATTGCAATGATGATTTGATTTACGATATAGTCTTCTTTTTTTTTGTACAAGTCAAGTTTCAGTTCAATATTCACTGTGTAACAGATGTAAAATATGTGATGGAGCGTTAATACATAAGATACCATCAAAAAGGATGACTGTCACATGAGGCTGACGGAATGAATTTATAAAACCTTTAATATAACCACCTATTGCAATTATAACATTGTTTCAAACTGCGATTTCAATTTAAAATCAATTATTTGTTTAGCTCTATCCCCCTTGTGATATTCTGAACATGAGTCATTCATGTTTCGTAACAGGGAGACTGAGCTAAAAAAATCTAATATTTCCAGTCCAGTCCAATGAGAAACAACCTGAAACCTCAAAACAGACAAATTGTGCAAGTCAGCGTGGTACACAAGCACAAAAAGTTTTTGTTACTGACTGGAATGTGCCAATAGCTCTGAAGTACTGAAAACTATCCAACCTTTTTTCAAGATCTGGTTTACTTTTAATTTGATCAGACAGCTACAGATTTAAATCAGAATTTCACAAACTTTAAAAGTTCCAGTGCAGTAGTTTATATTCTTAAAGCAAACATCTAATAATCTGGTTTCCTTTGATCTATGAAAAGGTTAGTAGAAAAACACTTTTTACAGGTTTTTCTACTGTACTGACTCAGTCCATTTACAATGAAAACAGAAAATATGATGTCTACTACACTGCGTCTACATTTGGATTTGGGAAAAAGAAATGTCACCGACCCAACAAGCAGCTAACAATATGGGTATTATGTGCAAAGCAGACAATAAAACTCACAAATATTCCAGTGACCCTTCAATATTTGTCATGTCGTGACCCAGATCTGTCTGACAGTCGTCTTCAAAGCCAAACAATGGGGACAGAGGAAGCCCCACAATATTGCAAATGGGCTGCCAAATCTGGACAGAAGCCTGGCCACTTGTGGTCAAAGGCCCTCTCACACAAGAAATGTTGTTAAGTTAGACCTTAAATTCCAGGGTTTTTCGGAGTAAAAACAATGTTCACATGCAAGGGAACTTTCCACTCTTAACTGAGACTTCCCACACACACTTAAGGTGCATAAATAGACAATGGAAATGGACAATTAAAATGTATAGTCTAGGCTACAAAATCAGACATACATTCCCGCATGACCTTGAGAGGCACACGAAGGAACTGGTGCCCAGTTTGAATATTTCATTTCAGGTAAACACAGTCTGTATATACATTGACTCTGAAGCAGCAGAGTATATGCATCTCATGCTGAATTCATCTGGACCACCAAAGGAGCTTAAAATGGTGGGATATCAGGACGTGAAGAATGTAAAGGATCCAAACCAAGAAAGATATTTTTATCGCTTAACAGCTAAAAGCATTCAAAATTATTAACAGTGATTGAAGACCACACTTCTACTAAGAAGCCTCTATCATGTATAGTTGCTTCAAGTGGCAGAGAGCACGAAACTGTTCCTACCACAGTTTAATTAATTTACCTTTCTCACGATGGACAGTTTCACAAGCTTCAGGCCTCTTCAGTGAGTGAAGTAGATGAACTTGTGAGTTCTTGTTGTACCAAGAAGCTACCAGATGTGAGTGTAGAATCACCAGGCAACAATGCAAAGTGACAATACAAACAAAGAAAAGAGCTAATATATAGTTAGATAAACATATTTATCTAACTTTATATTAGGAAGATACTCCGAAAGACCTCTAATAAATTCCAAGTTCAGCTACTTCATATGAACCAGGAAGATTCCAGCAGCAGGTTTCAGATTTCACAGGTGACACATGTCACCTGGCTCAGTTTCTGCTCTGCTTAGAAGTACATTTTGCCCTCATATAAACAAAGACGCAAAGTAAGATGTGCACTGTCTGTGTTTGAAACGGTGAAGGTCACAGGAATTTTCCAACCCCAATACATGGGTCACCTGAAACAGGAAAGGTTTGGGAATCCCATCGTCGTGGAATGTCAAGAGGCTCTAAATCACATCACCAGAGTCTCGTTGAAGTCGGGTCTGCTCTCCAGCTGGATTGCAGAGTGAAGAAGGGGGCTGCTTTGAGATGTCTCTGCTGCACAGCTGTCCACCTACACAGACTCCATCTGGGGGGGATGAGACCTCCAAACACCCCCTGATCTTAAGAATGTGAAACTTCTACGATGTGACGCAAGGCGGTCTTTGGAGAGGAATGCTGCTCCATCGCTGTTTGGATGCTTATTATTCAATCCCAATCCTAAAGGAGAATGACTTCACCACAATTGCTAGATATCTCTTACGGATTCTCAAGGACAGGGAGACTGTCCTATTTGCTTATTACAGACTCCAGGAACACTGGGAATCACTGGGAGAGCTCGGCAAACCGCTGAACAACTGTACAAATACAGGTTGGTCTCTGGTTTGGTGTGTCTGATTACAGATGTCAGTATGCTGAAAAATGTTATGATAGAAGGACGTAGTATGATCTCAGTACACTTGGGACAACATAGCATAACACTCAGAATGTTAACACTAACATGTTTAAAGACGATAGCCTGTTTTCATATCCTTTTCAACTGTTAATGTCACCATACCACCAAATTTATCAATGCTTTCACACTTCCTGACCTGATTTGAAGGATTAGCTTTTGGACCAGCATGAAGACACAGTGTGCAGCACATACATGTGCAAAAAACACCACCACATGCTCACACACACAGTTGCTCCCACAACAGCCTCAAAGTTGGCGTTCCCTGGTGGGGTTTGGAGTTCAGGGAGTGTTCCTGCTAAACAGATTCACTGACAGGACACAGGCCCATTCAACACGTGGCATGTTAGGGATTGTTTGTTTCTGACTTTCTTGTATCAGTGTGTGTGCTCATGTGCAGAAACAGCAGAAAGTAAATGAAATAAGGCAAGCGTATCAGGGATGATTAGACAGAACAATAATTTCCATTCTGTGATTTCTCCAGACACAAATATTTCACACAGAAAAAAAGAGTAATTTCATGTGTTTATGAATATGAATTCAAGGATTCTACTGAAAAATTGTATTTTCTGAAGAGGAGCTATGTGGCGGGCCACAAAGCAAGAAACAAAAAGAGACCAATGCTTCTCTTCCACAAAGCTGGTAGCAGCTGGCTTCTTACACCATTAGCCTGTGACGCTTGATATTGCATGTTTGCCTCTCCATTGCCTCCCTCCAACTGGAGAGATTTCAGTCAACAGATTGCACACAAACACATAGTGAAGACATTATAAAGTGTAAGGAAGTAGGTGGGAGCTGAAGAGGGTCAATGAAAACATTCACAGAGATGGATGAGGGTCACAGAAAGGGACATACATGCTGGATTTGAAGAAGGGCAAAGGCCTTGAAAAATACACTAGAGAAAAGCACTTAGGATGCTAAAAGAGACAGTCATTCCTCTTCAATTCCCGTGGGTACATTTTTCAGCTTAAATTATGCGTGAGGGACAAATGGAAGGACAAAGAAGTTAAAATAGCTGTAGAGCAAAAAGGCAAGGAAGAAGAGATGTTAACCAATGATTTTTTTTCTCCAGAAAATGTGTCCCTTTTCATTTCTGGTGAAACACTACTGGCTTGTAGCAGTAGAGGAAGCCAGAGTCATTATAGTATCCCATAGAAGTGTGAGTTATAGATGTCTGATGAAAATAACCAGTGAATAATTACACCATTTTCACCATGAAATCCTTGATGTCGTATAATCCTGATAATTTTTGCTGTTGTGTTCTTGTTTTAGGTTATGACTTGTATCAAGATGTAGCAAGTCTATAAACAGAACTGGCAATGAAAATCAAGCGATCACGATAGTGAGTTTTACAAAAAGATCTGACAATTGTTGAAACCAATTAGTTAGTTTAATGAAGAAAATAACATTTGTGAATGATATATGTCAGTGTTCTAACATTAAATATTTACCAACAGCTGGCATAAACAGTGACAAATACCTATCTGCTGCCACATCAGTAGTGAAAGCTTATGGTTGTGTCAATTTAACAAGAGCTGTTTGTGGTCTACTTAATACCTCTCAGTAAATGACTAATTTACATTTGCTGCACCTGGTGACACGGTGCAGTAGCTGGAGAGAGG
This sequence comes from Amphiprion ocellaris, assembly GCF_022539595.1. Lineage (NCBI taxonomy): Eukaryota > Metazoa > Chordata > Actinopteri > Pomacentridae > Amphiprion > Amphiprion ocellaris. Next base: position 14,829,936 of record NC_072788.1, read on the forward strand.
CTCGGAAAGACGGGGAGAAAAAGAGGTAGCTGTGAGGTGCTAATGATGGGGGGGCAGGGCAAGGAGGAGACTCAGGCAGTGGAAGGCAGGAGGAAAATAAAGAAACGGACGGAGCAACGGGTAGAAAGGTGGAGGGATGGATGGACAGAGGAGGAGTGTTAATGACACAGTGAGGTTCTGCTTCGCACCACTGGCTGTTTCACGGCTCCTTGTTTTTCATGTTCTCCTGCAGAGGAGGGTCCTATTAGGACCACTTTATAGCCCCTCTGCCTCTGTGCTCCTTCATCTCTCTCTTTTTTTAACACACACATGCACAGAGTGGCCTCAGTTTATAACACAAGTCATGTCTGCTTTATAGCATCCCTGACCTACAAACACAGCAGCAGTAGTCATCAATTAAGGCTTTTTTACAGACCTATATGTGTTGTTTAATGAGGGCAGAGAGGGTGGAACAGAACTGAAACATGTGGCATGGAGGGACGGACTAATATGGATTTCAACGTTACACTGTACTTTAAGACTCATGTATACAATCTGCAATAAAGCAAAAACTTCAAACACTAAATGACATGAAAGACTCACTAAAAACACCTGAGGGCAGCTAAGACACTGGGGTCTTTATGAAGCAGCAGAAAAATTCCTTTCTAGGCAATTTAGTGAGCAAAATTGCTGTGTCCTCTTTTTCGCCCTTATTTCATTTTGTATTTCACTTTGTTAATCCCGTGACCCCTTGTTTATTTTCGGCATTTTACTATCTTTATTTATAAGCTCTTATCTAGGCCACTGTAATGTCACTATACATACTGTCTTACGTCTAGGCCCTTCATATCTTCTATCAAAGTATATAATAATACCTACTGATACTTACTGAGAGCAGAGATATGTTTTCAGAATTGTTTAGGAAAGGTTGTCTGGAATCTGTCAATATCAGAACCACGATTGTGGGATACTGTTTGGCCTGGAAATTAGGTAAATGCCAATATTTTATTCACTGAAGTGTCCACATACAGTAGGCTACTTGGAGAGGTGGCAAATGCAATGACTGTATTGATATTCATATATCTAGACATTAAGACATCTATGCACTTATGAGTTCAGGAATAATTTAAAAAGCAGTATTGGGTGTAGGGATGGATGCACAGGTGTATGCAGGTTGTAACTACGTTTAAACATGATGCAAATTCAATTGTATTTTAGTCACAAACCCTTTGTCACAGACAAGCAACAAGCATTGTTAGAAAGGTGAACCTCACTGCAATAAAGACTTTGAGAGTAATGTGACAGAGAAGATGGGTTGTGACTATGGATGGCAAATGTGTCTGATGGACACTAAGGAGTTAAATATCACTCTGGTTTATTACACCTTGGTTTATCCAGCAAAACAAGAAACACAAGTGTTCAGGTAATTGCTTAGGTTGTAAACAAACAAGTAGTTTAGCCAAAGCCCGAGGAGAAAATCCCTCAAATGTCTGTAATAACTCCTTATTGGGCAGAAAAAATGTGCACATACAAACAACAAAGGAATTGCCGTCCCTCTTTCCTTCGTTCCACCCTCTGCTCACCAAAGAAAAACACAAACCTAAACTTCCATCCAATCAGTTAAAGCAACTAATGGGGAGTGGGGTAAGTCGGGAGGCTGGTGAAGCTTCAGCGCCCCAAAACCCTCCTCTTCTTGTCCTCAGGAAATCCTAAGAATTTACCCCCCGCTCATAACTAGACCAAAACTAAGACAGGATTCACTGTGAGCATTTTCATTTTCACCACAAGAGCAGTGAGAAACAACAATTTGGACCGACGCAGACAAACTGAACAGCAGCAGACAGTCTGCTGTGGTTAGTGATACTGTGGGGATTAGGATTTACACAGTAAAAGGAAACAGAGACTCTTTATAAGAAAGTTTATGTAACAAGTTGGACGAGTTGACTAAATTCTCTACTCTGGCAGAAATTCATTTTTGAAAACATTTAAGTACAAGCAATGGGGCAAATGGAAGGCCAGTGTGAAGTACTATGACAAATACAAATGAAGTTATTCTGGCAATAATCCTCAAACAGACAGAACCAGATCACTACTTTTAATAGATTTAATGCAGCTAGAGTCACATAGTTACTGAATAGTTTACTTCCCTTCTTAATACAGGTCTAACATACCCTAATATTTTGTAGAGCTGTTGTCAACCCAAAAAAAATCTAGGTCAACTGAAATCATACCTGTGCTTCAGCCAATCATTTGATGGCAGGGGAAAAAAATCTGCATATTATCTGAAGATTAACTAAAGTAAACTTGGTGCACTCCACCTGTTACCTTTATGAGCCTAAATGCATCATAAATAAACATAGAAAGTGGCTATCTGCATCACATTAAATAATTTTAATTTTGTTATTTTACAGTGAAATTATAACAACAGACTTGGAGCAGAACACTGCGCACCTAAACATATTGATATGATTTCTGAAAACAGAATTATATCAACTCATGATCTCATCACAAGAGCTACTAGGGGATATATTGCGGGCAAGTTAGCCTACTGTTTTTTGATTTTATGCTATAAGATTTAAAATTCTAAAAAAAGTGGTGTGATGTAGTGTTTTTCCCCTCATAAAAGCAACACTGGTGATTGTTCAACCAATAAGTCTTTGGTCAGAAAACAGCATATTAATCAACCAATCAACCAGTTGACCAGGACATTACAGCACAAATATTTTAAGTGTGCTTAAAATCATTTCAGAGATTTAGAGGCTCACTGGTGTAATGTAGTGTGTGTGTGATCCCTCAGGTGCCTGGTATGTGGCAGATTCTTAAGTGTGGCAAGTTTTAATGGACACCAAAAACACATGGTTGTGCATATGTGTTGATCCACACATGGTACAAACTTCTGTGCAAGCTTCTGTGCTAACGTGACATCGCAAGGTTAGATGAGGTGCAGACAGTCGAGAACTGAGACAGTGGGAATCGATGTGGTGTCAAGTTCAGCCACATTCCTCAGGGTTCACAAAAAACATTCATCTTTTGAAGGTTTTTTTTTTGTATTTTGACTATTCTTCATGCACACTGGAGACCTCTGCAACAGGGTGAGGCAAGTAAAAGGAAAGAAGACACGATATGATTGCAAAATCCCTTCCATTTCAACATTTTTATAGTCTTTCTTAACGTTTAAGAAATTCCTACTCTCCTGTTGTCATTTTAATTCTTCTGTTCAATTTATGTCCACCTCGAGGCTTCCACTCCCAGAATCTCTCGGTCATTCACATCAAGACCACAAATATTTACAAAACAGACGCAGCGAATGCCTCTTGTCTCAGACAACAGAGCGTCCGGTCCATCCATAGAGAGCTACATGCATCATGTTCTGGGTCGGGCCAAAGCTCAATACAGCCACGCGTCCCCTCTTGGGATCAAGAGGCTTTTGTGGACCTAACACTGTAAACATTGAGCAATTCTTCTAGTATCAGCTCAGAAGAAGTGTTTTGCTACACTCACAGCATTCCAGTCAACAGTTCATATCTTAGATAACCATCTTAAAAGGGGTAAGCTATCTAAATATATTTCCTCATTTCCAAATCACAAACATCCATCAGTAAATAAAATACTAGAAATGTTTCAGTGGAACACAGTCTTCTAATTGTTTTCATGTTTCTGTCATAAAGAGAAATGGAACAGTGATAAACAAAAGAGTAACCCTGAAAAGTCAACTTTGACATTTGAAATAGTTTGACAAACACACAAATCTTAACTTAAAGTCCACTTGCTAGATTTTTCTACCGCTTTGCAACATATTTTAAAGTTATTACCAATCAGTCAGTTGTCATCCCACTCTGAGGTCACTCCAAATTAAGATTTTCTGTTGACCAAAATGTTAACTATTGTAAGTCTATTTAGTAGCCACAATACAGTTCACAGCTGAAATAAGCTTTTTTCACTATTAGGCCTAAAAAATAGCATTTCAACAGTTTATTGATTCCATGTTTTCTCTCAGTTTATTTGGAAAATTCTGTGCCTTTTACCTATATGAGGAAGGATGTAAGTGCAATGCAGACGAACCAATCAACAGTATCTCACAGGATTGTCATAAATTAAATTCATCTAAACAAGTTAAATGCAACCTAGATAGAAACAACTCTGTAATAAATTCTAAACCTGACATATTAAGTTCATATTTTAAAGTTATGTGTATATCGGGCGATGCAATTGTAAGGCAGTTACATTATAAAGTCCTCTTCTTCTTCAACCACAATTTTACAATTATTTATTCCCTCTTACTCAGCAGTGCCTGTTAGTTTTCTCTTTATTTTGTGTTAACAAAGAGAACAGCAATTGCTTATTAATATAAATCAATATTTAAGCAGATCATAATAGATTGCATTTTTTTAAACTTATTTTAGGAGCAAAGCAAAGGGTATACACTATAGCAGATTAAAAAAAATAAAATGTGAGCATACTTAACATGATTTGGAAATCAAAGATCATATTTTAATTAAATCACCCAAGCACACATTTTATGTTCATAGATCAATCTTCAAATATTTATTTCTTTTTATTTTGGTCTTTCGTGCTTCCAAGCTGTCTTCTGCTCTCATTTATTCTCCCACTCTTCCAGTCATCTCCAGCAGAGCTATCCTGAGCAGAACAAAGGCTCTGCTGACACCACATTAACACAGTCCAGAGCTCCTGTCATTCTCTTAGGCTACAGAAGAGGCTGATAAGCCAGAATGTGTGACAGGAGGAAAACATGTTACCCTTCTGCACCCCCTCTTCTCTCAGCCTCTTACTCAATTTATCCACTTCCCCATTCCTTTGGTGATCCTCCGTGATACAGATATTGAAGACTGAGGACTGGTATTTGAAGAGCGACAACGATGTCCTGTTTTGCCGGTCAGAGTAAACCGAACTATACAGGAACTGGGTTCATCATCCGTTTCTATCTGCTGGGATTCCAGTCATGTTTTGTGGAAGAGACTGTTTCCTTTGGCTGTCGACAGATTCATAAACAACACTGCTGTGCACTGTAGGGATTTGGATAGTGTTTCCAACAGAGTCCCTCAGCCAATGATAATAGTAATCCACTGACAGGCCTCAAGTTCACTCATATTGCTTTCAGATGTGTCAAAGACTATTAAATGTGAGAAAAGAAGGTCCAAAAAGCATAAAACCTATGCAAACTCATAGTCTAGACAACAAACCCATCTGAGGCCACACTGAGCTTTTGCAAACCAGAGCAACGTCTAACTCTGGCAGTAGCACTGCAGTCTACAGTTGCGTCTGTCTGCCACTCAAGAGACCTGGCATGGCTATAGCACATGTTGTACCCATAATTCATGCAACACCTACAGTTCAGCCAAGCCCATTAAGGTTAAAGCAACAGAATATTAAAGAGAGACGCTGGATTTTTCTACAAACAGCAGGCGCTTGTCAAGTTTACTTGTATGTTTCTTGGTTACGTACTCCTCTCACTGCAAACCTAATTTGTTTTGGAGCCACCACAACACCAAAAAAGCCTTGTAGGTTATTAGAAAATAAAACTTTCAATAAATGTAGTGTTCAAAACCATATATGAGGGTGTTTCACACCAGTTGACAAAACCAAAACTCAGATGCACACAGTTAATAGTGCCTCAGCTTGCCAATGTATCCACAACAGCAACTGCAGTGACACATATTTCTGCCTGGGCCGGCAGGCTGTGGGTACATGTCAGCTCTGTAGCATGAGAATGACGACTCTTAGACAATCAAGTGTCCACAACAACAAAAAACCCACTCCTCTCCCATGAAATCTTGTTATATGAACAAGTAAGAGACAGACAGAGGAAGCACTCCTTAGCTGCGGTTGCAGCGCCTCGCTGTGTCCTTCCGTCCTCACGCCGGCTAAGCCAACTCTTAAGTCTGCTCTCTGGTATTAATTAAACCATTAAAACGGATTAATAAGCAGAGTGGGGCTCCAGTCTCGACAACATCTGATGAGAATTAGTGAGGCGCGCGTTTTGGCACGATGACCCTGATGCCCTTTACTTTGGCTTTCACTTTGGAAATCCTCCTCCTGTTGCTCTCGTTTTCTTTTACTGCCATTTAAACACCAATCTGACTTATCTAAACTTCCCTGTCACTCTTTTTCTTCTTTCTCTGCCAGTTATATAATTCTGGATTGCAAACATGTGGGCAGAGAGGAAGACCCAAAGGGCAAACACAGTCAGGATTATTACCCATTGTTTCCCATTATTAACGGTGATCGTTCTCCAGATTTCTGTGATTGTTTCCTCTAGGCAAAGTACTCAGGGTTGATTTTCTTCTTAGTTGCTCAATCCCTCCCACCTGTCTCCTCTGCACGAATGCTGAGCTGTCTAAATGACTGACGCTGAACGCAGCAGTTACTTTCTGTAAACACAGACACACAGACCTGCCAGTGCATCTGTTAGCTGCTCTGCTCTCCAACAATCACAGGCTTTGTGATCCTCTGTGAGTTTATGGATTGCATATTCAGTAAAAACAATGTATCAACCCCTAACCTTACGCTTAAACAACACAGACCACCTGCATCAAATTGCAACATTACACTGTGTAAATTAGGAGATTTAACTGACCGAAGAATGAACATTTAGAAGATAAATTAACGTGTCATTATACAGGCTGCTGGCAAGTGTTTTCATTTGATTGTCTGCAGTGTTGGATTGATTTTAAGCAATGAAAGCACTCAAGCAAAACAAAATTAATGCATTGCCATGAGTTGTGCAGCGGGACCTGCTCCAGGAACTAAAGAGGGTTAAGGGTTTCCCCACATATAGAGCTGCTGCCTAAACGCTTCTACTCAGCAAGAATATTTCCAACATTTATCTGAGAATCATTGGAGATTCATCTCTTCTCATCTCATAATCTAATTTAAGAGATAATTTCTAATATTTCTGATTGTAAAAGTCATCCCACTAAGTGATGGTGTGGAAACCAGAAAGAACTGTTTGACAAGACCTTGAATATTAATTGAAAAAATAAAGATTCCATTGTTTTCACAACATGGAGTTGATTAAATCACATTACCTAAGAATATATTTGTTGGAGACGCTGACAAGACTTCAGGAAAGATGATAGGAAAGGTAAATGTTTGTGTTTAAGTAGAAGGAAAGATAAAGAGGGAAAGCCCTCCTACATCACTTATTTTGCCCTTGTTACGCCTTCCAGCACTTTAGCCTGTTTATTGTTGTCATAAAACAAAGTAGAATTTATTATTTTCAACTTCTCTACAATTTCAGCTTGAACTCAGGGTTTTACCAATTTGGAGTCATTTCTGGCATTCCCCTAAGAGATTTTAACCAGCGACAAAAGAAAATTACAAATGCTAAAATGATAAGAGTTTAGGGTTTTTTTTTTACTAGTTTTGAAGTTTCAGTTACTCAAGCATAATAGACATACACACAGACTCACTGCCATTACTGTGTATCGGCCTAAAGTATAATGCTGCATTTTGAGTTGAAACTCTGTAACCCACACTTTATGGATCTTAGTAATTCAAGAAAAGAAAGATGTTTGACATCTGAGACAGACTGTTACAAACATACTGACACATAAACGAATGCAACTTTCATTGCCTCTCTTATCTAAAAGTCTCAGAGACCAAACTTTAAAATGACCAGTAGAAAGGAACACAAGGGTAAAAGCCAGAGCATTCTGGCAACAGATGAAACAGTTTTTTTGGTTCTCAAATGGATATGAATGAAACAGAAGTGGGAGGTGAAGCAATAAGAGCCACAGAAAAAGGCAGTTAGTTTTAAAATGACGGCAGCATTTTTGGTGCAAGCACAGACCAAAGAAATGGATGTACAAGATGTGCTTTAAAGGCGGAAACTGAGTGTGGAGAGCAGGATGGGATATGTCCTACTGAGAGTCTGAGAGTCAAAGGTGAGAGAAGGCCATTGAGGTCTAGATTACACATAAACACATAGCTGTCTAAGTTCTCCGCCCCTACGGCACATTACTGGGTTTGTTGATAGTGATCTGTCCTGTGGACAGCTTACACTGCGCTAAGTGGACAGGCTGCTTATTTAACATCCAGCCATAGTGAGCTCAGCAGCACCCTGAGGCCATAAACCTGATGTGGAGGACTAAGGAACAAATAAAGACCTCTAAATGTCAATTGAAAAGGCACAAAAATGTTGTTTTAGTACAGCAAAGTCTCCAGCTAGGGGTTGTTTCAGTGTAGGCAATTAATGAGTGGTTGGACATTTGTGGCATAGACAGTGATAGCAACACCCTGTAGCACCTTTGTCGAATCATCTTTTGTATGAATTTATGTGATATTGTACAAAATGTCAGACTCTTTATACTCATACACTTCCAGAGGATCATATAAAAAGGAATATACACATACATAAAAACTACCCAGCTGCTTAGCTTACAAGCAGTTTGGTCTTGATTTATCTCTGGCAGGCCTCACAGTTACAAGAGGAATGAATTGGCATCAGTGTTTGGCACAGAATAACTACTAATATGAGTGATTTATAGCTAAAATTTAACCACTTTGGCATATTCACTGGAATTTCCAGTGTATTTATGCAACATCGCTCTTTTCTGAAAGTACCTACAACTGTTAATTAGAGGCAAGTTGATAAGGACGGGATTTTTAACACAGTGACTAAGAAGGGAAAACAATCACTCACAAAGTGTGAGTGTGCTGATGTAGGGGATTGAGGTGAGGGTGATGAAATGTCCTACCTGTGCACTCGTGCTGGAGGCCCTTGCCGTAGTATCCCTTCTCACAGATGCAGTCATATTGTCCGGTGTGTGTGCCACACTTACAGCTGGCCATCAGGTCACAGCAGTCCTTTCCCACTTCACACAGAGATGAGCAGCGTGACAGATCCTCCTGGATGTAGCTACCTGTAGGGAGGTCTGAGGGTGGCAAACAAACATGTAGAGAAGTGCAAGTTGCAGCAAGATCAAATTACACCACCTGGAAATGAGACTATTCAAACTGTCAAGTTAGTTGTCATGCATGGCACCATCATTTGAGAGGTCATGTATAACAGTGCAGAAAGCCAAAAATGCTTAAGATGGGTTTGTCTGGCACAGTTTCGTCTACAACAGCTTTATTTTAACAAAATATAATAAAGGGAGGAAGTCTTGAAGAGTAAAAAGTCCAGCAACACCTGTAATATTTAGTACAATATTTTTTGCAAGCCACAACACATCTGTCTGACAGTAGACTTTTCTTCAGAGACACAGAGGCACCTCAACCACAGAAATGCAGACAGAAATTCATAAATCAAAATCGCCAGCCAGAATGCCACCACCAAATCACTTAAAAACTGCTCCAGATTGAACGATTCACAAAAGAAGAAAGTAAATGAATGAAATTGAAAGTGTAGTTTTACTTTACTTTTACTCTACAAAAATCGACCTTTATTAATTCAACTACAGGATGACAAAGAGGGACACAATGTCCCAGTCATAACTTGTGTAAACTGGCCATTGTAAAGCAAGAGTTCAATCTGTGGCTCCATGTCTGAAAACCTGAGTCTGTGCTTTAAGGCTATTATTGGCAGTGATGCTGTGCAGACTTCAAGACAGAATGTGAGAGACCGACCGGAGATGAAGCTGATAGTATGGTGTGCATTGGCTTTCATTCTTGTAGCCTTATCCTTGTCCATTTTACTGACCTCTACTACTCCATCTACATCTGGATGTCCAGACACAGTCTGTATGTGAGCATGAACATATAGAGCCTGTCAGTGAATATACACGATTTACAGCTCACTATATACTCAGCACTGCACTCAACTGTGATATTTTATGGTGATATTTTAAGTTTAAAAGCCATGACTGAATCTCTCCTTTCACCAAATTGTGGGAAGTCTCCATCAAGCGTGGGAAAAGTATAATCTGTGTGGAAGTGAGGTCAAATGGCTGCTGGCACTTCAACGCAGACGTAACCATGTGAAATGGATGTTGTCAGATTCTATGCAAAACATTATCTGCCTCCTTTAATGTAAGCAATGAATCTCAACAGGGTCAAAACCTTCATTTAAGAAATATCGCTGCAGGTCAATTGGTGATGATGGAAGCACCAAGGCTTCAAAGACACAGAGAAACCATGGTACCTTCAACGTCTATTTACCAAAACATAGAGCCTGATGTTACTCACTCTCATGCAACTAAAGAGGTAAGTGGGAAAGTTTTAAAACGTGACGTGTCTTAATAGCTGTGAAGTGAGATCACAGATGTTTCTTTGAATTGAGTTAACATCACCTCTGAAAAGCTGAGATTCTCTTCACAAGTTTTTTTTTTTTTTTTAAAGCTGCTACTGCATGTATGAAACAAAATAACAGCACATCAGCTTGAGCAATTTACATCTATCGCTTTTACCTTCATGCAGAGCGCGACGAGCCAGAGCCTCAAACTCTGCAAAGTTGTGCACCAGGTAGCAGTGCTGGTCCTTGGGGTTTGAGGCCATGTCGTGGAGCTCCCTGATGTTTCCCTGCCAGATGCCCAATGTGAAGATCTCAACGCCACGTTCCCTCAGGGCTGCTGCCACTGGGCGAGGGTCTCCACCATTAGAGTAGCCATCAGTGATGAGGAAAATGACCTTGGTGGCATTACCACGGGAGTGACGAAGGATTTGCTGTTACAGAAAAAGATATACGCTTATCAGGACTCAGTGTTCATGTTTAGAAATTCAACATTTCAATATTTTAACACCAATTTAAACTGCCTTGTTTCATTGTTTCATGTTGGTTAAAATTTCAGAGGAACTTGGAGCTTTTATGTCTGATTATAATTTGGCCAGGTATAGAGATTTGCTGAAGTCTGACATATAACTTACATAAAATCAGAAATTATCAATTATTTTATTCAAAATGAAGAAACAACAATTAATACTTCAATAAGTTAGCTTATAGCTGCTGAAGTGTGGGCTTTGTTACCTCTAGAGAATGCCAGGTTAGCACTTTGCCCTTGTATCTAGTCTGAATGTTGAACTAAACCGTGTTACTTCGTATCAAACGGGCAGATCTGACAGTGGTGCTAATCCTCTCATCTAACTCTCTGTAAGAAAGTAAATCTCCCAATAAGTCATACTTTTAAAAAACAGTACACTTACTAAAACCTAAAGATTTATGTTGACAAGTGAGACACAATGTGCATTTGTTAATGTAGTCATGCTGCTACTGTTAAAAGTTGACCATTCAAATACACACATCCCACACATTGTTATGCATGCCAGCATACTACCAACAGAGCTCCGCTTTAGTGACACGACTAAATTGAATAACGAAGAACGTCACACATGACCACTAAAAACAACCCTCAATTCTAGGGTTCCTAAAAACCCTACATCAGCAAGACAGGCAACAAGGGCAGGATGAGGAGGAGGGACAAAAAAAGGGAGAAAGCTCTACAATTGTAATTATTTCTCCTACAGACTGCGCAGCTGCTTGCCAGTGGTCTAAAACCACCAGAGAACACTGGGCAACCGAGCTGCTGTGTCCGCCCCAGACACCATCTACAGTTCCCAAACTAACTTTAGCCACCGTTTACAATCCACCACATACAATTAGACAGGACATTAAAGTCAGAGAAACATATCTTTATTTTCTAGAGTGAAACAAAAAAAAATATCCAACAGGATAATATATGCTAGCTTTGCTGTGGAGGTCAAGCTGAAAGAATCTGGGTTTGTTGAGAGGGTGTTTTAAATTAGGTTAAGGGGGTATGTGCAAAAACCCCAGGGAACAATAGAAGCTGGAACAATAAGGTAGAGAGAGAAGAGAATGAAAGAAACTGAGGGAGCCAAGATGAAGTTAATCTGACAGATATCCACTTACTTATTCACTAAAAGGCAGAAAAGGTCATGGGCATATCACAAAGAATTAAAAAGATGGGAGGGAAACAAAGGAAGTTTGTTAGGAGGAGCACTTTCTGTATTCTAAGTCCAAACAGGGCATAATTGCTACACATGACAGACTGTAAAACATTAGAGGTGAAGAAAGAGGAGACACGCAAGGGTGTGACCGTCGAGGGAGGGAAAGAGAGCAGGAGAGAAAGCTCTGGTCTTTATTGTCTAATTGGCTAAACTTCAAGCAGCTCTGGCAGGAGCGGTGTAATTACAGAGCCCATGAAGCGAGGGAATGAGGGAAGAAAAGGAGGATGGAGAGAGAATAGACGAGAGGGAGAGACTAGTTTCTCTGATTCTCAAAGCTCCAGGATGCCTGCTGCTCTGGTTGTCAGTCCAGGGAGGCTGACTACGCCCACTCCCAGCTGTCAGTGCACCCTGTCAGGCTGCCACCCTCCATGCTCCTCCTTAGCTCCCACCAGCTCTCAGTACAGTGATGTTTCTCTCTAAGTGTTAACATTTAAGGTCTTCTCTTGCCAGAACACAAAAAAAAAAAAAAAAAAATCCATATGTGCATTAGTCGGTACATTTACGTCTTTTATTAGCGTCTGCTCAGAGTGGTGTAGGGCTACGGTGGTTTTTGCGTTAGCCTTGAGTCAGTGGCTGGTGTTAGCGACGTTGGAGATGCCACCAAATGGAGCATACGCATGCATACCCACTAATAATACCCTCGCGAATAGCCTCCACATATTTTAGGTCAGAGTATTAACATAAAGGCGACCACAGGAGCTAGTGTGTGGGAAGGCGCTGCCCTTTACAGTAACTCTCTGCATGCACCTTATCATTCAAGGCATACAGCAGAAAGAGCAGCAAATAATGATGCAAATGTTGTACTAAATTAATAAGCACAATCCCACATGCTACCAGGGGTGACAGCTGGTAAGTAAACACATTTTGTTTGTTTGTGTATAGGTAAACAGTATTCATAAATTCTTCGCAAACAAAAGAGAAGAGAGAAGCGATTAAAACAAGCTCCAGATTGATATTAAAGTCATAATTCATATCTAAGTTGCAGCTGTTTTTCCTCATGAAAACATATTTCCCCTGATACATCAAGAGATAAAACAGGACATAATATTAAAACAATTATTCTATATGAAAGAGAGATAAGGAAAGAGAAAGAGCAGAAAACTGGAATATTAGCTTCAAAGTTTAATAGATGTGTTTGAGTCTAAGCCAGCGAGTTGTAAAAATTATGGCAAATACAAGTCATTTATTGTCTAGCCTCAGTTTTTAAAAAGCTAATCTTTCTTAAACCATGTAAAAACCAACATAAAACAGTGGGATGAGATCATTTGCTTTAGTCTTAACTGTGCTAAATTTCAGAATGAAGACATTTACAAGAGCTGTATTAAAAAAGTCTGACCAAGTATTCTCATCTAATTGTAGACTTCATAAATAGGATAGGTCAAAGGCAGCAGATGGGAATAAATAGTGTCACATAACCTATGCTAGCTACTTATCTCATATTGTACATGCTTTTGACACACCTTAAGCAGCTAAATGTCAGCTTGAGGCTTCTCTATGTTGTGCATCCCATGCATTTCTTCAATGATGCACTTGGCTCACCCTTTAATGCCGGCATAGCTCCAAAGAAGAGATAATAAGCAGGCAGCAATGGGACAGTTTAAATGTATCTGGTTTAGGGGCCAGTGATATCTGTCAAAGCAGTGGTGATAGTGCAAGGACCAGCAGGCCTGGAGGGATTAGTGGTGAGAGCAGTGAATCTATCTCTGTTCCAAAACGCCTCGAACTTTGGCAGGAAGCATGAGAGTGATGAGCAGCCCATATGTGCAGCTGGTGACATTTTTTTTTATATATTCCACCATATTCTCAAACACACACAGTGATTTTGAAATCAGATTGTGTATGTATGTTTGTATGTATGTTTGCATGTATGTATGTTTGTACAGATATAGATAGATAGATAGATAGATAGATAGATAGATAGATAGATAGATAGATAGATAGATAGATAGATAGATAGATAGATAGATAGATAGATAGATAGATAGATAGATAGATAGATAGATAGATAGATAGATAGATAGATAGATAGATAGATAGATAGATAGATACTTTGCAGAATTTTTTTTCTCTAAAGATAGATTTATTTATTTGTATCACCTCTCGTTATCTCATGTGAAGGCAGATGAAAAAAGAAAGGGACTGCTGCAACAACTTGTTTTTACATCAATAATATATGCAGTGAGAAACAAATCGAAATCCCCAGGCTGAACAAGTGTGTGCAAGTGTGCACGAGAAAATGGTCAGAAAGATGCAGTCAACACAATTTGTCTGTGAAGCTGATGTCTGTTCAGCCTTTGTTGGTCCTATTTGTGGAGTCTGAATGTTAACGGTTAGAGATGAATCCTGATGCACAAACACAAGTGAAGTCTCTCACAAAGAGACAAGGAAAGGTTACACACATCCACAGACACTGTTCTGTCACAGTGCTGTGAGGGTCATACTGACTGAGGCTGTATAGTATGGAATCAGAATCTAATCTCTCAATTAATCTCCAGCTTTCAGGCTTACTTAAATTTCATTATTAAAATAATAACGAAAAGGACACTAATAAAGAATAGGAAAAGCTAGCATATTGACATCCAAAGAACTAACATGCAAACATTTCCAGAAAATTACATAGCAGTTAAGTTGCTGTTATTTAGTCATAGACCAAAGCATTACACAAAATGAAATGTTGAACAGACGACAATACTTGATGAATCACAAATCATCATCTTGGGACATTCAATGTGTATATCAAATTTCATTGTGATAAATCCAATAGTTGTATCATTATGTCAGTAAAAACCAGCAACGGTAACAATGTGGAGGCACAAGACAAAGTCCAGGCATCACTCTGTCCATAGTAGTCCGTAGGACACATCACCTGGGGATATTTTGTGTCAATCAATCAAGTATTTGTCAAGACAAATCATTGAATAAACAGGCACGTTGACCTGTTATGCTACAGGGAAAGAATCATTATTATTATGATTTATCATCTGGTAAGTTTGACATGTCTAGTGGAAAGAACAGTCAGGATAATAACAGGAGGCCACTGGGGACAATATATGTCTTTATAAAATATTGTAGCAATCCATCTGGTAACTGGTGAAATATTTCACTCTAGACCAGTGGTTCTGGTAGTGAACTGACTGACCAACCTTAACAGCTGGGTGGAGTTAAAGCAATAAAGGAGAGAATGGATGAAGACATATTAGATTCAGAGCTTGGAATTGTATACAACACTGAACTGCCTATCACAACTCAAACATATGGGTCATACCGCTCTCAAAGGCAGCTCATTTTCCAAACCAGTGATTTAAATAAATCCTATAAATAAACCCTGGTGAGAAACTGGATTCTTACACTGATAGACTCCAAACAGATGCTTGTACGATGAGAACTTCAAAAGCAAGCACCTTGATGCATTTGGCAGAAGAGACCGAGAAACCTTTCCACACCTTGAGGGGCTAACGATGATGCCAAGGCACCCCAGCTGTTAATCAAAGGCTTACATATGCATGGCAGCTATCCTGAATGCTAAATGAGGACCCCCCATCACCACCATGCTCATGTCCTCTCGTCAGCCCCTCCTGTGACTTTGATCAGAGCGTGAGCCCACCTGGCTCTGAGGCTCTGAGTAAAGCTTGTTAATGATTTACGTCTTTCTCCTTTTGCAACAGAGGGCACCCCATGGAAAAAGCAACAGAAAAGGGAATAGAAGGACTGGTTTAATGTGTTTTTTTTTATTACTGACTGCCAAGTTTATCTTTAATTTGGTTCATCACTACATACAAAAAAGGAATGCACACTTGCAATATGTAATCTTTTAAATACTGCTCAAATATGTTGGCTGATAACACTGAAGGTTTTACAGGGTGCATGGTGGTTCTTGAGTCACTGACAAAGAATGACAAATGCCCCTCAATCTGTGAGTCTACATGTTATTATCTTGTATGGTATTTTACTTCCCTGAGATCCACCTTCCAAAAACAAAGATTTTATTTGCAGGCATTCCAGAGGATAAAAACAAGCAACCCAACTGCATCCGTTCGGAGAGCTCTCTCCCCATCGGTCGGAAGTTTGACCGCTTGTTTTGACAGGCTATCTGCTCTTGGCCTGGGTGGTGAGAATAACAACAACAACTCTGCAGGGGCCCAACAGAGCAACATGCACACATACATACAATTACAGACACTAGACTCAACTTTGGTATTATTGAGGAACATCTCAGGGACACATACTTTGGATATTTCAGAGGCAACCTGCAAAGTTCCTGGTTGAATCAATCTTTTGCCTTACAAACATTTAGTTTTTATTTCACGCAAATGGCATACCTCACAGAAATACTCAGTGCTTTGAGATCTACTTTCTCAGATTGTGATTCAAAAGCTTCTTAACTTTTAACTGTGGATCGTATTTTAAGGCCAATGGATCCTGAAATGTTTTGACATGCAAAGCATGCACACTTTGATTAAATTTGTTCCATTCCTTTCACATACTGCTTCATGCCATATCATCTCGATTTCACTGGCTCTTTCACAAAACTTTCCATGCTCTTGTTTTGATCAGTGGGTAGCAATGAGACTAATACAATGAGGGTTTTCGCAAAGGCCACCCAACTGTGAATAGACATAAAGGTGCCTTTTCATGTCTTAGTCACTGTACTGCAAATCAAGTACAGTAGTACAGTTTTCAGATTGATTTCCTACCTCTCAGCCTGCCTGTCCTGCAGAAACTTGAAACTTTCCCGAGATACAGCAGCCTCATAAAATTCATTGCATCTGTTTTGGCAAGCTTACATAATCATCACTACTAAATCAGGTTTTTAAATTCTCAGATGCTGGGGCCTTCAAAAACAACTCATAACTTCAAATTGGTTTCCAAAAAGAGCTTACCTCGAAGGCATTGGTAAAAAAAATAAACCACCGTCACTGTGTTAAAAAGGTCGACAATTCTGTCCATGCTCTCACTTGTACTATGACAAAAAACTATTACAACCTGTCAGAAAAATAAAGGCAAGGAACTGGTCCCTGTGATGAACTGTCTAAAAATGTATGCTATGCTTTGCAAGATGGTCTGCAGCCATCTTTTATATTGGTTTTAATTGTAAATTACTTCTCCATTATAGCAGTAAAAACAACTTCATCCCATGTCTTTACTACCACAGTAGACACACAAACCAAGATTCTTGTCACAATGACACTCTGCATAAATGACAGTAGCAGTAAACTATTTTGCACAGTGTCTGTTTGTATCACCTGTCACTGCACTGACTGCTTGTTCACACAACAAAGGTCGGCTGTAACAAAACAAAGCCAAACAACAAATATATTCAAGCACCAGTTCCAAGTAATAAAACCTGACCAATATCAGCCAATAGTGGCTTATTGCAGATATATGTCGTCTGATATCTGTCAGTGAACTTTTTAATCGAATGTAACAGAAAAATATATTTGGGATAATTGAAAAAAGGTGTCAGTGCATGGTGTGTCCATTATTTACAATACTCTCAACATAGTCAGCAGAGTATGTAGGCTTAAGCAAAATTCATGGCCGTATTTTATAACAAAACTGGTTTTAAAGTGAACGATTTGTGAGTCTGTGCATCAGAAGCACAGACTACAGATCAGAGTTATCTAATTTTTTAATCCTAAAACTTTCATGATCCAGTCAGTTTGACAATTCTCACTTTCAGCTGTCACATTTAGTAATTCATTGTTGCACTCTAAAACATTGTAAATGTGTTTTCAACGCATCATTAATAGTTTTGCATTATTAGAAAAACGGCGTCCTCAAAGTTGTCTGAAAGGGCCTGTCACAGATTGTGTTTGATTGACAGCAGCTAGCAGATTGGTCAGTGTTGCACTATGGAGACCAAAAGACAAAGCAAACACACGTGTACTGTCATGGGAAGACTCCTTTCTGGTTACTGATTTGTTTTTGTAATGAGAACACAGGACTGGTGATTTTCAGAGCACGTATGGTGCAGCACACAAAAAAATATTTCATTATAGTTCATTTTAAGAAGAGATCACTCATCAATCATTGTGCTGAAAATGGAGGTTTCCAAACCACAGAGCATGTTTTTGAAGTTACACAGGCACTAGATAGATAATTGTTAACCTGTCTGGAGTATAGTTTGCAAAATTCTAGGTATAGAGAACTATTCCTAGAACAAGGGAGTCATTACAGGAAATTGCTCCCAATTTGACAACCACTGACATACTTACCACTACCTAATAATTTAAAAGTCTTCACTAAAGTCTGTGTAATGTGGATTTGTAAGCTGGTCCAAACTGAATCTAGTTTGACGAAGAAGTGCATTGCCATCTGACGTGTCTGGGGAGAGAGTGTGGACATCCAGTTAATTGCTAGACACGGTAGGCTGGAAAGCTGTGTATGTTAGCTTGACGGCTTCTGTCACAACACCATTCATCAAACTCAACACCTCAACCAGGAACGACAAGAGAGGCGGAGACGTGGACAGAAAGAGAGGAGCTAATTCCACAATGTGATGCCAAGGGGAAAGGCTATCTTGGCTGGTAAATGAGAAGCTCATTCAATTATCCACTCAGTAGCCTCAGTGTTGTGCTAGCGGAACGAAGCTCTCAGAGAAACATTTTAGCCAGTGACCGTGATCCAATCGTACACGGTCTTCTGGGTAATTGGACGAGGAAAGCTGGTTTGATTGAGCATGGAAGGAAAACAGGAGCGGTGTGAGTGCAAGTTGGACGATGGTGGGGTCTGACTGACTCAACAATCTGCCTCATGTCATGTATTTTGTCCACGTCTTGTGTTTGACATTTTCAATATCTCATTTATATAAGTTACAGGTATAGAATAACTATGGAAGACACAGACTCAGATGTCCTGTTTTTATGAATGCTGTACCACTGCAATTCAAACCTCATCTGTCACATGGTTTCTACAGTATGGTATATTTTAAAGTACAGGTTCTGGTTATTGGATAATTTATTTTACAATATATTTTTGCACTGCATTTATGCTTTTAATCAGATGAAAAATCACTAAAATCCTTGAAATGTAGTACATGTATTCAGCTTCATACACTCGTGTGACTTTAACGTAGCTGCTTCTGCTGCAGCAATATACAAACAGCTGATTCAATTTGATGTTGCTTTTTGGCAATGTTTTAAAGAAAATATCAACTATCAGGTCTTATTTAAAATCTAAAGCCCCTCTCCTTTCATTGATCCAAATCCTAAACATTCATCTCTGTGTAGCATAGTTAGATTGTAAGGTTTTTCTACTACAGTAACTGATTCCAGCTGTAAAATGGCTTAGATGCAACTATACCATTGCTTCCTTTAAAATGTGCAGATATATTAAGTCTCCATCTTTTTCTCCACTTACTCTTGCCTACTTCGTGCAGCATAAGAACAGCTGCTCACCTACAACTCTGCTGAAACACTATAAAAATACACTACAAAAAATACCCTAAAAAAAATCCTCTACATAATGAATAATTGTAAATGTAGCGTAATTCAGTCATATATGTTCAAACTGTAAACTGATTCTGAAAAAGGGTAATGATGTGGAAAGTCTGATCCTGATAAGGATGGCAGGAGTGGTTTCTTAGGTTTGTCAGATATGAAACCCCTGAAGTCTGAATCTGTGTATTTGAAACTATCTACTTTAGTTTCATGGTAGAAATGCTCAGTCACAGTGCTGCCTGCTTAATTTGCTTTTCATATGTCTTCCAGTATATAAAAAAACACATACATGGACGTGTTAACAAGGTGAAAAATGTGATATTCAACATGATACAGGGGTTCTTGTAGCATCACCAAACTGCAATGTCTCATCCACTTCAAATCAGTGGGGCTGGAGCCTTGATGGTTACTTGTACAGCAGATGACTAACTAGCAGGGCAGACTAGCCAGTCAGTTGTCAAAGTAGCTGGTGGAGCTTCTCTCTATTTTGTCTTTACTGTTCCTGTTACATCCCCTTAGCATTTTGCTTACCTTTTCATCCTGTAAAAATGCACTGAGGAGGTGAAAATAAACCTCTCTGAGCTAACAAGCTAGCTTATGATCAGCTTTCTACTGTGGAATTTGTTTTGTGCAGCTTAATAACAATCAAACAGTGCAACCTATCTTATTTAAAAACTTTAAACTGCTACTAGTCAACAACATGCATTATTCTGTGATTAATTTCTTAGTGCATTCCAGAAAGAAACAATAAATGTATCGTTAGGTTCTGACTGAATCACATAATAGTAATATTCTAAATGCATGGAAATGTACTTGCCACTAAACCAAATTGGGGTTGTATTTGAAATTACGTATATACGACATAAAAAGTCATGTGAACGAGTATTAAGAGTAGAAGAAATCCCGAGTTATGTAATATTTGCAATAGAGAGATCATTACCTCACTACCAGAGCACAGAGCAGCCACAACATCATCTCTAAGGCCGAGCTTTGATTTTGAAGTAAACAAAGGCAACAGTGTGGTGAAGCGATGCTTTTCTTGACTCCAGACTGGCGTGCTGAAAGTGCTTATGTGCAGGAAACGATTTGGGGACGGTCGCTGGCTTAAAGCATCCATGAAAATTTATCCCATCTCATCCAGACTTAGCTCAGACCACACTGCACAGACAGACGCAGCATTTTCCTTTGTTATGCGGACAGTTGTTGCTGTAGTTGCATTTCTTCCTCATGTTCCTCTCCCCTTGTTACTTCTGCCGAGGGGTTTATTTGTCTTGGCACCAGTTGTAGGTAGAGATTTCCTCTTATAGAGCAGAGAATTGAGACGTCAGCGGTCGTAGTACATATTTATGGAGCAATTTCAATTTCTTGATTCTCTTGTTTGTTCTGGACTCAGCGCTCGTTGGTAGGATAAATTATATTAGACCTCATAACATCAAGAGGAAGTACAAGCTGGGAGGTCAACTGAGGAGGAGGAGGACAGATTTTAATACGGTATTGCTCTGAGACTGTATGGATTCAGCCTGAGTTGCCATGGATTTCTATCATAGAAAAGCATAAATCACAAGATATTGCACATGCTTGTTCTCCAACAAAACTAGCGAAAATACCAATACAAATACGCTGTTGCTGGGAAACACTTGCACTGAACTGATTACATTTGTAAGCCTTTGTGTTCTTTGAAAAAGTTAGGTGGGGACTTTGGCATGATCTGTATTGTGTTCTGGGGGATAGATTTGCTGCCAGCACACACTATTTCAAAATGAACTGATAATAGTCCAGACCAATGCATACCTTGTCTCTATATTTGGACAACTACTTGGAACAGGGCTTCTTGCTGAGGCTGAAAACACAACTAATAGCAGATAACCGGAAATCTTACACAATCGGACAACCTGGAGAATGTTGAAAATATTCACATAAAAAGCTCACAAGTGAAGACAACAGGATGCAAGCATAATTGTGGGTTCACATACATGTACCAATTACCTACTTATAGTCATTTACACAAACAGAGACATACAGACAGTCAGACAAACACGTACACACACTCAGCAAAGAAAACAGCCCAGTGGAATCTGGCACTCTCCAACTCTAACCTCGACATAGCAAGTGGTTTACTAATAGACCTACACGCCTTGGCTCATAAAAACATGTTATTTAGTTTGCCACTACTGGCTCTTTGAAATAGTTTTGGTTTCTTCAGGTGCCAATGTGTGACGCTTTTGGTAAATTCTAATCTCACGATGCCAAAGTAAATCCATGTGCTTAAAGAATTTGTGTGATTTGTGTCTTTAGTCATAAAGCTGTTGATTGTTGTGTGAACACAGAACAGCAAGTGAGAGGTATGGAATTGATTTGCAGCAACAAGATGTAAAGCTTACTAATACAAATTAGCTTAATCAAAAGTACTTTATTCTTTCAATGGCGATGCACACTGGTGCCGCAATGATTAGTGCTGTCATCTTACAGCAAGAAGGTTCTGGGGTCGAATGTGCTGATCAGTTGGGGCTTTCCTGCGTGGACTTGACATGTTTTCCCTGTGCCTCTGGGTACTTTTTATGGCTGCTCCGACTTCTTCCCACAGTCCAAAGACATGCTTAGGTTAACTGATGGCTCTAATTTGGTCGTAGGTGTGACTGTGAGCATGCATGTGTCTGTTTCTTTGTGCTAGTATTGCAATGGACTGGCAGCCTGTTCAGTATCAGCCTGGAAAGGTTCCTGCTACCAGTGACCAGCTACACGCTAAAGCAGGTGTAGCTGATGAATGGATAGACAGAAACAATGAAAATAGTGAAAAATACCATTGGTAAAAGTTCAAGTTTGCATCTTTGAGTGGCTTGGTATGACCAACATATAATCCCACACTTGGTCAAAAATGAACTTACATACAATATGTACCTAAACCTTCTCAGAAATGTTTAAACATTTTATAGTATATGTTAAAACTAACGTGCAAAGTCCATTTACCAGGGAAGATATAGTAGAACTGCTACTGCACAGATAGTTTACAAAAGCAGCACTGGGCTTTGAATATTAAATCAATGTGGAAAATACAAAAAAGGGAGTAATTCATCTAAAAAGTATGTGCCCAACAACCTACTTTTAAAAGAACCATGGCTTCAACAGCACAGTGGCCTGGTGGAAACACACTTTTTCCAGTGAGATCAAGAAGCCACTGTTTTCAAATGGTCTTCATAGTTGACTATGGAAGTTGAACACTAAAGCTGCTGACAGTCATTCCTGTCCCTGCTGATGCCTCTCTGACCTTTAACCCTGCCAGCAGAATATTACTCTTCAAAGCCTCCTCACCACTCTTTTCAGAATCACACATTTTACATTTTTCTCTTCGCCTCTCCACCTTGCCACCTTCACTGACCCTACCCCCTCGTCTTTCATTTATCGCTTTCACACACACACACTCACACACACACAGAGCTCCATAAAGCTGTTGTCAGCAGCACCTATCAATCGCTGAGCAGTATTTTAAGTAAGAGGGAATCTGTGTGTAGGTGTGTGCACATTTATGTGTGAACGTGCACTCAGTGGAAAGAACAGAGTGTGAGGTTAAGAGAGTGAACATGCTGTGTGTAGGAAAGTGTGTGTTCACAAGCATTTGTGTGTATGTGTGTCAAAGAGGGTAAAGCTGTAGCTGTATTTTTGCAGTCAAGTTTTAAGCATTTTTTCCACGTTAAGAAAAGAGGTAAAGAATCAATCGGGTATTTGAGATCCCTCTCAATTAATCACCGCTGTCACCAAGATTTTAAGTGCTTGCTGTGAAGGCGAGTCTGTCAAAATATAAATTAAATCCTTTCGCCTTTGCATATCTGACAGCCAGATGATTCCTTCTTTTTATGTGAAAAGGTAAAACAAGGCCCACCCTAGAGATCTAATGTAGTTGTTGCAGCTAGACAATGTCAGATCCACTCTGATGGGATCTGCAGAAAAATTCTGCAAAGGCCTGGCAATCATTCATCTCATACATCAGGAGCTGTAAACATCTTGAAGATGACTTTGTTTGAACTTGAGTATTGCTAAATTGTGCAGCAAGTTGGATAGTGATATATCTGTTGCCATGATATGAGGTGTACTGCGTGACTCAAGTTTTTATTTAACTTTCATAAATTTAACTTTTTTCCTATTTTTAATTCTTTTTTCATTGCATTGATCTACTCACTTTGTTCTGTTTTGGGGAGGATAAGAGAATTGCTGTTTTGTTTGCTTGGTTGACTTGTTGCATCAGTTGTGCATATTGGACTTCTATGTGACATTTTTAAGTCATATTTTTGAGGATAAAAACCTTTCAGTAATAAAGTGTCATAAAATAAATATATTTTAAACATTCTGAAAGAGCAGAGATGTAAATAATAATCTAATTTAGGTTGTACTTCAGAGTTCCATTCTCTGACATGATGCATGCTGGTGCCCATTTATTCCAGTGGTGCACACACATCATGTTATCTGTGCTTTTCCAGAGAAGTCAATATGTCTGCTGTGAAAAATGTATGTTTGGGTAAAATGGCAGTCTTGGAGGTCAGTTCATGGCCAGTCCCAAACCTACAAGCATTGATAAAATCAGTGACTCTTACTGCGACATGTCTCAACAAATGTTAACCACTCTTAGCAAGTGGTAGTGAGGCTATCTGTGTCAACTGAAATATCAGGTGCTACTGATTAGCTACGCAAAGCCAAAACTGCTATATTATAATAATTTATCCAACAGATTAATGTCCACCTCTCGAGTATAAACTTCACAAAAGAATAAAGTCAACTAAAAGTTGAAAGTTGTGGCAATAGATATGATTCACTCTAATTTTATGGATTTCATAAACCCGTGGTTGTACATACACTCGTGTCTGAGTGAGTGTGTGTCTGATGCATGTTTGTACAGGGGAGCTAAGTAGTGAAATCCACTCTTATAAACCGACAGCAGCTCCTGGAGACTCCCCATTCGGTAGATCAGATTTTTATGGCAAGACTCCTCTCTGCAGTCAGTAAACTAAAGTCCTTGTCTCAGTGGAGCAATCAACTGTAGGAGTAAAGTATAAAAAAAGGCACAGTAAAGGTTTCGGAAGGCCGATGCGGAAATTACATTTGTGTCTGTCAAGGGGGTTTACTGACATCTGTGTTTTACAGAGCTGCGAAGTATAGAGATTGCTCTCTTCAGTCTAGGGTGCTGAGCTCTTTCCAGTGCTCCATTTTCTAAAAGGAGTGAAAACAAGGTGCAAGGGATAATTGAGACTTCACTGTTGCAAGTAGCAAGTGCATATTTTCTTTCCACCCTGGGTTGAAAGACGAAAAATAGTATGTGGTAATTTCCCATCTGGCAAAGTGACTGAGTCCTGATGCATGGAACAGGAATGAAGAATACCTTTCAGTCAATTCCAGTTCTTTATCACATTTTGATCTCACTGGCTTTTGCCATTTCCTCTACCTTTCTAGAGGCATTTTCAAACATTCAATCACGGCGTAAATCTCACATTCACATGTGTAGTAAAAGTACACTAAAAGATGTCAGGCACTAACCCTGATAAGTATCCACAACCGCAGAGCCACAGTCGTTTCCACTGAGAACTTGGCTGAGTGCACAGTGGTGAAAGTGAAGGATTCGGGTATGTTTTCCATTTCCAAACATAAAAGTAAACTGTTGATTCCACTGGTTTCAGATGTTGATGAGAAAATACACCTAACTAAACTACATTCTGACACCAAAAGTTAGTAAAGAATATTTCCGTATATATGAGCGGGTTATGTTACAATTTTAAAAAGAGAGAAAAAGAAGACCACTGGTCTACAATCGCTTCTAAATTTTACGTAGTAAAATCAGCACCTGAAGAGAAAATCTAGGCCTGATGCACAGACTTGCTCGAGCATACATATATTCACATTTAGACTCATGCACGCATTCCCCGTTGTTTCCACCAGCCTCAATCACCTTATTTTCATTCTCTAGTTCTTTTTCGAACTGGAATCACTGGTTCTAGCCAGAGTAAAGCCCAGATATTTGACCGCAGCAGCCATAGCCCGCAGGCCAAGTGGGACACTCAACAGCATCCAAACCAACACATGCTATATACACTGACGTCGACTGGAGCATAACTTCGAGGCAGGAAAATCAGGCGTAACACAGAAAGAGAAGCAGAGACAAACTGCAGACAGATAGACATTATAGAGAGAGACGCTGCAGATCACATGCTGAGGAAAACAGAGACAGTGAAAAGCGGACAGCGTGAGTCAATCTACTTAAAAAGCAGCCGCTGAGGTTGCAACTGTAATTACAAAAATGAGCAGCTCTTACAGAAACCGAAAACTTAATTAACAACCTATTAACAATCTAGAGTAACTGATTTTTGTCTATTTAAAGGCAGCAGAGCACAACTTCCCCTAATTCAACATGTTAAAATTGAATCCTTCCATTTTTTAACTCTTTATGACACAGGTTAATAAGTGTGTTTGTGCTCACATGGTTCACTTCTCTGTATGTGCATTTCATCTACTACTCAAGGGCTGAACTAGTAAAAGCAGACTGTGGTATTATATGAAAACCTCATTAAACTATGTAGCTGCCTAAACCCGTCTTCCAAACAATTCAGGAAAGTATGTTTCTTTGCAGTGAGAAAGGTATGAAACCTAAGCTCAGATTTGTCTGAGCTGGTGTCTTAATGTGTAATGTCCCATTTAATGTGAGGGTGGAAGATCACCAGTCTCCTAGGCAAAGATCTGAAGAAGATAAAGAAGGATTAAAAAAAAAAAAGAGATCTGCAACACCAGGTCTGTGGCTGCCGTAATGAATACTGATGGAACCAGGATGCTGGGAGAGTTGTTGGAGGAAACTTATGATCTTGGATTGGGTCACAAAAAAGCTGTGCTTTGTCAAATCCAGAGGTTTTGTTCCAAATGAGATATCCAGGGTTTGGAAAATCTGTTGTAAAATAGTCCACAGCAAAAAGACGGAAACAAACTGTGGTTCTGTTTTAGAGACTGTACAATATTCACTTGATAAAATGTTTTAGTTGACAAAATTACACTTCTGCAGAGACAACAGTGTGCTTTAGTAATAGACAGGCTATGTCTAAAGAAAAGTATGAGAAAAAAGCCTGTGCACATCTCTGAGTGCTGCCACTGCTTCAAAGAGAACTTTGTTAGCATTCAGTATCCAGAGTCTGCACATATTTGGGTCTCTTTCAACCTCTCCTGAGCTTTTCTGCACTATAGTGAGCTGCAGATGCATCCAATGCCATGACTGCTGAACTGAGCTGACCTCTCAGTGTGCATATCTCTGCCCTACCTGGTTGTCTGTCAACACTTCCATACAGATATGTGATAGAGAATTCAAAGAGTCAAAGTTATCAATAGATGGTTACAGCTGCTACAGCAAAGAGGGATTAGTTGAAGCACATCTGTTGACTTTTGAAAAGAAATATATCTGACATGAGGTCACAGAAATTTTAAATAATCCAATAAAATCAAGTCATAAAGCATTAACTTTTGTACATTGGCTGAAATTACATCATGGTTTTTCTATATCACGTAAAACTAAAAAAGCAAATATCTGGCTCATTGGGGTTGGCTCTTGTTGTTGCTGTCAGTTTGTCTACTCTCTCAATTTGCCAAAATCACTTTTAATCTTAATTTTTCAATACAGATTCCTTTCTCCTTATCTCCTCTGTTGATAAAAGTTGCCTATTTCACTTTTGTTCAGTTTCTACATAGTTTGATTTTTGTTTTTCACTGGTCTTACATCAGACCAGTTTGCTTGTTAACGCCTCTGCTTGTCTACGTGTGAGATGCTGGAGAATGAGGAGGCCTCGGGGTTCTTCTAGACGTTCAGAGGTCGGAAAGTAGGCCCCTGCTTCTGGAAAATATTCGGTATCCATTTCAGAGAGGAGGGCAGGGGTGAGCAGACTGTGACGAGAGAAGGAACAGGCCACTGTTAAGTAACAATGACTAATTCTGTTTATAGAGTCAGACATAGGAAGACAGCACAGTTTGACCAATGAGACACTCGGGGTTTGTAAAAACCTATTGTAAAAAAAGATTTAAAGAAATTATGGTTCTATTTTAGACAGCACATCGGTACTGACTTAAGTCCTTCCTTGACAAAATAAACACACTATACAACACAAAATCCACTGTATCAGATGAATTTAACCTGATTTGAATATCTTTTACCTTGACACTAAAAGTACAGCTGAAATAATTAGTAGATTAATCATAATTAAATCAAATTAACTGTCAACCACCATTTAACTGTGGATTAGTAAATTAAGTTTAAGTAATTTTATGAACAAACATGACAGATACTAATTCACAGAAGTTTAGATTTACTGCATTTATGATTATTTTTAATCATTTTGGACAGTTGTTGAGATGAAATAAACATTCTGATGATGTCACCTTGGACCTCCGGAAACTGTGATTTTCAATATTGCTGATAATTAATATACCAAACAAATAATTGGGAAAGTAGTTGACAGAATAGAATTAAGAGTAAGTGTTATTTGCAGCTAAATACACAGAGTCTACCCAAACTTAACTACAAGATGTTAAATTCAGATGGTTTTGAAAAATAAAATACATAGCGAAGCTCATTCCATAAAAAGCCAGTGAAATGTTGAAAAATCACTTCAAAGCCCCAAGTCCTTCAAATCACAGTATTAACAATGACAATACAGACAAAGAACAGCTCAGTCAAAGCATTTTGTGAGAAAAAGTCTCCAAAGTTCCTCAGCGGAGCATATTTGAGGTTGAGGAACAAAGCTATGAAAGACGAGAATGGAGAATACTTCTGTCAGAATGATTCAATATAAAAAGGCCCAGTGGAGCAGAACCTGAGGCTAATGCATTTCTTCCTCCAAAACCTAAAACATACAATCAGACACATGCACACGGTTAAGCACAAACAGTCATGTTGAGTCTATTATGTCAATCACCATGACAGTGTCTGAGTTACTTGCCAACTGTGTCCTGTTCAAATGCCAGGTAAACACCCAGTAAAGTGTGTCTGTGTGTGTAAGACACAGACTTGAAGATGCACTATTTTCAAATTAGACTATTTTCAGGAGAAATGTCAGCCACATTTCAATATGATTTCAGGCCATTAACGTAAAGTATGCTATGGGCCGATGTCAGGAGGAGTGTAGTTACAACTGAAATACATCATCCTCAACATTTTCAAACACTAAAAAATCTAGTAATCCCAGTTCATACCTGCTAGGTAACAAATCTTTCATATCACAGGAAAACACACTAATGTACTTTTCGCAAGGGATTCATATTACCTGGGGATCGCTGGTAATTTGTGAATTACTCCCCCAACGTCTGTCTTTCTTGCAGTGCATTGCACGGGATAAGCAAAGTCTGTATTTTACTTGAATTTACTGACATTACAGCTCGGACATGATGTCAAATCTGTGCACGTCACAACATCTACTGTTGATAGGTTCATAGAAAGCTTGTGGTTTGGGTTAAAATGATCACTTTTAACGAGGTATGTAGTCGTCATGTCAACAGCAAATATGTCAAAGCAGCAATGTGACCAACAGCAGGCAGCATTGTCGGGATAACGGGACGTCAGGGCGTTTGTATTCAGCCTGTTTAAAGATAGGCCTAGAAAAATGCTTCTTTACTATTGAGATGGATGACGTGTAGCATGCTGCTACGCATGTCATCCATCTCAATAGCCTCCAAACTTTCCCTCTTCTTGTTGATCTGATTTTGCCGTTTCTGTAAATGGTCCACAGGCCTGTTGTGTACAGGCCTACTGCTGTAGCGGTAGCATTTAGTATAGTTGGGGATGCTCTCCAAACAGAAATTTGGTTTAGAAGCTGTCAGTCTTCACCCCTTTACAAAAACATGTCATGTTTACATTTCCTGGGTGGTCAAACTTGAGATGAAAAGCAATGTGAACTGTGTTGATGTTACTGTCCTTATGCAGTGCTAATTATTTCACAGATTAATGAGGTGATCCACACAGTTACAGCAGAGACCCACATCCCATTGCAGACTCAGCATATTTAAATCTCGTCTGTGAACGTTCCTGTCTGGCCTCAGCCTTATCAGGGATTTTCTGGCTGGTAGGTGCTCCAACCGTCTGTCTCACCCATCCCTGCCGGTGAACCTTTGATACTGAGGAGGAGGAGGCAGAGGGGTTGAAGAAGCAGACGGACTGAGGGGGAGGAAATGATTAAGTGTGAGATGGCGGGAAGCGGCAGTTGCACAGACAGGAAGCAGTCTTTACTTATCATCTTATCATGTCTGGGTCCAGCCAACGGGACCAGATCAAAGAGATGCACCTTGCTTTCATTTGTTACAAAGGGCACTCATTTGCATTGGCTCTGTCACTGAAACTGCATTCATTTCCCTTATCCCTTGTAGTCTTTCCTGAGACAGAGACTAATACTTGAATTTATCAAAAGCTACTGATGAGAATTCACTGAATGTTTAAAATTTGCTTTGTGACTCAGTCACAGTAATAAAAAAATGCTCCAGTGAGCAAATGTGTTTTTCTTAGAAATGAAAATGCTGCTGAACTCACCCTGTCAAAGACTAAATTTTCCAGTATTCAGGTGATGGATGGTCTCCATTTCCAATCTTAATTTGCTGGACTCTACATCTCATTATTCAAAAATTCAAGCAAAAGCTCAGACTTCCAAACTTTGCCATCAAGTGAGCGTGCCTCCTTGTGTTTGTGTGTTTCAGATGGGCCAAGAATGTACAGGAACCCCACAGTTCATCTCCACAGGCCAAATATAAGCAACTCATTTAATCTAATAGACATGTTTTGAAAAACAATACTGCATATTTTGGCAGTAATGCGTCAAAGCTGAAGACTATGACGTTCCCTGCCTCACAGTCAGCTGGGGAGGTCTGCGGCTGTAGAGAAGATGACAGAAAGGCGTACAAATGAAAGAAACACCAACAATAGGGTTGACCCACTGGAATGAGATGTGGGCCTCAACAACCCAGCCAACAATATTTGTTTCACTTATTGTGGTTTGACAAGGCTTGTGAAAGAGCGAACAAAAAACTGTATGAAGTGTGATTGACAAATTTCCTCCCGTAACATCAACTTGGACTGTGCTAAACAAATGTTGGCTTGAAATCAGGTTTTCAAACTAGAAAAACAATGCGGTTATAGTCAAAAAGCTGTCCCTAAACTATATTGCGCCATACATTTTCAATAATACAAGGTGAGAGATAAAAGTACCAGTGGCATTATGCTTCATTTTACAACTATCTGACTTGTACTTAGAGATTTGGAAGCCGGTGAATCACTCGGTTTGAATTCAGAATAAAAACTAAAACAGCTCCACCACATTTCCTTGAGTCAGCTTTCAGAATTATGAACTCAGATGTTCTCAGTGGATGTTCATTGGACAAAAACCCAAAAAGAAAAAAAGGATTTAGCAAGATTTATGTCCACGTTTCACATTTCTAGCCATACTGCATACATGTAGTGTGTCTATAAATGCAAGTGCATACATACATTCTCATGCACACAGTCTAGTTTACAGTCCATACGATGACCTCTCTGACTCACATATGATGACAACCATGTAAAGACATGCAGCTGTTCCACAAGCTCTCTGTGTGCATGAATCTGTGTGAATAATGAACATGAATGTGTGCGTTTTCCTGGGCACACTGGGAGTCACTGGGACTTTTCACTAAGGAAGACGAGGGAAATAACCTACCTGCTGGTCCAACTTATACAGATTTCAGCCCCAGAACCAAACACACTTCCTGGCTGAGCAGAAAGCTCCTTTTATGAAGTGGCTAACGCTGGTAAACTACTCTAATGTCTGTTTTGACCCAGATTGGGGCCAAGCAGTGCACAGCTAACCAACAGTCAGGTAAAAACATTACTGTGAATAACGACCCAAAGCTTTTTCTCCTCTTACTTCTAGCCTTCCACCCATCATCTCTCTTCACACGTTGCCCATCTGTCTGTGTCTTATGCAACCATGAAGGCAGACTGACATAGTGAGACCGCCAAACCCAGTTTAGTGCTCATTTTTCTTTGCCAAAGCCAAGCAAGCCTGTCAAGAGCAAGACAGGGTTTTATCTGGCAATTTATGGCAATGAGGTGAATCTTCATGGTTTGAATAAACGATGAGACAAAATACAAATGATGGTGAAGATTTTTATCTGGATAGCATAGATACAGTCATTTCTTTCCTTGTCTTTTTTATAGCTGAAACTCGTATCCAATCCAAGCTTCAATAAAAGCAACAATGGAAAAAGCCATAATTCCTGGATCAACAAGATTACTAGAAAACCAAGAGAATAAAATGAAAGGCTTAGAGCCATATTGCCTTGAAGACATTTGGTCATGAACAAGCAAATGCATGGAAAATAAATAAGACGAGAGCTAAAAAAACAGGAAAATGGATTAACTTGTTCAGAGCAATTACATTAAGTCGCGGGGAGTAGAAGATGATTCATTTGGGAGAAGGTGATGTGAACTATTTCTTTCTCAGGTACAGTGAGCCTGTTACTCCTCAAGGGCCTGAAATCATTAACTAAAAGTCATTAGCTGCTGTCTACGGCAGTCATGGAAAGTGCTGGAAAACTACAGCAGATGTCATCATTTACCCGGTTATCATGTCTAGAGTGAGGCTGAGGAGACACAGATCTTGTCACGAGGCACTGTGAATCACCATGACAAAGTGTTGCACACTTAATAAACTACAAGTATACAACATTACCCCAACTAATGATTTCACACACATACAGACAAAATGAGGCATTGTTAAATGTCAGGAGAGAGAAAAAGGATGGGTTCTGAACCTCCAGCTGTTTGAGTTCTGAATTAGTCAAACTGTTAGTCTTGTTAACTTTGGCTTTGATCACATGTTTTCTGATTTATATCAGACAATATTTGTTACTGTGGAAACAGGCAGTCGCAACGGCAACTATACCATAAACTTCAAATAATATCCAGCTTCACAGACAAAGACTTTACCAGATAATTCTTTAGCGTCTGAACCCCTTTTCGTATGGCAGAACTGAGGAGGGTTGTGTGCATGCATGACAATCATTTCCACTTCATGTTGCAATTGGCCAGATGTGCAGATACGTGAAACTAGACTTTCAATCTCCTTTTTTTTTCATTTTTTACACAACTACTTTCACTTTGTGTGTGCAAATGAGTGCAGAACAATGAACGCTTTTGAGTAAACACTGTCCTAAAGGTTGCACCATCCACCAACATCTGACTATTTTCCAATGTCGCCACTCAGAACTGCTACAATTACTTTTACTTTTTATGTGGTTGGATGACATATAAGCGTGAGATTGTTAAAGAATGACATCACTTAGTCACACTAGCACACATATTTTTTTAGACAAATATCTTTTCATGCCACTAAAAACCACAATTTTACAGAAAATCTGTGTAGACATGAGAACACAAAAATGAAAACAAGGGCAGCAATAATCATTTTGGACCAGCCTCCATCAATGACACATCAAATTCCAGGGAAGACAGTCATGTCTACACAGATCAACTTCCCAAAAATTACATTCCTTCACAACTAAGCAGGGACCAATATTTTGCATCATTTTCACTTGTTTACTGACGGTTTTTACTAACTGTTTGGGTAGGTTTAGGCACCAAAACTACGTGGTTAGTTTCAGGAAAATATCACGCTTTGGTTGACACTGTCATAACCACGATACATGTTAGAAGCTTGGTTAAGTTTAGGCACCAAAATTACATGGTCAGGTTACGGAAAATAGCATGGTTTTGAGTTAAAATGCCAGTCTTTCACAACATGTTTTCTGGGCTAGCAGGGTGAGTGTTTTTTCATAATATGCGATAATATGCGATTGGTTGGCTTGAAAGGGGGCGAAAACATGTTGACCAGAAATGTATTCACTCTAAAAGTAACGTTTCTCCTAAAATCTAATTGTGAAGGCTAATTAGTTGCATCGAAATGTAATTTTTAGGGGGCCAGATACATATAAACCAGTTTTTAGAACTCTTAAATTTAAAAGGCGTTTGAAAAAAAATCTGTCTTCATGACTTAAAATACATTTGCTTGTGGATGAGACTCTTTTGGTATATGCTCAAACGTATACCACAATTCTAAATACTAAATGCAATTTTGCCATAAAGTAAGCCAAAAACTAAGAAACTCATGAATCAGAAATCATTTTGGAACATACATACATAGATGCACTAAACCTACTGTATGATGTATTGGGTGAAAAGAGCGACAGCAGACCGACAGACAGCAGAAACCGAGGGAGACAGAGATGAAGAGAGCTGGAGGACAGCCCTGTCTCTACATGCACGGCTGGTGGAAAAATGTCTCTCTTAATGGATCCCAGCTTTCTACAGCACTTAGAGCAGCCAAGACCCGCCAAGGGAACAAAATATGGCATTATTATTATTATACTGCAATTATCAATTATCCTCTCTCCTTTACTTTCACTGTTTCTTTCTAACACAGATGCTCACGTTCACACACATCACATAGATTTGATTTATTCATACAGGCTCATACAGTCCTAAGTTTCCCGGACATGAATACATGGGAGCATGAAAGCACAAATTAACTAATTACATGTACTCACACACCCAGTTCAACACTCTCACATACTGTTGCACCACAGTTTAGTCGGTGTATAATGACAAGTGGATACGCACACTGTAGATTAGAGTTAGCAGACCCTTCTTTTGCATAGCTAATGGAAAGCGACGATAAACCTCCTTTTTTCTTTTTCCAGTCAGATTCAGACAGATAATTAAAAAACCCCAAAGATTAGACAGTAAATCACCGACAGCCTTTTTTTCCAGCATCACTTCCTCGACCATGTGAAGACACACAGTAAATGTCAGACCAAATCTGCCAGGTATAGGAATAGGATGGATTCTGGAGTACCAGTTGATGGGCTGCATCTCAGTCTGTATCTGCTAGGCTCATCTATCTTGACTACAAAACCTCAGCTCTGTGTAGGCAGCACGTACCTTTCCCGTTACTCACATTGCTAAAGTCAGCCTACAGGCTCTCATCATGCAGATGCTATACTGGAAAAAAATACAGGAGTGTTTGTTGGCTGTGATTCGTGAATAACAGAGCAAAGTTCAATCCTTTCTTTTGAGCAGACTTTTAATCAATAACAGTCAACTTAAGAGCCTGAGCAGACATACGCCCTGCTTTTCTTAAAGCCATCTTTGAATGAGTCAAACTACGACATAACTTGATAAATCACCAAAAACATTTTGAGTGTTTCTGCATTATGATAAGGCACTAAAGTTCGCCCAGAAAGCCTTTTTCTTTGTATTGTTCTGGTCTTTAGTAGCTGGGGCACAGCCAGCAGTCTGCTTATCAGCACTTAGTGAAGGAGGGTGAGCTGAAAACCTGTCCTGAGGGCCAAGCTTTCAGCGCTAAGCCGGAGGATTCAGTCCAAGGCTATTAGCTTTGAACAGGAATCGAGTGAAGAGTAAACCTGCCAAAATTCAGCTAACCTAAGTTTTTGTCTGCAAAACTAAGCTGCTGTGATTTTTTATGAAATACAAAGTATTTCTGTAAAGTTAGTACAAAAAACAAGAATTAACAGCAAAATAAATGAAAAAAAAATTATGATGCTCAGAATGTAATCATTGTCAAAAAGACACCCGGTTTTTATTGAAGACCACATCATCGATGATGATGCTGCAGCTGTGAGTCACCCATTTGACAGCTACTAGCTTAGACTTTTTGGACATTTTTATGATTTGATAGTGACAGTGGAGAGAGACAGCAAATGGGAGAAAGAGAATAAGAGAATGACATGCAGCGTGCTCAGGGCATCTGTACCCATCTGGTATGCATCACAACCACTAAGCTATCAAGTCATCCTATTAGCTTATTTTAGTGTGATTGCATTGGAATCTGCAAATATGAGCCTGTTTTCTGCATAAAGTCGTGAATTGTTTTGGCATATTTGCAAACCTACCGTGATTTGTTCTTTTATCTGACTGCAAAATTGTAAAAACAGCTTGCAGTGTTTCTTTGCAAGTTTGCAGATCTCAAAAAGCACCTGTCCTGCTCTGCCTGTATTGAAAATACCAGTCAGTGCCCCACCAAGCTCCAAACTGAGGGCAGATCCTATGCATGAGCTGAGGTGTGTGCGTTTATACAGAACCAGTCGCTCTACCACCAACACAGTTTTAACAGCTGGGCTGTTGGGACTTGACGGATGAACTGTGCCATATGTCCTGGGTGCATGTGTGTTTGAGCATTTGTGTGTGCGGCTGAGTGTCAGACTCAAATCAACAAACCATAAACAAGCTAACATTTTGACCCCCTTGTAACCTCACATAACCCTTAAATCCATGGTTCAACAACAGATTCAGACATACGTGTAATGCTTCTGTTTAAATGAAAAGAGGCAAAAGAAGAAATCTACCAGTAACACCGAAACAATTCACCCAAAAAGTTTCATCTAAAACACACATCACATTAATTAAACTGAAAACTTCTTCACTTGACATGTGTCTTGCTATCCGTTCCATTTCTTTATATGTATTTCTCAGTTTTGTATGAAAAGCGCTGTTTGTGTATATGCATGGTTTTTATGCATCCCTGTGCACTTCCGTCCATGTGTGTGCTCACTCCTTCTGGTATTTTTATCACTGGAAACCCCTGAACAATTAGCCAGCAAGCGGCTTCCCCTCACTATCTGCTGGTGTGTAATTTAGAGGAAGCAGCAACAGAAAAGCCACGCAGGGCCTCATTAACATCAGCCTCACTATTCCACAATGACTCCCTGTGCACACGCAGCAGGCTGCAGACTGGCACACACATACAGGTCGCACATACAGCAACAAAAGTAAGCTTGGGGTCATTGTTGAGATGCATAGAAAATGTGAAATCCAGCATTATGAGAGACGTAATGAGCTTGTATACACAGATGCAGGCACACACATTCCTCCCAAACATCAATTAATCCATTAGTCTGACTCACCGCTGCCCTTTGGAAGGCTCCTTTTGTGTAGGTGCCCCCTCCTCTGTAGTTGATGGCCGGGATCTCCTGGTTGAACAAGGAGCACTTGTGCTGGTGGGACTTGGGCGCTGAGATGTGGTCCACCCTCGTCACTACATGGGTCTTGGATGAGAAGGTCACCAATGCTACCCGCGTGTCCTCCGGCGCTACAGGGAAGTCAGACAACATCTTGCGAACAAACCTCAACTCACTCAGGAAGTTACTGGCCCCCACGCTTGAAGACTCGTCCACCAGGAAGACCAGGTCCAAGCAGGAGCTTTTCTCACGTAGCTCACGGACATTTCGCTTGAATGCCTGGCCGAGGCGCTCCACTTTGCTTTCGGCGCTTTCTGACAGGTTGCCAGCTGACGACGAGGAGGACAGGGGTGACATCTGTCTGGATCGGCGCGACTGCGGCTGGGTTTGGGATTGTTGTGCAGCCGGCCAAGCTGCGGTCCATACGTTCAGGATGCACAGGACCAGCAGACAAGTAGTCCATGATGGTGTTAGAGAGCACCTTTGACAAAGCATAGTGACAGTCAGTACAGCACCTCTACTGATGAAGGAGTTTGTAGAAAAAAACGTGGATCCTCTTCTCGAGAGGAATTCAGTGAAGATAAATGTATCCTATGCCTGCATCAGCATCCAGAAACATAGCAGACAGCAACATCTCAGTGCACAGTTCCTCAAAAGCATTGCTAGATGAAGACTCATTCAAAATTTGCTTCAGTTCATCTGCTTCTTTCCTCTCCAGTAGAAGAAAACTCTGGTCTGAAAATGTTGAGGCTTCCTCGCAAGGTGTCTTCCTGCCTGACCTTTCTACAGAAATAAATCTGTATATCTGGCTCTGTCCTTGCTCTTTGTACAGTCTGAACACATAAATGCAGTGTTTAAGCCTTTTAAGACTCTGTAAAAAAAAACCATATATATTCTTTATCTTCTCCTGTCTGCCTGCCTGTTAGTCAGTCTTGTAGTACATCAGATCCAAACCCCCCCCAAGCCTCTTCAGTCCTCTTTAGTCCCAGTGTGCTGCCCCTCAGGCTCCTGTTTGCCTATGTGACGCTCCTGCCTGCACCGTCAGCCAAGCTCCGAATGCTTGTTCCCCTCTTCTCCCCAAATCATTTTAAAAAAACACACAGAGGAGGAGGGAGGAAAAAAGTTGAGAGACAGAGAGAGGTTGAGGGGAAAAAAGGGGGCTGTCCAGTCGTGGCGTGAAGTCATTTTTTTCCCCTTCATCTCTCCTCCTCTTTTTCTCTCACCTCCCCCTCTCTCCCTATCTCTTTCTGTCTCTCACCCTTCCCTCTGCCCCCTCCTCTCTCTCTCTCTCTCTCTCTCTCTCTCTCTCTCCCTGTAGTTCTCTATCTCTCTCATCCGGACAGTGGAGTGAGGTTCGATGTCAGTGCTGCGCCTTGCCTGTCAACTTGTCAGCATTCCCAAAGAAAACATCAGCAACAGGCGCCATGATCAACTCCATATGTCCGCACATGCACACACACCATGTACTTAAGACAACATCAGAATAAGATCAAACTAAGTGAGAATGAAAGGTGGGAAAGAGGGAGTAAAAGATAAGGCAGATCAAACCTTGGACAAGACTAAGGAAATGATATCACAGTTTGGTAGAGTTTAGGAGGAAAACTCAAATCTTGATCTGTATTATCTGTACTACAGTTAGGAAGCAGTTACGTGTGCTCTGGATATGTGCTGTGCCAAATCATCACTCTTTTAGCAGCTATCATTGCCTCTCCCTCCTGCCCTCTCTTTCTCTCTTGTTCAAGACATAAAAAAGAGGAGGGATGAAGTGTCCTCTACGCACTTTGGATTTGTCTATTTCTTCCTGCTCCACAGGGAATCGCGCACACTTTCACCGAGCTGCTTTTCGACATCTCTTCGGTCTCTCCTTCTTTCCCCGTCTCTCTCTGCTGTCGTGTTTTCCTTCAGTGATTTTATCTGTAACCAAAACAAAGGCAGCCGGTGTTACAGAGGCACACTGCGCCTATTAAAGCAAAGGCCGGAGATTTACAGCAAAGAGCTGCCTTCACAAGAAGCTGCAGAGGCTCGTGAAGAAGAAAGAAGCAGAGGGAAGGAGACAGGACAAGGAACAGAAAAAAAGAAATGAGGGAAGTGGTGACAAGAAGCAAAGAAGATAACAGTCAACATAAATGAGGGATAGGTAGATCAACAGATTGTGGCCACCCAAGCATTACTGTATATGACTGAAGATCATTTCATTCTAAAACACTGTCCATTGGTCGAGGAATGTTTTCCTTAAGATTTGTGGTTGCAGGGAGTTTCACCCATTGAGCCATAACAGCATCACTGAAGAGCAACTGGATGATAAGATCTGGCTCACAGCTGATGTTTCAGTTCATTCAAAAAGTGTTGGAACGGTCAGACAATGTGTTCCATACCACTTGTGCTTGGGGGCAAGTTCCCACAAAATTCAAAACGTTTCATTATTCAGGAATTAATTACATGCTGCATACTTTTGATCAGAGCTGCCACTATTTTTATCATCAGCCTGTCAGTTATTCCCTTGATTAATCTGTAGATGAATATCCCATGACTCAAGGTGATGTCTTCAAATATCCTATTTTGTCCAACTAACAGTCTAAAACCAACATTCAGTCATAAAAGTTTCAGACTGATCTTCTGATGAAATTTTCAAACATTTTTCAGCACAAAGCATGAAAAAAAAACATCAAACCCAAAGTTCAAAACGTGTATGCAGCCAGAGATGCCCACACACTTTTGTCCTTATAGTGTATAGACAGAAAAACAAACAACAGATATATTGGTGGCAATAAGAAGGTGAAGAAATAAAGAACTAAACAGAAAGTGGAGGAGGCAGAAACAATAAAAGCAGAAAGTCTACAGACAGTGTGTTTGTGTGTGTGTGTGTGTGTGTGTGTGTGTGTGTGTGTGTGTGTGTGTTTCCACCAGAGCAGTCCAGTGCAGTCGGTCTTGCACTATTAGCCACAATGACACATAGCTCAGGCGCACAGAGTGTTTATTAGGCTGTATAAGCCAAGCTTTCTCTCTCTCCCTCACTCTCATTTAACTGCACTGGAAACTTCTGCAGAGAAGAAGTGGGAATAGAAAGTAGCGTCATACTGGCCAGATAAACTGGATGGGAGAGAAACTGAGACACTAACAAAGGCACACAGAGATGAAGACACACACCCTGACCCAAATCCTCACACAGATAAAGACACAAAAACATACAGTCTCGGTCTCACACATGCTGAAAGGGGGATGAGCACAGCTGTGACTTCCTGCGTTTTGGCACTGGAGACCCCTCACCAGACTTTCGTGGGGGTCCCAAGGGAGACAAGGGGGTGGTGGATGGAGAGGAAGTTTGTGAGTGTGTGTGTTGATGGGGGGTGGTGTGCTGATCACACTGAATATATAAGGAAAACATGTGAAGTACAATGTCCTGCAGTATATGTACTGTACACATTTTGTATACAAATTTGACTTTTATGGCGCTGAAAGCTTTCTTGCTCTCCCCTCAGATCCAAAGCCATAAAACAAAAACACTTTGTTCTTCTTCTTCAGGGTGAAATGTGAAGCATGACCACGCAAATGCGTGCAGACACCTATTTAGCGGAGTCAATTTAAAGTCCAAAGAAAGTGGGGATTGTCATTCTGAGATATAAAATTTAACTAAATGCAAAAAGGCAGAACAAATAAACACAACTGTGCTCAGCCAGTCAGCCACAGATCAAATTTAATGCCTGC
The DNA here is from genome assembly GCF_022539595.1 of Amphiprion ocellaris. Classification (NCBI taxonomy): domain Eukaryota; kingdom Metazoa; phylum Chordata; class Actinopteri; family Pomacentridae; genus Amphiprion; species Amphiprion ocellaris. The sequence goes on from NC_072788.1 coordinate 14,869,991, forward strand.
CTCCCCAGATTCCAGACAATTTAAACCCCTTTTTTTAGATGTGGACTTTCAAAAAAAAAATTTGACTTTTTAAAGATCTTTGGGAAGCATCTGGACACGGATCATGTGCAAAGTCACACACACTAGGCTTACAAACGCACACACGTGCAAAGACATATTGGACATGCATAAAAAGAAGCAGCAGATAGAGACTAGGAAAGGAGAGAGCAAGAAAGGTCACAATCTGAGTTTGTCTTGTGGTTAGGGCTTGAGGATGTTGATGTTGTCCCTCAGTCTCTCCCTCTCTATCTGTCTCTCATTCACACACACACACACACACACACACACACACACACACACACACACACACACACACACTTGGACAATAATGCTATCTGGCCAGTTCAAAAGTGGCTAAAAGGCTTGATCCACTTCATAGTCACGTTACACAACTCTGGGCTGCAGACTTAAGAGCAATCTGACTTTTTGTAACATTAAATGCATATTTATCTGCATTGAAAAGCTTGCAAAGTCACTAAATCTGTGCTCTTGCTGACAAAGGACTGCACAGCTGGTATACAATAGACGAGTTTTGTTTGACTTGCGTTGAAGTTCCCTCTGATCTGCATCAGGCACTTCACAGTTCACAGAAAGAAAATGTGTGCAGATCTCATTCATTGTCCAACGAGGGAATAACACATTAACTTTTCAAAAATTGTAACTCTAACACTGTAACACAAAAACCTTACACTTACTTATGCTGATGGAAAATCACCTATTTTCTGTCTGACTCACACACACCTGTTCCGTCATGTGTCTGTAATCTCAGCAGGCTTGAGCATCCAGTACAGTAGCAACAGGTGACAACACATTCCTCATATTTCTTGGCATTTCTAGCCTGAAGGTTCAAACATAGATCTCAGCAGAAGTACTGCCTTTCCAAAACATCCCTTCACTGCTCAGTGTGATCTAAAACCAGGTTAAATATTTTTCAGTTTGAGCACAGAGAAAAAAAAACATCCCACATCTAGCAGATTTACAGTAAATGAGGACATTTATATGTGCTATGCTGAGTTTATTGGTGTTTTGATTTTCAATAATAATTCTCTCCCTTTTAAAATAAATTCACTGATAAGATGATCTACAGAAAACTATTTTCTGACTACATGAATCATTTAGAACATTAATCACCACACATTATCTGGTTGCAGCTTCTTAAATGCCACAATTTTCTTCTTTCTTTGTCTTATATCACTGTAAAACAAATATCTTTGAGGTTAGGACTGTGGGTTAGACATAACCGACTTTAAAAGATGTCACCTGGGTTTTCATCAGATTGATTGTGTGCTACAGCCCTAATACATACTGAAAGTATTCATTTTTGGATAATTTTACTCTACTGCTGTATGTTCAAATTGTTGATATGTTGTTTTTCTACAGCTACCTATACATTTGGACATTTGTACTGGCATTAAAAACACATCTGTGCTCTGATTGATGTAGTTATAAGCTTTTTCCTTGAAATACTAGCAAGGAAAATACAATTAGGGCAGATATAAACTAGTTTTGAATGTTTTCAATGCTCATTGAATTCATCACATAGTACCAGTTTACATCTTCCTCAAGTTTACTTTGGTTCTTAACACTTTCAAGATATTCTATACACTCCCTGAAGCCTATATTTTCTACATGTAGTTATGAGTGACCCTGTTCTGTGCATGGAAATAGAAAACAGGCAGTGTTGCTATGGTTACTAAGGTAACTTACGCCTGTGTCAAACGAAGCGTAGCATTTTTTAGCTTTTTAGAGGCTGTCATTTACCATAAAACTACAATTGCCTTTGAAGTGTGAATGGGGAAATGCTTTCTAGTTGTATGTGGGGATAATGTCATCATTTGGAAATGTTACAGGACGCTTAAAGCAACCAAATTGAACCACCACAGTACAGACACACCAGTTTTCACTCTTTAACGAGCCCATTTACAGACTTCAGCTAGCTTAACTTGAGCTAGCTAATTAGCTAATTAGCAGCGGCGGGCTAATAATGTAAACTCGACAAAGACGGCTTGACTGGCGGCAACAGCAGAAAAGGAACTCTGAATGAGAAACGACGCCTTTTTGTAATTTTATCCGTGTTCATTAAGTGTATCGAGACAAAACTACAAGCCCACCTTCCTGTTCCCCGACAGCTCTGTCTGTAAATCCGACCTGTGGAGGAGTTGTGTCGCACTGCCCCCTACAGGCGGCCGCACGTCAGTACAACACGGAGGGTGCGTTGATGAAATGTGGCCGCTAGGTGGAGCTCTAATGTAGGTTTTAAGATTGAAATAAATTTATTGAGCAACTCCATTCAAGTAAAGGAAATATCCATCATAATATCGGTACAAACTTAGATTAACACTTAGTTTTTGTGATGCAACTCCCCTCCAGCTCCCTCTGCATAAATATTACCATTATTTTTAATGGAGGCATGTAAATGTGTATCTAATACATTAATACTGAAATGTGTTATTTAAATAGTTTGCTCAGTGTCATTGTAATGTCAGTCTTATTTCTACACTGGAAAGCACTCTGGCTCAGCTACTGCTGTTTAAAATGTTCTGTATGAATCATGATTACTTGATTTGACTATTAAAATTTTGTTGCTTTATGATTGTACTTTATATTATGAATATTGGCATATTGAATTTTGCTTTTTCTGAATTTGTAGCCTATATCTTGATCTTAAATGTTACTATTTTGCTTTCTGGATATATGTTGTCAGTCAATGTCAATGAACATCCTTGCTGAATCATTATTATCCCAGTTGGTGTGTCTAAAAGTGGTAGGAGATGAGCATTTACAGGGGAAAAGACAGTTGAGATGCATTATGTCAAATGCAGGATACAGTGGTTTTGAAACCTGACAGAATGGAAAAATGCATCAGTTGTTGCCAAAATCTATGTTTTTCAAGTTATCTAGCATTATAAGTGTATTACATTTCTAATTTGCTGTAGTGCACCTTGAGGTTAAAGTTCTTTCCAATGACTTCCTGTTTGTTTTAGTTTTTTGTTTTTTTTTTTTTTTTTTTTTTTTTAAAGATTCTATGGCAACTTTCCATCAGTGCTGGATCACGGTGACATTTTATACACGCATGCATCCACGGCAACTCTGAAGCCCTTGGACACTACTTATCACCCTTCATTTAGATTTATTACAGGTGATAATGACAATACTCATCACTGTGAGCCGTATGCTAAGGGTGGGTGGCCCTCTTTCTCTGCAAGGCTTCATAGACACTGGGCTCCACTTATACATAGGGCCCTTACATTTTAACACCCTTACATTACTTTATTGCTGTCTTTTAATCCAGGCCCTTGTCCAACACAATGAAATGACCGGATTTAATGCAAGTATCAGCTGTTTTCACTGAACGCCTTTTATTTTCTTGCTCGACTGCACTATAAATAAAGTCTCTACTCTGAGTTTAAATAAACACTATTTACTACTGTTTGCTCCATATCAGATCTGTTATTGTTGTATGAGTTTGCTCACAGTCGTAAATCATCAAGTGCAACTTTTCTGTCTCTTTCAAAGTTGAGGCTTTAATCTAAAGCTGCTGTTGCCTTCAGGACCCTTCAGTTTTGGACTGACCTCCATGACAAGATGAAGCTCACAGAATTGGTCTGTTTTTTTTTTTTTTAAAACACCTCCTACAACCCATTTTTATAGTCTGGCTTTAATGTGACAATGTCTTTTTATTGCTTATAAAAGTTTTTATTACTTTATTATTACTCCGCCAAGGAACATGGCGGAGTTAAGTGGCAATCACTGTTTGTGTGTTTGTCTGCTTGTCTGTCTGTCTGTCTGACTGTTACTAACGTTACTCAAAAACAGACTAACAGATTTGGATGAAATTTTCAGGGAAGGTCAGAAATGACACAAGGACCAAGTGATTAGATTTTGGCAGTGATGGAGCTTATAGTCTGGATCCATGGATTTGTTAAAGATTTCTGTATCACAGCGAGATAGCGGCATGGCGTCACTGTAACTATGACAACAAATGAACGCTACGTCAGCTGCCTGCTGTGATCACATGATTGCAATCCTACTACAAATCAACCGTTGCTGACTTATGGAACTTATCTGTCAGAAATGATACAATGAACAATTGATTAAATTGTGGGGGTGTCTCCAAGTCCCATCAATTTCTGCCGCCTGCTACATCTTTGGGTCACGTGATTCAGTATCTGTACATAATGTACACATGCATAACAAACGCCTGTGCTCAGCGCAAGGTCATTTTGTTTGTGGGTAAATCTATACTAAATGGCCACATTCTATGTTGCCGTGATTTCTGCCAGGGATTTCACATTTCAGCCATCAGAAATGATACAACGACTGAGCAGCCTTGGCGGAGTTCTTGTTTGTATTGACTTGCTTTAGTTGGACCTTACTGTCTGGCTTCCAGGTGACCTATTACCATCTTTGCTTTGTCTATCAAAGAATTTTGTAAATCATTGTTTATAAAAGCTACGTGTGAATAAAGTTATTATTATTATTGTTATTTTAGAAGTATTAAGGGGAAAAGTCAATATTTAAAGTATTCATTATTAAGAATGACCGGTTTTACTGTTAGAGTATGTAAGCAGTCTTATGTAGCAGGTGGAGCTGATTTTAACAGCTTTATAAAAGGTTAGGCAGGTATACCTATAAAAGTACAACAGATTTTTTTTAACCACTAATGATTTGTGTGTCATATAACAATTTGCAAAGCTAGCACGGGTGTCAAATAAATATAGTGGATTATAAAATGTACAATATTTCCCCTCCGTAATGTAATGAAGTAGAAGTCTAATTTAATTTCAACTGAACTGACCTGCAATGATGGATGGTGTAAATGTTCTCTCTGACTTTCCACCACTGTCTTTATGATGTTGTGTCTTTTTGCTTTTTTTCTTGACAAGTTTCATCAGCCTCAAGATATGACAGGTTTTCATACAATTCCTTTTATAAATTAATGTTTAAATTGGAAATGCAATAATCTACACTGTAAAAATTTTAGTAGCTTCAGCTGATTAGCACACAGTATAATAGTGCAATTTTTTGATCACAATAAAAACACAAGTTATTATTTGCAAAAGACATATAGATTTGTCCTGTTTTGTCTTTAAATGAGTAAAAAATAACAGTTAAAAGAGGATTTCCCATTCTTTAACCCTTAATATATAAAAAATTATTATTTTAAAGGAATGCAAAAACAATTTTAAAACAATATTTTTCGCTGCTTTAAATACAGTTTAAAAACTTTTTTTTAAAAAATAATGTAAAAACAAATTGTTCATAAGGTTAGGCCTGTTTCTTGTGGTTTACATGTAAAAGAATGTTTTTTTGTCAGATTTTACAAGTTATTGTCTCTAATCTAACAAAATAGGGAAAATAAGTAAAATAGTAAATTGTTGGGAAAAAAATAATACACAGGAAAATAAGTTTGATCAGTTGTTCTACATACAACATTTAATAGTAAACAAAGTGTAATAATAGAAAAAACAATACAAAAATAAAATAAAATTTAAAATAATAAAGTAAACAGCAGCTCTACTTTATATAAAATTCCTTTGGTTGTTTAATTTTTGTGCGTGACTGTAATCATTGGGAAATGAGTTTTAGCAAATTTCTAAAGTCTCTGTGAAAACACGCAAAGTGAGTGAAAGCAGGAAGTCTGGCTGAGTGCACATGACACTTCTCTGAACACAACAATTTGCTGCGGTTGGTCGATTTAAAAACAAACTCAGCAGTTGTCAAAGCACTAATTTGTAGGACGCTGATCTCTGCATGTCTGCGGCTGTGATTTCAGTGCAATATCTAGATGGAGGAGCTAATTCAAAAATAAGAGTCATAATTAATCTACAAGTTAATATTATAGTGTGCAGCAGCAGAATGTGAACCACCTGGGACCCACATATGCTAAATCTGAATTATATTCAGTCTAAATGAATCATGGATGAGCCCAGTATATTCCTGCAGGTCTGTAGTCTGTGTGGATCATGTGAAATGCAGTGAAAAATGTCATGTTTTGATCAACTTTTTGATCTGTAGTCCTTGTTAATTAATGATGCACCTTGAATTCGGGTTCGTATATTTGCTCCTTTTAGTATGTTTGCAAATACCCATTATTCTCATTGTTGATTCATATGCAAATGGTTGTTCCTCTAACTGAGTGTCCAGTAAAACATCAGAATATAATGAAAAACAACTATCCCAGTCATCAGAGTATGCTTGTTTTTTAATACAAAGATCTTCAGTTTATATGGACATAAAATGAGGGGGAAAGTATCAAATCATCAGTTTTGAAAGTCAGAACAGGCTATATGTTGACATTTTTATGTCAAAAAATAGCTAAATTGTTAGTAATTACCTGAACAGATAACAATTATTTTTCCTTTCAATCATCTAATCGATAAATTGTTGAATCCTTTCAGCTCTACTTAAGAGAAATTATCACTTTTGAGCTAGACTTCCTTCATACAAAGTCTTTGCTGTTTTTATTCCTTTACACACACAAGAATGAATCAGTCAGTTTAGTTTTATTGCACTGTTTTGGCTCCATAAACAGAATTTTTTTCTTTTTTTAATTGTTGCTTGTTACATTTTTAATAACTCATATGTTGTCAGTAATAATTGAAACTGTCTTTTGTTTAGTTTTTAGTTGTTTATTCTGTTTTAGTGACTCATCTGCACGCTGATGTTTTCTGTCCTAGATCTGAGAAGCACATGTTTCAGTTTATTTAGGTGCTTTATGTTCTATTCTTTGTTTGTTTGTTACACTGCAGTCCACAAAACATCCCTGTGGGAATAAATAAAAAGGCTGAACAGCTAACTAACCGTAGCAAAATGTCCTATTCTGTTTCTTATTATGAACAAAACAATCAAACATCTCACTAGGCCGTGATTCCCACAACAACTTGCTTGTATTTCCTTGACGTGTATCAAAATTGATTGCAGATAGTTTTCTATGAAAAAACAACCCTTTATTTTGGTTGATCACACTGCAAGACTTCGGCAAGGTGTGTATGCATGTACCTCGAGAAATTAAAACTTGCTTTTAGGGTTTAGGTCAGAAATGATTTACTTTAGGGCAATGAGCTACCGAAAGCAGAATGTTATTGTGTTTTCCTGTCATAATACATTATTTTAATATTATGGCACATTATTATTATTCTATGCTTTCATCCCGATTAGAACCCAACAATTGTCACTGACAAATTAACTTAACCCTCCTGTTGTTTTCATTTATGGGCACCAAAAATATTGTTTCTTTACCTGAAAAAAAATCCAAAAATACAGCAAAAAAATTCCCAAAATTTCTGAAAATTTGCAAAACCTTCAGGAAGAAAATTCCAATAATTCCTTAAAAATTTCCCTTAAAAGTTTTTCTTTTTTTTTAAAATCCCCCAAATTTGGCAAAAAATTCTTGTAAATATTTTCAAAAAATGAGCAAAAATCTTCCCAAAAAAATCCTAAATATATCTAAAGTGATTACATATATATCAGTAAAACTTCTAATATTTTCTTTAAGAACATTCACAAAAAATCAACCAAAATCCAGCGAAATTCGCTGGATTTTGGTTGATTTTTTTTGTGACTGTTCTTAAGAAACATTTTTAACATTTCTTTTTTTCCACCAAAAAATTTTCAAAGATTTCCCAAAAATGTTGAAAATGTGGACATCAGAAGTTTCACTGTGAAAATTTTTTTTTTTCCCCACATTTTCAAACTTTAAAACGGGTCAATTTTGACCTGCAGGACGACACGAGGGTTAAAATCTTATGCCAGGTCAAATTTAACTGTTAACAGTACAGATGTAATGTAATTTTGTAGGCATTTAGCATAAAGATAAATGGAAATGTGTTTTATTGTATTCAGTAGGTCATTGCTGATGATCTAATGAAGCATGGTTTCAATTAGAAATAATTAAAGATACGTTTCACACATCCAAACCTGAAAATGGGTTAGAATCTGAAAACACAGAAACAGACTGCAGGTTGTGTGGGTCCTGCACAGTCATCCAGAATACCAGTATGTCTGCGTGATCAGAATGCAGCCTGCATCTGACACGTCAACTCTGCATGAATTTATATCTGTGTATTTTCGGGTATGAGACCTAAAGCTGTGTGAGCTGGCAGCACTGAAACTAATGGCTTTATGTGTAGCTGAATGTATTTATAGCTCAGGCTGCACTCACTGGCAGTATAAATATTTTATAAATCCAACCTGCCTGCAAGAAAATGACGTCCTTGAGGTAGAAAATCGACCGCAAGCGCTCACTCACAGATTTATCATCCTGTTTTGGTAAAAAATCTCACATCCTGGCCTGCAAGTCTGCAACCAATCAATGCACATTTCAAATTTCACAGATAATAACATCAAGGAGTTGCCTCTAAAAATTGTGTTACATTCAGAAAGAACCAATCAGTAATCGTTGTTCTTTCAGATTGCCCCGAGTGATAATCAATCACTCAGTCATCAACCAAAACCCAACCTGAAAACTAATTAAAACATGCAAATACACAGATAATCACATTCATCAGAGGCTCTCAGGCATGCAAACATGGTATCTAAACTCTGGTTCAGTCTACATCATCGTTATATGTCTGGGTCCTGACCACAGCAGCTGGTTTCTGTAGGGCCGCTCAACAGGATATGAGTGATGAGTTTGGTCTAAAGGCAATTCAGCAGCTGTGATTTTAACTCTTGTGAAACCGTGTATTCATACACATGTTGTGAAAGTCCCCTACCACTCCTACATAGAAGGAAAAAACTCAGATTGAGAGAAACAAGAGGATTATCAGCAATATGGATGATGTTTAATTCTATGTATCGATCATTTTCTCTCTCTTATTAAAATATTTTGTCTATTTATAGTCCCATTTTAATGTATTGATTCATGTTTTGAATATTTATTTAGTTTGAATGTTTGTTTTTTTAGCATTTTGTGTTTTGTGCCTCTTTGCAGTTGATTTGTATCTTTTTCAACGGTTTCATCTGTTTTGTTGAACCTCTCTCTGGTTCCTTTATTTCTGTTTCTGGTCATTTTATGTCTTTTTAAATGGTTCTATCACATTGCAGTCTCTATAAGATGTCTCTTTGTGGTTGATTTGTATGTTTTTGCACTCGTCTTTGAGCCATTTTGCATCTCTGTGTGGTTGCTTAATTGACTTTCTAAAAGGGAATGTTAAAACAGTGACTTCAAATAGAGGCTAATGTCCTGGGGCCCCTCCCTGACCCTGTGGGCTCCTGAGTTTGTGCCAAGTAGCCAGTAATCCTCCTGCAACAAAGACCGATAAATGCACACAGATAGACCAGAACAGGGAGTAGCACTGAGAGAGGCAAGGGAAGCATCCCCGTGGGAAAGATCCACAAAGAAGAAAGGTGTTAGATTCTACACCTTCACTAGAGCCCTGCATCATGTAGTGTACATACACACACACACACACACACACACACACACACACACACACACGCTGATTTTAAAAGCAAAACAAGCTCACTCCAAAGCCCATTCAGGCTTCATACAAACAAAATGTGCAAAATACTGAGATTTCTTCAGCATTATTATATATGAATATCAGATTGTATGGGCAAGTATCAGATAAAAATAAATAAACTACATTTCCATAAACATACCTACATATAATGTGTTTAGATTTTTCATGCACTTTCCAGTGGCCCAATACTGAAAGTCAAGCTATTTATTCTGACAGTAAAATGTCCAGTAATCAGATTACAGTCACTCTAAAAGCGACTGAACCTTTCTGGACTGTTTTTCATCAGAACAGTTCCGTTAGTTCACCTCTCTCTTTAACCCTCCTGTTGTCTTCACTTATGGGCACCCAAAAAAAATGTTGTTTCTTTGTCTGAAAAAAAATCCAAACATTCAGCAAAAACAATTCCCCAAATTTCTAAAAAATTTGCAAAACCTTAAGGAAGAAAATTCCAGTAATTCCTTAAAAGTTTTATTTAAAAAAAAAAAAAAAAATCCCCCAAATTTGGCAAGAAAATTTTTGTGAATATTTTCAAAAAATGAGTAAAAATCTTCCAAAAAATCCTAAAAATATCTAAAGTGATGACATATATGTCAGTAAAACTTCTAATATTTTCTTTAAGAACATTCACATAAAAATCTACCAAAATCCAGCGAATTTCGGTTGATTTTTTATGACTCTTAAAGATTTGTCTCACACAACGCAAGTGCATCCGTCCATAAAACACAAGGTTGTTCCTTCAGATTTTATATGTAATCAAACTAGAGCAGACGCTTTGATTGTGGCATCATGTTTTCACTGTCTCAGGAAAAAAATTTAAAAACACAGCGTATTTTAACTTGGAAAGACACTGAGGCCATTTTACTTGTTAGGGTCCGAGCACCGAATGGTGCGAAGACCCTATTGAAACCCTAGGGTTTATTATTAGGGTCCGAGCACCAACGGTGCGAAGACCCTATTGGAATGCAAGGAATTATTAGGGTCCGAGCACCGAATGGTGCGAAGACCCTATTGAAACCCTAGGGTTTATTATTAGGGTCCGAGCACCGAATGGTGCGAAGACCCTATTGAAACCCGTGGGTTTATTAGGGTCCGAGCACCACGAAGTGGTGCGAGGAACCTATTGAAACCCTAGGAATTATTATTATTAGGGTCCGAGCACCACGAAGTGGTGCGAGGAACCTATTGAAACCCTAGGAATTATTATTATTATTATTAGGGTCCGAGCACCGAATGGTGCGAAGACCCTATTGAAACCCTAGGGTTTATTATTAGGGTCCGAGCACCGAATGGTGCGAAGACCCTATTGAAACCCTAGGGTTTATTATTAGGGTCCGAGCACCGAATGGTGCGAAGACCCTATTGGAATTGGTCGGGTTTCTTATTATTTTTATTTTTTTCTCCGGGACAATGAATTGCACTTTTGGCGGCTTTATCATACCCCAAAACGCGTCAAACTTGGCATGCTCATCAGGACTGGCGAAAAATTTGATATTTTAGGGGAGGTGCGCATGTGTGTGGCAAAAAGGCTCCATAGCGCCCCCTACAAAGTTGCAAAAAGTGGTCATTAGGCCAACTGGCAAAGTGTTTCATCTACAGCTACAAAATTTTTTATGCATATTCAGCACATCAGGAAACCCAAAAAAGTCAATCATGGCCACGCCCTAAACCCAACAGGAAGTCGGCCATCTTGAATTAGCTGTAAATTTTTTGAGATTAATAACTCAGCAGGGGTAAGTCCGAGAGATGCCAAATTTGGCCAGTATATGCAACAGCCCAACCTGATAAAACGTTATCAAAATGCTCTGCAAAAGTCAAAGGGCGTGGCCATGTCGACTCCCAAAAATACTGATCCTTTGCCATGAAACAGGAAGTGGGGTCTAAATCTCTTGTACATAATCCAATCTGCCTGAAATTTTACATGTATGATCAGTGTACTGCCCTGACGACATCCATGTATTTGTATACATTGACAGGCATAGCGCCACCTTGTGGTAGCAGGAAATAAATTTTTTTACACTTTGATGTACTATTCTTAGCACCTTGATCAGATTCACCTCAAATGTGGTGACATAAGACTGAACATGTTGATGATGATTCCCAGAGAAAATGGTGACTCGTCGTCAAGGGGCGTGTCTGTGGCAGCACGGCGAATTTCGATTTCTCGCCATGAAAATTGAATTTATTATATCTCAGCTGGAAAGGGTCCAATCTGGACCAAACTTCATGTGACGGACACCCGTCCGGTTCTGAACACATCCACACTCATAAATGTAGAAATACTCATAGCGCCACCTATTGGCAACAGGAAGAAATTGTCATTACATTTGCACGTGCCATTGCCTGAAACTTTGTCATATCATTCTGAAAATTGGTCAGGTGAGTGGTGACACCTTGACGATGCCACAGTGTGAAGATTTTGATGATTCATAAAACGCTGTTGCCGTGGCAACGTATCGTTGCCATAATAAACAAAGTACTTTTTGACAGGTTAAAAATGCTCAAATGCTCGCCAAAATTGCCACACATATCTGGACCGGCAACCCATGTGATATTTTAGGGAAACTGCACATGTGTGTGGCAAAATGGCTCCATAGCGCCACCTGGAAAATTTCAAACAGTTACTACGGCCAGTACGTGTCACCTAGAATTATGAAACTTGGTAGGCATATGTAACTCGTCAAGACACACAAAAATGTAATTGACACCCATGCCCAAAACCCAACAGGAAGTCGGCCATTTTGAATTATATGTCATATGTTTTGACGATTTAGGGTCATTTTTGTACATTTTTAAAAGCTATAAACTCAAATAGGGTAACACCGAGAGAGCTGAAATTCGGCCAGGATGTACTCCAGGCATGGTTGATCAAAAGTTATGAAAATGCTCCGCAAAAGTCTGAGGGCGTGGCCATGGCGGCCTCCTGAATTTTGATGCTTCGCCATGAAACATCAACTGCTGTGTAACTGCCCTAAACATGCTCCAATTTGCCTCAAACTTTACATGTGTGATCAGAGTCCATTCCTGATCACATCCATAGGCTGACATTAAAGTCTTGGTCGCAGCGTCACCTGGTGGACGTGCGTGGATTCGCCGACCAGCAAGGATGCGATGACCCGTCCAATGCTGCTTGCAGCTTTAATTTTTAACTTGAGTTTGGACTCGACAGTTTTTGTGAGGAGGTTGGACTTTAGGCTTTGTGCTGGAGGGTTGAACCCTGATTTCCAAGATTTTCAAAGTGTACAGACCTCTTGAGTCCTGAGGAGATGAGCTTTCACACAGTCTGAGGGCTGAAATTTTCGAAATTTCACAGTAGTTTTCTGTAAAGTAGAACCTTCAGATAGTCCAAGGACTTGTGTCTTCTATGTCCATGTGTAGTTGTCTGTTAGTTTCAAATGTCAGATAGTCTGAGGACTGAAATGTGCAAAGTGTCTTAGTACTTCTGTGCTAGTTAGAAATTTCTGTTTAATCGAAGCCTTAAAAGTTGTGAACATGAGTCTTGATTTCACATTTAGAGTATCCATTTGAGTTTTGGTGAGATGTTCACCTGTGTGCAATTTAGAAATGGTGAAGAAACTTAGATTGTATTCACTGAAAAGTATAGTTAGTGGTGATCAGAAGGTAACATGAGTTTGATCAATGATTTCAAGTATTAGTAGACTTTATGAGGGAAGCAGTTTTGAGAAAAGAGTTATTAGTAAATCAATTCATAGTGCAACCCAGAACATTGAAAGAGGAAGTGTTTGAAGAAACAACCAGATGTTTTTGTTTCAGAATAGAAAACGTTTTAAGATATGTAAATTTATTTTTTTGGGGGGATTTTGTTATTGTGTCTTCTGTGTAATTAGATATTCAAAAGTGTCACTGGTGTTTTTCAAATTGTTTGTCTGTATTTAGATTCATCTTAAAAGTTTAGTCTTGGTCTTTTGTCATTCTTTATGATTTTATAATATTAGATTAGATGTCCAACTGTTTTGTCTTTTGAATGTGTAATTGTTGAGTGAAAAGTATTATTGCATGTGATGAGTTAAAATATTATTTTCAATAGTAAATGTTTAAAGTCTTGTAGTTTGTAATGTGAAGAACTTGTAGTAGATTGTAATGTGTAATTGTATATTTAAGGTTTTCATAGGAAATTGTGTTTAATTCCTAGTGAAAGTGTTATTGTCTTTAAGATGTTATTTTGTAAATAAACATTTAACTATTTAAATAAGTGTAGTAGTTTCTTTCACTTTTTGTTTGGATAGGCGTAGTGAGAGACAGCCAGACAACGGGGTTAGACATAAGAGGTAGGCCAGCTCATACAGCATGGGGTGTACAAGCGGGAGTCGAACCCGGGCCTCAGCGGCAGGGACCTAGTACATACGTTAGAGGCGTAACCCGTAGAGCTACATGAGCACACATGTTCTCGCCTTGAAAACGTGTATAAATCCAATAGAAACTCAAGGGGTAGGGTTAGGGCTAATGAGCAAGGTCCTTACAGATGGAATGAAAAATCGGGAAATTTAATATGACACATAAATATTTTTAATTTTAATACTAAGCAGCCGAATATTCTGAGAAATTAATTCGCGGTTTTTCCGTCCGCATCGTCGATATAGCTACCCTAAAGGTACTCTTTTTCAACCACGATGCGGACGGAAAAACAACAACTTTATTTTTGGAATTTTTTGGGTTAGTCTGACTTATTATTAAATTATGAAAAAATGTTATTTTTTTTAATAAATTCTTTTCGTACATTGCTACTGTCAGGACCTTCCTCTCCAACTCGAAACCCTACCTCTAGACTTTCTATTACATTGATGCACCTTTGCTGACAGCCTACACGTGTGATCATATAGCGCTGCGGGTTAAACCACTGATGCATGTAGTAGGTTCTCAACGTTGAGGCCCTGGTTCGATTCCCGCTCGCAATCCCGTGCTATATTAGTTGTTCTCATTTTTATTTCTACCCCATTGTCTGGCTGTCTCTCACTACCTCTATCCGTCAATTAAATGCAAAAGACTACAACACTTATTTACAAAATTCCTGTTTATTTATTACATACAATTCTTACATTTCTTACATCTTTTTTCCCCCACACTTTATTAAAGTTTAATTGTCTTTACTTTGTTCCATTTATTTAATTGCTTCTTTTTTATGTCTTTTCTTTCTTTAATCTTCTTCTTTCTAGAATTTAACACCAACCTTAAATTTTGGGTCATTTTTAGACATTTTGAAAAGCTATAAACTCAAACAGCGTAACCCCAACAGAGCTGAAATTTGGCCAGGATGTACTCCAGTCATGGGTGATCAAAAGTTATCAAAACGCTCTGCAAAAGTCTGAGGGCGTGGAAATGGCGAGCCACGGAATGCGGCCATTTTGAAATATGATTCATATTTTGTCATTTTTGGACATTTCCAAAAATTATTAACTCAAACAGCGTAACGCTGAGAGAGCTCAAACTTGGTCAGGATGTACGCCAGTCATGGGTGATCAAATGTTATCAAAACGCTCCACAACAGTCTGAGGGCGTGGCCATGGTGACCACCAGAATTCGGCCATTTTGGATGTCTCGCCATGAAACAGGAAGTGCTGTGTAACCAGCTTGTACATGCTCCAATCTGCCTGAAATTTTACATGTATGATCAGAGTCCGGCCCTAATCACATCTTTGTGCCACTTGGCGGCCATTTTGGATTTCTCGCCATGAAACAGGAAGTGCTGTGTAACCAGCCTGTACATGCTCCAATCTGCCTGAAATTTTACATGTATGATCAGAGTCCGGCCCTAATCACATCTTTGCGCCACTTGGCGGCCATTTTGGATTTCTCGCCATGAAACAGGAAATGCTGTGTAACCAGCTTGTACATGCTCCAATCTGCCTGAAATTTTACATGTATGATCAGAGTCCAGCCCTAATCACATCTTTGTGCCACTTGGCGGCCATTTTGGATTTCTCGCCATGAAACAGGAAGTGCTGTGTAAGTAGCCTGTACATGCTCCAATCTGCCTGAAACTTTACTCTCTCAGTTGCAGCGCCTCCTGGTGGATATGCGTGGGCCAGTTGGGCTGCTTGGATGTGAGGACCCGTCCAACGCTGCTTGCAGCTTTTATTGGTTTAGTGGTTGGAAGTCAATAAAACATTAGCGTCAGTCAAATTGAATGCATCAGTGGATGGAAGTGGTGGTTGCTTTGTGCTGCTCTTCACTTCACTGCAGCTCCATGGCTCCATCTGCTGGACGGACAGAAGTGCAGCAGCTGATGGCAGCTTCTTTGACCTCACGCTGCTATCAGACCCCAGATTAGGGTTTATTTCAGATATATATAATAGAAAATAGTAATTAAAAAATAAGCTGATGTTGTATTTTTGCAGCAGTGAGTTTTACAGGGTTAAAAGCAACCAGTCAAAGGTTATTACTGAGGATTTTAAATAAAAACATTCAGGCAAACAGTTAACATCATAGGGTGCCTGACATGTTTGTTTTTTTTCCGGGTCGATACAGATTTTTTTTGTAATCAAGGAGATCAATAACCAAGATTTGGAATCGCTACACATTTGCAGAAAAAATAAAGTTTTTGAACAGCACATAAAGTTAAGTTAAAATTAAAATAATCACGAGTTGCAGCCTTTGCTTATTTATGTTTTACATGCTGAAGTTGTCCTTCAGTGTTTCACTGATCAGATTGTGCTGTGGGCAGGAACAAGATCAGAGGGAGGCAGCTGCAGCAGACCCAAAGTAGTTTCACATTCATTTATCTGATCAGATTTCAGGGGGCTTTTTTTTTTTTTTTTTTTTTTTTTTTAAGAAATGGGACCAATAATTGAAAACATGCTAAATATCAGATGGGATCATTGGTGTCACAGGACATCTGCAGACACAGGTCAAAGATTACAAGGAGTTTATTTAACGAATGAAACTAAAACCAACACAGAAAGGATAACTAAACCAAGGTGAAAACAAAAAGGGGAAGCCAGACTAATTGTAGGAGAAAGGTTCTGGTTTCAAAGTCTCTGGTCTGGCAGAGAGCGGAAGAATGAAGAACCGGGCCTTCGTGGATTAAGGTGATTGAGAACAGGTGAATCAACCCCCACACCCGTGAGAGAGATGGATGGATGGATAGATAGGTAGGGAGGTAGATGGACCATAGATAGATGGATGGATAGGTAGATTCTGCAGTGGGGAAATTTTCAGTGTGGCAGTAGCAGATAGGAAAAAAAGTAAAAAGAAAAGCAGCACTCAGTGCACAGATATAAATAGATGCTTTCTCCTTAGAGAAGAAATAGAAATGCTTGTAAAAACAAAAAAACCTTGTGAAATTGCACATATTGACTTATTTACATTTTATTGCAGTTACTTCATGGGTGATCTGAACTACTGGGAGCAGGTTTGATTGAACACAGTCTGACTGCTGCAGGAAGGAAGGACCTCCTTCAAACATCGTGGGTGAAGCAGTCTGTCCCTGAAGGAGCTGCTGGTGATGGTCCTGTTTCCTGCAGGGGGTGGGAGATGTCCTCCATGATAGACAACAGCTTTGTCATCATCCTCCTGTCTACCACCAGCCCAGGACAGAGCTTGCTTTCTTAACCAGTTTCTTTAGTCTCTTCCTGTCTGCAGCCGTGATGCTGCTGCTCCAGCAGACCACTCCATACAGGATGGCTGATACCACCACACAACCATAAAAGGTTCTCAGAATTGCTCCCTGCACCCCGAAGGACCTCAGTTTCCTGAGCAGGTGAAGTCTGTTCTGACCTTTCTTACACCGTGCGTTGGTGTTCTATCTCTAGACATGTTTGAATGTCTTTATCAATAAATGGTCAAACACATGTTGAGTGTCAGCTCAGCTCTTTGTTCCACACATGTATATGTTCCTATGTGATTGGTGTCTTGCAGTCAGAGTGTAAAGAATTGAAGCTGTCAGAGGCTTTCTGTGGTGAAGAGGCTGCAGGACATCAGCTGCTCCAACAGGTGACGCCTTTGTTCTTTGGCTCCAACCAGAACCAGCAATAAATCAGCATGAGCTGCAGCTTATCCACCTCATAGCATGTATAATAAAGAAACCAAGAGGTTTTAGTTGATAGCTGTCTCTAGTGAATGACCAGCAGTGTCTTGTTCAGGTTGTGAGGAGAAGTAAAAAGCTTACAGCAGCTGGTATTCCCAGGTAGTCTCCCATCCAAATACTAACCAGGCCCAACCCTGCTTAGCTTTGCAGATCAGATGAGATTGGGTGTATTCAGTCTCAGAAACAAACCTACAATGTAAGTTCTGTACCTCACATGATTCAAATCTCCACTCACACCTTTTATTTGTCCTTTGATTGCTCCAGTACTGATTGATGCCATCATTTAAGCCAATTTACAACAACACCTTGTAGGAAATGTGGTGCAGAGGTAAGTTCTGTGCCTCACATGTTGAAGGTCCATGGTTCAAATCCCCACTCACACTTTTTATGTGTCCTTTGGATGCTCCAGTACTAATTGCTAGCATCATTTAAGCAAAGTTAGAGCAGCATCTTGTAGGACAGGTGGTGTAGAGGTAAGTTTTTTGCCTGGCATGTTGAAGGTCCCCGGTTGAAATCCACCTTAGTACCTTTATTATCTTCACCTCCTTAATAGTTTTGTGTACCATCATTTACGAAAACTAACAGTTACACCCAGTAGGAAGGATAGTGCAGTGGTAAGTTATCTGCCTCTCATCCAGGAGGTTTTTGGTTCGAATCCAGCCCAGGGCTCTTTTGACACTTTTTAAGATAAGATAAAGATAAGATAAAGTTCTTTATTTCTCCCCACTCCAGGGGAAATTTACATTGTTACAGCAGCTTTATTTACAATATATACATACTTTGGCTGTATGACAACCTCTTTCAACCATCATTACAACAAAGTCCATGAAGGACCTTGTGTGAAAGATAGCTCACACATAGGTTGTGTGTCTGTCATGTGGAGGGTCACGGTTCGAATCCCCACTGGGAACCTTGCGGAGGATGATAGTGGAGTGGAAAGGTTGTGGTCTGTGGTGTGGAGTGTCAGTGGATTGGAGTTGAAGGGTGGTTTCTGCAAAACCAAGAAGTTGCTGGAAAAGGCAAAGAGCGCAAAGAGCGCAAAGAGCGCAAAGAGCGCAAAGAGCGCAAAGAGCGCAAAGAGCGCAAAGAGCGCAAAGAGCGCAAAGAGCGCAAAGAGCGCAAAGAGCGCAAAGAGCGCAAAGAGCGCAAAGAGCGCAAAGAGCGCAAAGAGCGCAAAGAGCGCAAAGAGCGCAAAGAGCGCAAAGAGCGCAAAGAGCGCAAAGAGCGCAAAGAGCGCAAAGAGCGCAAAGAGCGCAAAGAGCGCAAAGAGCGCAGATTTTGACAATTCATAAAACGCTGTTGCCGTGGCAACGCATCGTTGCCGTAATAAACAAAGTACTTTTTGACAGGTTAAAAATGCTCAAATGCTCGCCAAAATTACCACACATATCTGGTCCGGCAACCCATTTCATATTTTAGGGAAACTGCACATGTGTGTTGCAAAATGGCTCCATAGCGCCACCTGGAAAATTTCAAACAGTTACTACAGCCAGTACGTGTCACCTAGAATTATGAAATTTGATACACATATGTAACTCGTCAAGAAACACAAAAATCTAATTGACACCCATGCCCAAAATCCAACAGGAAGTCAGCCATTTTGAATTATATGTCATAGGTTTTGACAATTTTGGGTCATTTTTAGACATTTTCAAAAGCTATAAACTCAAACAGGGTAACACCGAGAGAGATGAAATTCGGCCAGGATGTACTACACACATGGGTGATCAAAAGTTATCAAAATGCTCCGCAAAAGTCTGAGGGCGTGGCCATGGCGGCCTCCTGAACTTTGATGCTTTGCCATGAAACATCAACTGCTGTGTAACTACCCTAAACATGCTTCAATCTGCTTCAAACTTTACATGTATGATCAGAGTCTTGCCCTGATCACATCCATATGCTGACATACAGTCAGAGTTATAGCGCCACCTGGTGGATGGACAGGAAATGCTCTATAACTAGCCTGTACATGGTCCGATCTGCCTGAAATCTTATATGTGTGATCAGAGTCCGACCCTGATCATATCTACAGGCCAATATACACTCTCCGTCACATCGCCACCTGGTGGATGGACAGTAAAAGCTCTATAAGTAGCCTGAACATGCTCCAATCTGCCTGAAATTTTACGTGTGTGATAAGAGTCCAGCCCTCATCACATCCATAGGCCGACATGCACTCTCGGTCGTAGCGCCACCTGGCGGACGTGCGTGGATTCACCGACCGGCACGGATGCGAGGACCCGTCCAACGCTGCTTGCAGCTTTAATTTTTATTTCTTCTTGCTTTTATTACTGTAACAGTCTTTGACACTTTAGAATTCAGCTGCCAGTCTTTTAACAAGAACCAAGAAGCCTCGTTACACTGGCTCCCAGTATATTCAGGGAAAGATATTAAGATTTATTGCTCACTTTTAAGGCACTTAATGGCCTCTTTCCTCGTTATATTTCTAACCTTTTAGTATCATATGCCTCTTCTCAAGATAAAGGCTTATTAGCATCCCTTACTGACTATATTTGAGTTTTTATTATTTTTCAGCTGTCCTTTATTTTGTTGAATAATGATTTCATATCTTGTTTTATAAACACCACATTGTGTTTGTATCTGTCTTTTAATTTCTGCTGATTTTATGACTTGTCTGTTTTATTTTGATCCCTTGTGAAGCATTTTGTAACCTGGATTTGAAAAGTTCCTCATAAATGCTTGTTTCTGTATAAATATAAAACTGAGCTGAAATTGAAGTACCTGAACACAGGTGGAACTAATACTGGAAAATAAAATATAAATGTAATTCCTGACAAGTCCAACTTTTCGTAAACAAAACCGTCTGTTGTATTTGAGAAAATGAAACATTAATGAACAAAGCTGAAATAAACCAGTTGAGGAGTTCATCGGGCTGCAACCGGATGTGAAACATCTGAACAGGTGAGTCCACCACTTCAGTTCATTCAAAGCGTTCACATGAAAGTTTTTACAACATGTCTGTATTATGTTACAATATTAAATATGTGGTCACCTCAGACACCAGCCACCATTAAATGGTTGTATTTTACACATTTATTTTCAGGACTCACAAAGGAACTGACAATGTTGAGCCTTCTGGAGCTTTAAACTCCTACCGTTAGTTAAAATAAATTAAAAAACACAAAATAAAATAAATACATGTATTGATTCTTCATAAATCTTGAGTACATTAAGATAATATCAAACAACTGCTTGTGGAACATCAAGCCAAATAAAATAATTCACTGTAAGCACATTTTGAAAGCAACAATAAAATGAACCAAGTTTGTTCTTTTTCAAATCTTTGATGTCATAAGGAGACATTCTAGAATCTTCAATTCAGTGAAAATCTCTTCACTTCACTTATCACTTCACTTCGACCAGGAGTTGTTGAGAAGACGATCACAGCGTGATATTGAGAGACCAAAACCAACTACAAGATGTTCAGCTGCATAGGAAAACGCAGAAAGGTTAATATCTGATTCTCTTTAAATTGTTCATTTAGTTAATTTCATGTATTGACAGGATTTGTACAGAATTTTGTCAGTCTTCATGTTTTTTGTTGCTATTTTTCTGTAAGTCAGTTAGTTATGAGCCTGTCACATTTCCTCATGTGATTTTCTATATGTTTAACAGGAAAAAGTGAGTAATCAGGATGTCCCTGATACTCCAGCCACCACAGTCTCAGGTTCACCTGAGAAAAAAGAGAAAAAGACTTGGTGGTGCTGCAGATGGGTCCGTCGAGTCAAGGTACACTACATTTAATTGTTGAGCAATTTACTGTTATTTTCCACATTTCCCTGTTTTGTTAGTACAGATAATTGTTAAAATCATAGAAAAAAACAATATTGACATGTTAGTTTTAGAATGTTGCAATATTTTATCATTTTTTAAACTCATTTTAAAAATGTGGCATCTTTGCTGCCATATTTTTGCCAATTGCATTTTTTATATAATTTAAGTTTAGCAAAGCTAAATATATCAAATAACAACCAGTGAACAAACAATACAGTATGTTGTCTGTCTCAGCTCTGTTTAACAGTTATTTTTTGTATTTGTATTCAGCAGAAAAACAGGAACCGACTGATTCCAACGAACAAAGACGTGGACGAGACGTATGAAATTCTTTTACTTTCTGCTCCTTTTTACATTGATTGAACACATTATATTGATGTTATTTTCATGTTGTTCACTCCATGCGATAGAATTACAGCTGTGTTTCCCTTTATCACCAGTGTCAATAAAAGGGACCAGGAGGTTTCACCCGCCTCCAATACTCCAGGGACGACGGAGACGAAGGAGGCGACGGAGACGAGGACGAAAAAGACACCATGGTGGCGCCGCTGTTTATCGTTTTTCCGTAAAGTATGTTTCACAGAGCTAAATGTTGCAAGTATTACCACCGAACAACTGTTAAAGTAACACATGGAGTCTGAATGCCATGCATCATGCAGAAACCCAGACTTTGTGCTTGATGTTTGCTGTATTTAACTGTGTTATTCTGTCTGGTCCTAACAGAAACAGGTGAAGCCTCCAATAGATGACGACGGAGCCAACAACAGCACTCTGTCTGAGGTTGCCACGGTCAACTTGGTGGACAAGTTGACCGATGGCTATTCAGACGTGTTTGAAATCGGCAGTCTTTTCTGCGATGATGACAGTGACAGTGACATGCAGTCCATCGCTGACATCACTGTAGAAATCGATTCACTGATTTCAAGTCTGTCCATTCCATTGGGACTTGGTGGGAGCCTGCAGGTTCAAGCCAATCCCACCAGCACCAGAACCCTCTGCAGTGAGGAGCTAGTCTGCCTCGGGTAAGCAAAGACAGTCATGGACACACTCAACACTCATATACATCCAAGTATTTGAAAACTGAACACATTTATACGCCACACAAAGTCTATGAATGTTCATGTTTGAAGTACAGCTAAAATGTGTCTAAAGGGAAGAAAATGAGTCCTGTACTGACTCTTGTCCCCTTTCTGGTTTGATTCAAGGTTACCCAACCTGGCGCAGACGTGTTACATGAATTCCACGCTGCAAGGCCTCCTGACACTGACTGGTTTCATGCAGGAGGTCTACAACCAGGAGCAGTTGTGGTCTTCTCACTGGAGATCCCAGGTTATCAGGTACAGCATTGCACACACTAACACACACACTGTCTCTCTTTGGTTTCTTCACTAATTTGCAGCTTTACCTGAAGTGACAACAACTAAACAGCACTCTCACCTCTTTACTTTTGTTCTTTCCAGAGGGTTTGGGAACACTGGAATCAGTCGATTCTCCAACAGCAGGGAGGAGAAAACACTGGTGTTGACTGACCTTAAAATGACTGTCGCTCAGTTTAACTCTGAGTTCCTGGACAACAGTCAAAAAGTGAGTACACTTTTTGTATACAAGGAGCAGCATAGTACCACATTTGTCTTTGCTGATGTAGTTTTACAGTTTTTGTTGAATGTTCACCTTCTCAACCTGTTTTTTTCTCTATGTTTCTGTGCAGGATGCCCATGAGTTCCTCAGCTGTTTGCTGAATATGATCAAGGAGCTGTCCTTTGATCTGCAGGCAGAAGCAGCGATCATGGGCATCACCTACACCTGCCCTGTTGGTGCTCATATTTCATTTGAAATGTTGAGCACCAGGACCTGCCAGGGGTACGTATACACTGTTCCTCACATTTATTTTTCTTCTCTGTGATTGATGTTGGAGATCAGAGTCTTTTGACATCATTGACTGTGCACATGACATTATTTCAAAGGCAGTCATGCTAAGCTAAATGTTTTTTGCTATTGTGAACATTTCACAATCAGAATGTGTGTCAGGAAATGTGTGAGTTTGTTTTCATCTGAACTTTTTCTTTCTTCTGCAGTTGTGGGTGTGAATCCATGAGAGAGGAGGAGTTCCTGAACCTCTCTTTGGATCTGGTACCTGCAGGCTCAGTGAGCCAGTGTCTGCAGGAGTACCTGAAAGTAAGAGCTGCTTTCTGCTTTATTCTCACACTCCAACAAAGTGTGTGCATGAACATGTATGTCTCTGTGAATCTGATGTAATCTGTGAATAACTACAACTAAAACATATTTCTTTGTGCTGTTCCCTGTTGCAGGAGGGCAAGTTGGACTTCCAGTGTCCCTGTGGAGCTGGACAGTCGACAGAACGTCTCTCGTTTTTGACTTTGCCAAAGTGAGTAACATCATATCATCACAAACAGACTAAAACCACCAGCAGTTTCTTTCATTTCATTTCCTTTGTCATGGTGATATGTGACCCTCTCCTCTGTATCTCCTTTTTCTGTCTTTTCTGTCAACAGTGTTCTGATTCTCCAGCTAAAAAGATTCATGTTCACCTCGACCTTCAGGCTGAAGAAGGTCAACACTCCTGTACAACTGACCAGGGAGCTTGTGGTGAACCCTGAACACTCCCTCACTGCACAGGTAAGACTGATGTTTAGAACCACACTTCATTTTATACACAAATGGACCCTGTTACTTTGACTAGTATAGTTTTCTGGATACAGAGAAACCCTTCAGATGTATCTGCAGTCAGATGAAATGTTTCTACATGTGCAGCTAATTGTTGTTGTCTGTGCTCTTTTCCAGACAGAGACTCGCTACTCTTTGGTGAGCATCGTGAGTCATTTGGGCTCCACAGCTCACAGTGGTAAGTGTTTGCTTGTGTTTTGCATTTGTTGAAGTCAGATTTTTAAGGTTTAAGAATCCTGCATGTTTTCAGACGTCCCATTAACTTGAGTGTCTCCTCTCCTCTTAGGACACTACATCTGTGACGGTGCTCACCGGCCTCAGGAACCAGGTGACACATCAGACTGTTGGCTCACTTACAATGATGAGCACGTCACCGTGACAACGGGTGAATCCGTGTGTCACCTGAGGCAGGCATCAGCGTACCTTTTGTTTTATGAAAAGCAGGTAAGAGAGCAGCTCTTCCTCTCTCAGAAAGTGCTGCTACACATCTAACACTCATGTTATTGTGCAAATAAGCAATTTAAAGTTGTGATGTTAAAGTGGTGGCCTCCTTCTAACCATGTAACTCTGTTCACCACCAGTGAGGAAACATGGAGACCAGCCCTCAGAACAAGAAGCTGGAACATCTCCGTGTCTGTGTCTGTCTGTCTGTGTGTCTGTCTGTCTATGTGTCTGTCTGTGTGTCCGTCTCTCCCTCTCTCTCTCTCTCTCTCTCTCTCTATCTCTCTCTATCCCTTCCTCTCTCTCTCTCTCTATCTCTCTGTCTCTCTCTCTCTCTCCCCCTCTCTCTCTCTCTCTATCTCTCTGTCTCTCTCTCTCTCTCCCCCTCTCTCTCTCTCTCTATCTCTCTCTATCTCTCTCTATCCCTTCCTCTCTCTCTCTCTCTCTCTCTCTCTCCCTCTCTCTCCCTCTCTCTCCCTCTCTCTCTCCCTCTCTCTCTCTCTCTCTCTCTCTCTCTCTCTCTCTCTCTCTCTCAACCCAGCCGGCCAGCAGCAGATGGGTTCCCCCATATGAGTCGGGTTCTGCTCAAGGTTTCTTCCTGTTAAAAGGGAGTTTTCTCCTTGCCACTGTTGCCTTAAGGCTTGCTCTGTGGGGGTTCAGGCCATATGGGTTCTGTAAAGCATTTTGACACATCTGGATTTTAATTGGCACTATATAAATAAAATTGGATTGAATTGAATTGAATTTATTTATATTTGTTTTTTGAATAAATGTATAAATATTTGACATCAAGATGTGTTCATGTATCCATGAAACTTGCCTGATAACCTCTATTCTGTGTCACTGACAAACAAGAACAGTTGAAATACAAGCGTGTGTAGTTTGTGACATAGACAACTACCTGAGGACTGAACTATGAAGAGACTTTAACAAACCCAGGATGTGTTGTCTTTATCTGGCTTCACTATCTGGAAATTTGACAAGAAAACTGATTGTTCAGTTGTTGATGTTTATATATGTGTTGATCTGTTATCTGGAACTAAACCTTCTCCGGATCAGGTGAGTAGTTCAGTTACCATGGTGATGTACCTCTAGTAACGATGTTTATCTGAGTGTTTGTCTCCAGATTTAAATGAGAAGGAAATAACCAGTAAAAGTGCACAGAATTACAAACAATTCAGTGATTCAGTAAAATGATCAGCAAAGTTGTGACTTCCAGGTTTCTTACTGCAGAACAGCTTCACTGCTTCAACCACAAATCAACACTGTCCATCCACTCACTGCTTCAAGGACCTACAAACGTCGTACACACCTGCTTACAGTCTATTATTATATTGTTTTAACTTGATAATTACATCATTTCAAGTTTACTGTAAAATGGGAGACATTGTGTCCTCAGCAGAGCAAGGTCAAGTGTCAAGATTTTTTGTTAAACTACAGCTTTAAAGGTTGAAAATTCCCCTTCACATGTGCCTCTATAGTCGTATATCTGTACTATCGTAGGGTAAGTTTTATTCTCCTACTTCAGTTTTTACATTGTGTTAAATCGGCTCCTCAAAGAAGGAAAAGAGCAGGTTGAGGTCAGGAATGACTGCACCATGTGTGAAGAGATCTGTGAGGGAGCACTTCTGTCACATATGTTCAGATGAACGCTTTACTCAACAAAGATTTTCTGACCATCAGTTGTAAATGCGAAAGAAAATCACCAAAATTATTCATACATGAAACAGATTTTTGATGTGAATTTTAGACATTTTTTTGGAGTTAACATGACAATTAAAAACTCACTTTCCTGTGGTTTTACTAGATATATTTAATTCACCAAAAAAGGGTAATACTGTAAAACTGTAGTCCAAATATCATTGAACATTTTTAAATCTTTATATTATATTATTCAAATTATGTCATATTATTAATTTTTGTCTTATAAAATACATTTTTTCAAATAACAGAAAATATAAGATAATATTTCTGCTGATTTAAATATCATGAAAAATAATGTATTTTCACCATCAATCAATGTAAGACAACAAATAATCATTTGTCAAAAATGAACGATGATGTGGACATTATTCATGTTATATGACAGTTTTTTCTTTTTACAGTAAACATGTAAACAAGTGTCTTTTTAAATGTTTTTTCTGTGATTTTACTTGTCTGTAATTTAACAAAACAGGGAAAATCTGTAAAATTTTTTGTAGAATTATTTTTTTTTAATTGTTAAAAACTGTTTTAAAAATGCTTCTTTACAGTGTGGAGTGTTGCTTTTACCTCCAAATGAATTCAAGGAAAACAAATTAAACACAAATATGCATGATCGAAGGCATTAAGTATCAGATAGAAAAGGTATTGAACCTCTGAGGAGGATAAGACTGAAATCCGGGAAGGTTCAGGGTTACTTTATTCATACCCGTCGGTAGATTTGTTTTGCAGAAAAAATGATTGCATTTGGCATTCTGTTTCAAAGCACACACGGAAGCTGACAGGCAGGTACTTGATCAAGTGACAAGACAAAAAAGTGCTCAGTGTTTCATCATTCACCAACATAGCAGCAAGGAAAAGTAAAAAGATAAGATGAAATAAATAAGATAATGATAAAACACAATAAAAAACATTAGGGAAATAAAAACAATCTCTGGGATAAAAACCAGGATAACGACATAAAAATCTAACAGTCACAATAATAAATAGAGCTAAGGAATAGGATAAAAAAATAAAATAAAGTGCAAATGTCACTACTTCTTCCTGAGCTCAGTGATGACGACAGGAACAAAACTGTTTTTTTATAACGCTTTGTCCTGCATCTTGAGACTAAAAATCTCCATCCAGAGGAAAGAAGCTGAGATTCACCCCATAGAAGAATTGATATTGTCTGTACCTGCTTATTGTATAGGGAGGCTTGGACAAGACTGTGACTCACCAATCAGGCGACTGGACCATTTCACTTTTTGATTCAGAGGTCTGACTGAACCATGCCACCAAGCAAAAAGATAAAACAGACTCAATAAAAGAACGGGAGCCACAGAACCACACTGACTATTTCTTTTTTCTTCTATCGTGTTGCACCTATTTCAACCAAACAACAAACAAATGAAAAGGCATCAGAAATGACCACAAAATAACTGCTGCACACTCAACATTATGGGAAACACAGTGGCTCTCTTTACTCAACTGTCACCCCATTGTTGACTGTAGTGTCCCACATCTGGACATGCTGCACATCTGCACAAAATGCAATACATAATGCATGTCTGTTCATTCAAATATGTTTCAAACAGTAGCATGATTTCCCAAAAGAGGGAAAACACAGGACACAAAAGAGAAGGGAGTGGAATCAATGGATAGAAAAAGTGCAGCAAGAATAAAGAAAAAGGAAGAATAAACAATATGAGCTGAAAAAGGAGAACAATCCTCTGAGCTAGACGGAGAGGGGAGGCCGGGGAGGGGGAGAGCTGTGGAGAAGGAGCGTAAGATGAGGAGGTGGTGGTCTTGAGGCAGCGTGAACTGGATTCAGCCAGACTTCCATAAAAACAGCCCGGTCCAGGCTGCACCGACGGGGGAAATGAATACGAGCAACGCGCACACACGCATGAAAAGAGGATACTGCCTCATGTAAACAACAACCCAAGCTGTCTAAGTCATTCGCACTGTCCACTCTCTGAAACAGGAAGTTGTGGTTTTAGACTTGTTTTAGAGAAGAAGATGAAGAAAAAAAAACACCGAGCTGCGATAAACTCAGCTGCTGGCTCAGCTGATCAGGATTATTGTACTTGTCAAATCGCTTGTTTTTCTTCAGGGATGCCTGCTTGCAGCTTTGGAAGGTGATTCAAGAATAAGATACAAAGGCTGCAGTTCAATTTTGGCAAAGAAATTAGCTGTGAAATCTTATTTTTAAGCATGTGTGTGAAGGAATTGTTTACATTATGCTTATGTAAAACCAGCAGTCACATGGCCGTTGTCCCAGTGAGAAACCATGAAGAGGCTTGAATCTAAAGGTCAGCAGTAATATTAGGGATCTGAGGTAACAAATAGTCCAGTGAGAACCTGAAGTGAGTCAGCTGTGAGGCGGTTTGAAGTAGCTCCAGTGATAAGGCTAGACAAGTTCAGGCCTGCTCGAGTTTAACCAGAAACACAGAGAGATCATGAACACATATGGTAATGTCCTGACATTTATTTATATACAAGAAGCAGAGGTTAGTGTCCTGTTTCCTCAGCTGTTACCCACTGGACATCTGAAAAAGGTTTGGCAGTGTACATATGTGTGATATGAATGGATTCAAAGCTGTAACAAACATAAGTTCAAGAATAAATCACATCAGAGGTAAATTGTGTTAGCATGAATTCATTATGATGAGTAAAGTCTTTTACAATAAAGCAAATAATGAAACTAACAAACATTTAAATAAGGTTCTAAATTATTACTGTACTTGACAATAAAACATATTAAGGCTGAGACCCTACTGTTTTACCAGTTAAGCCGAATAATCTAACTGATATATTAATAATACTAAGATCCCACGGTAATATAAATTAAGGAACAACAGACGTGTGTTATGCATGTGTACGCTATGTACGGATACCGAATCACGTGACCTAAATATGTAGCAGGTGGCAGAAATTGATGGGACTTGGAAACACTCCCACAATTTAATCAATTGTTCCTTGTATCATTTCTGACAGATAAGTTTCATAAGTCGACGGTCGATTTGTAGTAGGACTGTAATCATGTGATCGTCAGCAGGCAGCTGACGTAGTGTTCACTTGTTGTCATAGTTACAGTGACGCCATGCCGCTATCTCGTAATGATACATAAATCTTCAACGAATCTGTGGATCCAGACTATAAGTCACATCACTGCCAGAATCTAATCAGGTGGTCCTTGTGTCATTTCTGACCTTCCTTGAAAATTTCATCCAAATCTGTTAGTCTGTTTTTGAGTAATGTTGCGCACAGACCAACAGACAGACAAACCGACAAACAGATGGACAGACGTACGCCAATCGTCACATAACTCTGCCACATTCCTTGGCAGAGTAATTAAGAGCAAAAGATTTGACCCTACAAAAATCCCAACAATCCCAACAAATTTGGGTTTTGTTTGGTGTTAATTTAAAGCATTTTATCAAATATCAATATATTTTATTTGTGACAATGAAGCTTAATGACTCCCTCATAACATGAAGTAAATTCCAGCCTAACCAGGCTCAGGGAGGGGTGGCTGTCTGCCTCACCTTGTTAGGGTGAGGGTAAAGAGAAGAGAGAAAAGGATAGTAGAGACTGACAGATAACAAGCAACAGAAGATAAAACAATGGACGAAACAGGTAGACTGAAGATCAAATATACAGGGAGAAAGAGGACAGAGACGACAAAGCACAAACTATCAGAGAGAAGACACAAGTTAGGAACATGCAATAGCAAGTATAACTGCATGGAGGGTATGACAAGGACTGACATGTTAAGACAGCTACAAAAACCAGCTCCCTGACAATAAAAAACAGTAGTTCTGCACAAGCATCTGATAAAAATGAGTCATGCTAATAGATTTAAATGAAACTGAGCTCATTTGACTGATTTTGGGGCCTGAACAGCCAAGATCTGTGACCTTTGATGTCTAGTTTAAAGGATCAGATCATGTTATTTTCTGTATTTTCCCTACTGTTCCAGATGCTCCTTTGTTTCAATTGATGTATGGCATTCCAAACTAACTATCAAATTTTAAACAAATGTTGCATATCCATCTCTGTGAATATCAGTGAACTTCCAGTTAGAATGAAATGTATTCAGTGCTACAATGTCGTTGTGCGGTAATGCACTTTGCAATAAGCACAGATTGACAATAAGTTACGATAATTTCAGTTTGACAAAAACATCGCAGACTCAGTGGTCACTGTAGCCGATTTAAAGTTTCAAAATCCTGTTGCTTGTTTCTAATTTTATATATGGAAGTGAATGGAAAGCCGTAGGGGCCCTAAATAGATGATAAACAATATTGAAAGGCCCTTCACAGTCTATTTCCTGCTATTGTGCAGTGCAACAAAGCAAAACAAGTTCATCAGTTATTTTGCAGTAGAAAATGTATCTTATCAGTCTATATGTTGATGCTAAGGCTTTATCAAGCTATGTGCATTCTTCTTACAGATATTTCCGTGCAATATTAAGACAATAATATGCCCACATGGGTCTTTATTTGTGGTCAGGAGATTTTCTTTAATTAAATGTTTTCATGTGAGGTTGTCGGATTGATTGTATCAATAAAAATAATCTTTTTATATCAAGACAGTGAGAAAGAGCATGGATCCAAAGCTGGGATTGGCTATACCCGCCTTAAAAAGAGACAAGGGTACACCCTGGATAGGAGTACTTGGAGAAAATCCACTCAGATACAAAGAAAGCATGCAAAAGCACACAGAAAGACCCCAACCCACCAGCATCACCAAGCCACCCTACGTTCCTAACATATCATAAATGGGAAAAAGGCCAAAAAAAGTAGACAAACTACACCCAAATTTCCAAAACACAGCAGGCTTCATGCTAAAAAATGGTGAACTGGCATGTAACATACAAGCAGGCTTACATAAATGATCTAAAACATCCAAAATCCCTGCTGGGGTCCTTCAAATTTAGATTCTAAGTCACTGCTTGAGTAGCTGACAAGCTGCAGAATGAATGTCAACTTTAAAGCTGACAAAGCTTAATTTAAAAATGAACACACATATGCCTCATTTAAATCGCTGCACACCACGAATAAGAGTAAGAGCTGCTACACCTTAGCAAGCAGCACAAATCATCCTCCCTCTCCTGTGTTTGCAGAGCGTCTCCTCAGGCACCACAGTGAATCAGCTTGTTTGGGTCGTGATCACTGCGTCTGTGCTTTTGAACACATTGTCCAGGAAACTCATACGTTTCTGGCGACGTGGTAAACACACGGCTCAGATTACCATCTCCACTCCCATGCTCACACACCTCCTTCACCACTCCTCCTCCTCCTCCTCCGTCTGTCCAATCTCTCTCTTTCCCTTCGCTCCTCCGTGTTTTTCTCCAATTTTCACTGTAAATTCACACATTCCTGTCTTTTCTCACGGAGGTCACAAACGTCTTCCCTTTTCATTTCCCTCTCCCTGACCTCCTCCTCTGTCTTTCTACCTTTCCCCTCTTCTTCACCTCCCCCCCAACTCAATCTTATGTTTCTGTAAATACGTGTGTTAATAGCTACATGGGGACGAATAAACAGCTTCTCAAATTACCAACCCTCATGTCCCTGAATGAACATGTGCTGCGTCTCCATGAGGAATGGAAGACATGGAGCTTTCCAGGAAAACAAAGGGCTGCGAGATCGACGTCATGCCTCTGCTCCTTATTTGGTGTTAATATGTAAGGCAAGGGGCCTATAGTAAGCTGAAACACATGGTGAACGAACTCACGGACCATCTTCTGCCTGTGAATACAGATTTATATCATTCTAATGTGACCAAATCTGTCAAATAGTGTCAGACCAAACCACATGTTGTTTCTTTCCTTCGAGCCAAAGGTGGTTGGAGGTTTAGGGTTCTGTGCCAGGAACTGGAGCGTTACACTATGTTCCCTGAGACAGACAGCAACTTTTTTTGATTATGACATAACAGCTACGCCTCCTTCTCCTCCTCCTCCTCCGCCTCCTGATATTATCCTTTAGTGAACCTGTTTTAGAGTTGTGCCCCTGGTCGAGCAGCTAAAGCCGCCGCACAGGAGCTTCGAGCCGCTTTTGTCTGCGTGCTATCATTAAAAGCATAATCAAGTTACAGGCGAGATCGTTTTTCGCCCAGCATTGTGCGTGTGCAAATCCGCAGCATGCTTTTGGAGAACCTGAATAGGCTCCTGCAGGTGGAGAACTGAATTTAATTGTAACCAGAGGAAACGGGAATCAGTCAACACAGTGTGCAGACTGAGACGTTGAAAATAAAGGAAGCAAAACATGCATGGAGAGGAGGCGACACCTAAACCAGACACTGAACGACATGTAAAGTGACCCTTGTAACTTATCCCATCTTAGTGAGACCATCAATAGCTCTGAATCCTATATAAATTTAAACTTGGAGGTGCAGCACCTCTATTATTTAATGCTTCTAAATAACATCTGATTTTAAAGGTTTTTTTTATCATTTCATATCATCCCACAAATCAAACAACCAGATAATTCCCTTTCAGTTCTCTTGTCCCTATCTGTGTCCTCATTCATCTGCTCCCTGAATAATAGAGTTAAATTTGAAATAGAAAATGAATTATTAAACAACAGCTGAATAGGTGAACAGTATGAGTCATTAAAACACTGAAATATTTAAGATCTGTACACAAACTATTTGCAAGGTCAGAAAAGCAGTAGATGAGAGCAAAGCAGGGTGTCTTCATGTCTTCTAATGCCCCTTTGTGCAATTTAAAGTCAAAGATAAAAATCTGATTCTTCCACTACAAAAGCTTTTATAAACTGCCTGTCCAAAAAAAAGTTTC
The DNA here is from genome assembly GCF_022539595.1 of Amphiprion ocellaris. Lineage (NCBI taxonomy): Eukaryota > Metazoa > Chordata > Actinopteri > Pomacentridae > Amphiprion > Amphiprion ocellaris. The sequence goes on from NC_072788.1 coordinate 14,902,944, forward strand.
CATTTGGATTTAACTAAGTAAATATGTAAGAGCCTTCCACTGGATAATTACTGCAGTAATTAATATGTTTCAGCTGCAACAACTTATTTAACCCTAGCTGATGCAATGAGGAGCTTCTCATTTCTTAAACAATCATGTTGGAAGACATTTCCTGTGGTCATGGAAAGGATGTTAATCTGTCTCAGAAGGGTCAAATTACTGGCCTGCATCAAGCAAAGAAAACAACTAAGGCGATTTCTGAAACTAAAATCAGGTTAAGAACCATCCAACGCATTATTAAAACATGAAGGATAGTGGTAAACCATCATCTTCAAGGAACAAATGTGGTCGGAACAAACTCTTAGATGATCGTAGGAAATCAACAGTAGAACTCATGGCTATGTTTAATAGTGGAATTAAGAGCATTTCCACATGTGCAATGTGAAGGGAGCTCAAAGGATTGGGACTAAACAGCTGTAGCTCTAAGAAAATCACTGATCAGTGAGGCTAATCAGAAAAAAAGGCTTCAATTTACTAGGTAGCATAAAGACTGGACTATGGAGCAATGGAAGAAGGTCATGTGGTTTGATGAATCCAGATTTACCCTGTTCCAAAGTGATGGGCGCATCAGGGTAAGAAGAGAGGCAGATGAAGTGATGAACTCATCATGGCTAGTGTCTACCAGCCTGTGGGGGTTAGGGTTATGATCTGGGGTTGGTCAGGTTCACCAACGTTATGTTCCCAAAGAATGAGGTCAGCTGACTACCTGAATAAACTGAATGACCAGGTCTGTCCATCAGTGGAGTTGTTCTTCCCTGATGGCAGAGACATGTTCCAAGATGACGATGCCAGGATTCATGGGGCTCACATTGTGAATGAGTGGTTCAGGGAGTATGAGACGTCATTTTCACACATGGATTGGCCTCCATAGAGTCCAGACTTCAGCCCCACTGAGAATCTTTTAGATGTGCTGAAGAAGACTTTGTACAGTGGTCCGACTCTCCCATCATCAAAGTAAGATCTTGGTAGAAAATGAATGCAACTTGGGACAGAAATAAATGTTGTGACATTGCAGAAGCTTATCGAAACGATGCCATGGCGAACATGTGCCATACTCAAAGCTAAAACAGTCCAACAAAATATTAGAGTGTGCAACTTTTTTTTGAACGGCAGTGTATATGCCACAGGTTATGAACGGTTATCTTTGCATCTGTGCTAATCGATACACAATCACTTCCTTATCTGTTCCTCTGCAGTTCACTAAACTCTTACCACAACATTTAGAGCTCATATCCAAATTGCTCTTCCCACCCTAATAAAAGTCATAAAGTCGCTTAATAAAAAACAGGACAGGATGTCCGAATCAGTGCCGTCAAAATATCGTTTTTACCATTAACTGTTTCCTATTTGCCAGTATTAATTAGAAATAGATTCTTTGTAGTTCTGAACAAATCATTACAAACATCCAAGAATTTGTAGGGGTTTTTTTGTTTTGCAAAGACCAAAGTAATCAGAAGGAATAATTTTATATCTTAAAAACAATCAATAAAAAGTTTGCATCTTTTTGAGTTATGACAAGTTCCAGTGAAATTATGTTCAATCAGTATTAGGTCTGTATTAGGTCAGCAGAGCTTGTTTGTCCTTTCATTCAAAGGTTTCTTAAATTATGTAATGATTGGAAGCATAAAAATAACCCACATGGTATATCCACATTATTAAGGTGGAATTTTTAAAACTGTTATCTTCTTGATTTCCACAGCTATGAACACAAGTTTTTAAGTTTGCAAAAATGACTCCAGTATTCAGTAGGTAGGGGACTTGAAATTCTGACCTCAAGGTAAAGAAAAAATAAGTTTTAAAGCCAATTTCATAACAATACCTGAACTGGAATTGAGTTTTAAATCAACTTAAGCAGAAATGAGCATTTAAATTACACAAAATATTAAGTTGATGCAATTATCAGGATAATTAGGTCAACTCAACCCATCAAAATAAGTCTTGCAACTTTAAAGGTTTACCTTGTACCATGGAACCATTTATCTAAGTAGTAGGAACAATCCATTGAATTACAGCTAAACTTTGTAGTATGTTATTCTACTAAACCAACAAAACTGATCCTGGTTGGACACTGAAGCTTCATTTTGTAAATTTTTTTCACTACCTGCTTCCTGTCTCTGCTTTTAGATCTGGAAAACAAAAGGTATTAAATCTATTGGAGATCGATGTACGCTATCGTTCAAAAGTTTGGGGTCACCCAGGCAGTTTCATGTTTTCCATGAAAAGTCATATTTTTATTCATGTGTTAACATAACTGCACAAGGGTTTTCTAATCATCAATTAGCCTTTCAACACAATTAGCTAACAAAATGCAGCATTAGAACACAGGAGTGATGGTTGCTGGAAATGTTCCTCTGTACCCCTATGGAGATATTCTATTAAAAATCAGCTGTTTCCACCTAGAATAGTCATTTACCACATTAACAATGTCTAGACTGTAATTCTGATTCATTTAATGTTATCATCATTGAAAAAATGCGTTTCTTTCAAAAATATGGACATTTCTAAGTGACCCCAAACTTTTGAACGGTAGTGTATGTATGCCACTTTTTCCTCATTCACCCGGTTAGAGAGAAATCTAACTTACTAACAATTTGTTTTTTGGATATTTACAGGTTAGGAAGTTTGCACTAAAGTGGCCTCGTTCCCTTACTTGCCAAATAAACCATGTTAGACGACATTCTGACTACAAATGCACTCGGATGAGAAAACAAAGGATTCATTTCTGAAAAAAAGGTCCAATCCTAATCTATATATTTATCCTGATGTAAAAACCCATGTATGCCAGGTGTAAAAATCTCTCATCCTCACTTTAAAATGAAAGTAGGATGGAAGGACTCTGTCAGATATTTGAGATCCATCTCAGTCAGTCACTACTGAGTTCATTTCTCTGTCATATTTTTCTGGTTATAAACAAAAGACACAATGGCTAATAACAGATAGGATGAAGAGCAGAGTTAAGAAGGAATATGCTCTTTAAAAAAGACTAGAAGCCTCTGAAAATCTGTCATAATTTGGATTTGTTTCTGTTTGTTCAAGAACCTCTGGACACACTCGTGATACTGTAGAATTCGACACATTCAAGCGAAAACAAACCTGATACGCTGTTTTTATCATTTCACTGTCTGTGGTTTGGAGCAAAACATACTACTGTTACTCTGTGATAGAAAAACACCGACTATTTCATTGTGGCGGTCAGTAATTTACTGTACAGTGAGGTAAGAGGGAGCACTAATGTACAGACATGTTGGGGAAAAAATGCGGCAGTAAGCAGCTCAGTTCAGTGCATTAGTCTGATGAACAGTCCTGGCTCTGGTCCAGGCTCCATAACCACTGCTTAACAAGATGAACATCAGCATCATTTTTCTCCTGGGTTTCCTCTGAAAGAATCTGCCGTATGTCATTTCTGGTTTTAGCCAGCGGTAATCTATCCTCTTTCATCTCTCTTCTAATCGGCTTCTGCTGCATCTGACCGGAGTGAGACTCGGACAGCTAAGGACCACGAAAAATATTTTGGACTTAATCTCAGCTTTCATTACATGATTGCAACACAAAACTCAACTGTGTGAGTGAGAAAAACAGTCTTTGATACCAGAACATGACACACTTCAAGTAGTTTTGGAAACACAACTCAAGGGGAGCTCAGTGTGAAAAAAATCCTAAACAGCTTCCTCAGATTGAAGACACTTTTTTAACGTGTGCATGATGGAAAACAAAGAAAAGCAATAATGTTCTGGCATCTAGGACCCTGAAACCACTGTATAACAATGGATTTATAACGGTCTTATAAAAATAACGTAACTTCCTGTAATTAAAATATAGTTTCTAGCCTTCATTTTATAGCTAAAGTATTTATTTTTTTAGTTTTGAATGTTTAATTGAGGATGTTTACATGATTTATATTATAGGTATATTTAGAATGCACATAATATACTTCTTTTTCTGTTGTCACTAGTTAGTTCCAATTTGATAAATATATTTAAAATGTCACTTAGTTTGGTCTGGAAAATAGATTGGAATCAGGTGGAAATAGCTACAATGTAAAATAAATAAATAAATAAAACTCGGGGGGGGAAAAAAAGGAAAAAAAACTAAAAATCTGCCTGTAAGGGTGTTAAAAATGGTGGACTACTATAACATCCAAAAAATGGTGAAAATATTGACAAAAATATCTGTAAGATATTGATTACAAATTGATTACTGCATAACAACAAAATACAATTTGTTAAAAAAAATGATTTGTTGTGTCCTGTTTTTTTTCTTCCTTTCTTTCTTTTTACGGTTAACATTTTACTAAATACTTTTTTCTTTTTCGCATTTTTACCATGTATCATCCGTAATTTAACAAAAGAGGGAAACTCTTCAAAATAACAGTATTGAAAAAAATACAGTTAAAAGCTGTTAAAAATACACTTTTATTAAGTGTATTTTTAACAATGTCACCTGACTGTCTGGAAGAGTCAAAACTCTCCCACCCCACTTTCAAAGCTAACTAATCAACATATTATCTTCGTTGTTTCATTTCTGCAAATACTAAATTGTAAAAATCTTCTGGGAGCAGTAACTTCCTGAAACCACTGCTGATTGTTTGGCAACTTCTCTGTTAGGACAAGACCTCAACACTGCTCATCTTTGTTGAACAAACAAGATAGAAAGTGTTATTAGTGTTGCTAACAAGCAGATTTTATCACCTTTTCCAAAGAGGCAGTCTTGGTGCTAAGCTAACTGCCTGCTGATTGTAGGCATCATGTACAGCAGTGGAGTCAAACATATGGCCCGTGGGCCAAAAAGCGGCCAACCAGAGGGCCCAATCCAGCCCGCGGGATGATTTTGTAAAGTGTAAAATTACAGAGAGGAATTGTAAATTGTAAATTCGTAAAATGATAAATTTCAAATAATTTCAAGACCATGACAAATTGTTTTGATCAAAAGTAAAACACGATCTTCCTTGTTGTTGTTTTGTGTCTTTTTGTAACATTTTGTCCCGTTTTTGTTGTTTTTTTGCTTTTTTTGTCTGACTTTTGTGCCTTGTCTCATGCTTTTGTCACTTTGTGTTTCCTTTTTATCTCGCTTGTGTTTTTTGTCTTATTTGTTGTCATTTTGTGTTTTGCTTTATTCGTTGTTTTGAGCATTGTTTTTGTGATTTTGTGCTTTTTTGTCTTGCTTGCGTTGTCTATTTTTTGTCGTTTTGTTTCTCGCATTTGTCATTTTTTGTCTTGTGTCATTCATGTAATTTTTCTCATTTTTGTCATTTGTCCATTTTTTGGCCTCTTTTTTGTTTTGCTTTGTGTTGCTTGTCTTATTTTTCATCATTTTGTCTTGCACTTTTGTTGTTTTGTCTCATTTTTGTCATTTTGCGTCTCATTTTTCTAATATTTTGTCTTGTTTTTGTTGTTTTTTGTCCTTTTTTGTCTGATTGTTGTCATTTTGATAACAAAGTAAAATAATATATAATTCAGTTCCCGATACCTGTGACTAAATATTTTGTTCCTTTATAGATACTCTGTGATCTGTAAATTGTAATGTGTAAATAATAAACTGTGGCATAATTCTGTTGAAATTAAATTTATTTTTCTTTCTTTTTCAGGTTGTTCATAATGTTTTTAAAAAGATAATTCAATAAATGTGAATATTTTTGCACTAAAACAAAGAAAAAAATTGGAGTTGTGGTTATTTATAGGTTATTATGCTGTGATTTTAATGGTGCGGCCCACTTTATATCAAATTAGGCTGAATGTGGCCCCTGAACTAAAATGCGCTTGACACCCCTGATGCATGGTATCAATGTTCTCATGTAGCATGAAGCTTATCGACTAACATTTTGCTTTAAACACATCTTATTGTTCAGCTACGGTCTGTGAGTGAAGAAAAAATAGAATTTCCAGGATGCAGCTTGTCTTTCCACAGGAAAAGACATCTACATTTGTTTTAATCATCTCCTGCACAAGATTGCTTGTGTGCATGACGCTGTGCACTTGGCTATCTGTCATCACTGTTAGTAAGTCTGTCTTAATGCCAGCTGTATTTGCCACATCAGACACAGATAATGCTTTTAAAGCTCTGGGACCCATTTCTACTGAAGCAGCCATTACTGTTGGTGTTATGGTCAAGACCTGCATCTCCCAGCAGTCTGACTGCCTGCCTGGCACCACAGCCATTACCTCCGTGTTTGCATGTTATTGCTGCAATTTTCCAGCCACTGAGCAGCAAACAACCTGAAACAGCAGGGTTACTCATTAACGGCCTTATCTGGAGAATCTCCATGCCTTTCACTACCCGAACTGTCACCTGTGTGCGAGTGTGTGTGCATGGACGTATGCTGTGTATGTGTGTGCATATGTTACAGATGATTATGTCAGCCTCCACGTGATGGAAAAGGGGGAAAGAGTGTGTGAGAGGCGAGGACCTGAAGTGCATCCGATTGTTAAATCTGCCGTTTGGAAACGTCATTATTCAAATGACATTGATTTGAATGTCAGATTATGCTGCACATATAGCAAAAAGCCCAGATTCAGCTTTATCACAAGGATAAACTCACAGCAACAGCTGACTCAAGAGAAGATGCTAAAGTTCAAACCACAGCATCACTCCTCCATTGTCTTCATCAGCACTTCTTCGAAAGCTCCCCAAAGTTAAACAGTCTTGACACATAAAGTCTCTACCTCAAATATGTCAGACATCTTCAGATATCTCTGTCGCAGCCCTTTTGATACACAACTCCCCAGTTTTTGTGCAATGCAGGGGAACATCCTAAACATCCAAAGTGGCAACTTTTAAAGGAGAAATTGTGGATTGTTCTTCACATAACTTAAGTCTAGCTCAGCAGATGTGTGTGTGCAAATGATTAAACTTCTTTCTTTCAATGTTAAGAAGTTATATTGGTCCAACTTAATGTACTTGTGTGGAGTCAACATAATTTATTAGAGTTGATTCAACTTATTTTTCCAGTTTTGCACATAAACTGTATATAAATTAGATTAACACAGTTTATCTCAACATTAATGAATCCTGTAAAAGTTAAGTTGTTGAATGTCAGACAAATGCTAGAGGATTTAATGATGTTCATTTTGAAAAGATGAAATTATATTTTACAAAGGACTAGCTAAAGCTTACCAAATGTAATAATAAGCCAACTTTCCTTAATTTGCATGCAGTCAGTCAGTGACTATAAAGGCTATAAAACGTAATATATTGACTGAGATGACTTAAATATATCTGGACAAATCTTGAGCGAACCGAGCCAATGTTCCCTCAACATTTGCTAACATCACCTATAAATTTCAATAACGCTTTAAAGAAAACATTTTAACATAATGTTCAAAGAGGATATTATCATTTCAAATACGGTTGCTATGAGGTTAAAAGATAACCAAGACAGAACATTTTAACCTTCAGAGGACGCTGTCAGATTAAAAAAAGTTTTCAACATGTTCTCGAGGCCTCAGAAGACAGAATTTTCTTTTTAAAACGTTCCTGTAATGTAACATATTAACAAAGGTGGAACATTCGTCCTAGCAATGTTCTGAGGATGTTTTGAGGATGTTGAGAGAGATCGTCTATGAAATGTTCACAAAAATGTCACATGATAACCGAGGAAGGATGATCACAACGCAACATTTGGGGAAAGAACATTCTGGGAACTAAAATAAAACTTACTGCAGAAAGCATTACTAGAAAGTTGCAGAACGTTTAAAGAAGAAAAACATATTCTGGCTAACTAAGTGATTAAATAGTTTTTGATGCAGTTTTAGCAGAAACCACACGTCAACCTCAGTGGGAACATTTCTGACATGCATGAAAGTCAAATTTGTAAAGCTGATGATGGAAAGATTGGCACCACTAGAGCTATTCCACCAGTTTTAGAGATGTTATGATGAAAGAATCCTGAATAGAAATCTATGGGAGAATTCCACAATGCCAAAGACGGCAGTTGTTTGACACATGTCCTGCCCCACCAACCAAAACGCCAATCATCTGTGTTATAACAGCTGAACTGGGTAAAATCCAGTCAGTCGTGTTGCTGTACTGATGTAAGCGCTGTACTTTGAAAGTGTGAAAATGCATAGTAAAAGTACAACCTGTGAGGATAAACACTTTGTAAACCTTAATCAAACTTTCTAAGGTGTTCCTATCAGATGTGATCAGATTTCAGTTGTGGTTCTCCCCCCCTTTCACTCAGATTGGAGCCTGGTTTTGTTAGCGGTAGCAGGCTAGTGACGCTTCATGATTGATGATTCTTGTTCGGGCTGCCTGCCTTATTTCTGCACCGCTGTCTTCATCTGTATCTGCAGGGTTTTTGCACTCCCTCCCCTGAGGCCTTATCTCTTTGCTCAAATGGTCCACTAAGCTGATCAAACACACACACACACACACACACATACAGAAGCACACTCATTCAACAACCCACAAGCTATTTATTGATGAGAATACCTGTGATCTCAGCAAATACCGACCCGTTCTTTAGGCTGCTGGACACGTGATGAGCAAAACCAGTGAAATATTACAGGAAGCAAACCCTGACTTTTGTTTAAATCAATGTAAAAATGACACTAAAGTTTGTCAAATAATGGATTAATTAAAACAAAAGCCACAGCTAGAAGAGTTGGGTTACAATATTAGCATATGCTCTTCATGTTTTAGCAGAAAATGTAGGTTTTTAGCAACCTCGGCTCAGTTATATTTGATATTTTCTTACTAACTAACAGATGGGGGTAGTTCCACATTTTCTGAATATATTTTTTGACAAATAATCTAATGTGTAGAAATCATTGACAAACTATTTCTAAGCAAGCATTAACGTGGGGTTATTAGCTTTAAATGTTTGGATAAACTATTGAAAAAACATGCTAATCTTAGACAGAATTAATTAAATCATTACTGGGAGCACACACGTTTATGGCGCCAGTACTTCTAAAAACCTCTGCATAATTTCCTCACCAAACAGAAGCAGTGTTTGCCATTTCCTAGACCCATCATCTTCTAATTATTTTATCACAGCTCTTTATTCCGCTATAATTAGAATGACGCAATTAGAAAAAGATCTAATCTAATCATGCACACAATGCCAAACGCAGGCTGCCGGGTTGCAGTCAATGAGTGGGGAAGATGATCAAGGGTGTTTTCCACATGTGCAACTGAAGCTGTCAACGCTATCAGGGAGCCAAACAATGAGGCTCAGTGTTATTGATCACAAAACCTGTTCAGAAGCGTCTTAATCAGCGCAGAGTGGGGAGAATTCAGGTCAAAAGAGAGTGACACAAGCTTGAAAATATCTGAAAAATACATCATAGCTTGACTTTACAGTGTGATATATTACCAGAAATTTAAAAAATGTAATTTACAGGAACATGAGAGGCTTTACTGGTGACAATAATTTTAATATGTAAATGTAAAAAAATTAAATGCAAAAAATATAAATACATGACATTTTGGTGTTGGCAAAGTTGATAAACCCCTAAAAACTGTATTCTGACTCTCAGAGCACAGCAGCAGAGCAAAATTCTCAACTTCAAGGCTCATCTTCAGCATTCAATATTTCCAAAAAACTAAATATTCCAAATATTACACCTTAAAACTCAGCATTAATTCAAAATTAAGTTAGAAAAATCGGTTTCATTGCAGGTTTTGTTGGGTTTTATGTAGCTCTGACTTGGTATGAACTCAGTTTGTCATGAGTCAAAGTCTGATTCAAAATAAAAAGCAGGTCTAATTTTGCAATTAAAATACTGATTTGATGTCATAGTCCCCATTACTTTTTGACCATGAATCCCTGAGAGAGAGCAAAAGCTCCTTGTGACCACTGCATTAGTACATCTACAGTATAATATGTGTTCAATTTTTGTTATTTTTTAAAATTTTGAAAGATTAAAGCTACAATATTTCACCAGAAAGTACCCAAAGTATCTTGTTTTTATCACCTCTTTCTTTATCCAGTGCCTTAGTTGGGAATGCCTGATACATAAAATGTATCTATAGCGTTAGCACTGACCTTCAGATTGACCACAACAACCAAACACACTGTACTTGCTGACCTACTAAAAGATGTTCAGTGTAGCTGCTGTATGCCAGCAAAATGTCAACAGTCTGGCCCACTGACCTGTTTCCTAAAGCTCAGGCAGATGTAACGCGTCCTGCTTCAGGTGTATTTAGTCATTTTGACACTGCAGGGCTTAACTTTTTCCAATAAATTACCCTGTAGAAGGAACAACAATGCTACAGAGGCAGGAATCTGGGTCAGAGGTGGCAGAGACAGCTCAACTCTGAAGGCCTGAAGTGACACGAGCGTGTGCGTAGTGTTTTAGTGTAATCAGAGAGTGTGATTCAGGTGACCTTGTTGTTTTGTCCACTCGGCAGACAGAAACACCGCCTTGCTCAGATTCGCAGATTTACTAGGCGGGGTTATGTAACTCGTGCCTTTTGTTCTGTGCCGGTTATCGTGAGTCAACAGTTGTTCAGGAACCACTGAGGTCTCACAGGTGAACCAGAGGTTTCCATTCAAAACGGCAAGAGATGCTCATAAAAGCAGAATTTGTCGGACTGGAACTGTGCTGTCGAAGGTTCAAGGAGCCTTGTCCTACTGCATAGAGACCCTCTTGTCCAGCTGTGCTCTGATCTCTTTAGGGAGAAAAGAAAAAAGAGAAATTCCCTACTGGTTGTCAAGGAAGTGCGACGAACATTTGGACCAACTTTGACGTTCAAAGAGACACGCTCTTGTTGTGCGCATCACAAACACCCGATGGAGGGAAAATGTTACGTTAGCTCTCGGTTCGTTATGAAATTCTGTTTTAAACTGATCCAATCTTCACCTCAGGACTACACAACAACCCCTTATTCTGCACATATAGTCCCATCGGATTAGAAAATCAGCTGCTGGTAAAAATTCCAAGAAAGGAGGAGCATCCTTTAGCCCCAACACAGTGGAACAAGCTCCCTCTTACTATCAGAATAGCTAACTTAATGGCACAGCTTAAAAACGTGTGCAGATTAGCACCTTTATAATACTCATAATGCATTTTTAATGTTTTACTGATGCCATTTTTATTGTTTTATTGCCTTTTGTTAATGTTTTATAATTACTCTTAGGCACCTAGATATAGGTACAACAAAAGCAAAGTTTATTATACAAGTGTAGAACTATTTCTGTGTTCCTAAAGCATGCCAAGAAATTCTGTGGTTTCATTGCTCTCAAGTCAATATATTTAAGGATTGCATCATGCACATCATAATGAGGAAATGACTTCTTATGTTTCACAACATTCGCACTCTTCAGAGGGTGGAGTTCGTGCGTGATAAGGAAATAGAAAACCCACTGCTTTCTGACAGCACAGTGTGTAGGGTCTGGATCCTCTACTGCAAACACAATGTCAGTCCTGCAGCACGCAGAAAGAGGTGTGACGTCTCGGTGAAAGGCGCTAAATTTAGCCTCCTCTGCATCTTGAATAATAAGTGTGAATGGGTGAGAGCGTGTGCAGGATGTGGTGAAGAGTGGCAGGGCCCGCGCCGTAAGGTGGCCTCTTTTTCCACCCAGAAGCTGAGTTGTTTTTGTGCATGTGTGCTTATGTGAGTGTGTGTGGAAGGTGTACAGTCTGTGCAGCAGCAGGAACAGCTGATAGTTGAGCAGCGAGAGAGAGAGAGAGAAAAAAAAAGAGACGGGCGGGTCCAAGAGAGGCTGAAGGAGGAAAAACAAGCTCAGCGTCGGAGTAGGCGGGTGGGAAGCAGAAAGAAGGGCGGCGCTAATGAAATCATATGAAGGAGAACATGTATATTTACTCAAATGCTACCTCTCCTGTCTAAGCTTTACACAGGTCTGATGTTTACGAAGCAGACCTGAGCGACTTAGAAGACTTTTCTGTGCGTTTTATCCGATACAAGAGCAGCTTTTTTAATTTTTTGGGTTGCGCGTAAAGAGGATGCTTTTGCCTCTTCAGCTCACACCTGGAACAAGGAAACCACGAGAGATCTTTTGCTGTTTTTAAGAGCTTTACTGCATCAGAAGAGCCTATTTTTTTCTTTGGTTTTTTACTGCTTTTACGGACTGTCATTGGGATGTTACGCGGTCTTAATGTGCCTTTCTAACTGTGACCTCTAGCACCACCTGTGCGCCCTAAACAAGAGATTTTGGTTGCTGCGCTTGGAGAAACCTTACAGCTGCAGTCAGGGAATTTGCACTGTGAAAACTACACCAAAAGATTTCTCCTTTTTTTCCTTCTTGTTGCTGTATTTCTTTTGTGGATTTAAAAAAAAATTCTTATCACATCCTTTGTCCCAAGTTGCTGACGGTGCAACAACTTTCCTCCCGAGATAAGCGCAGCACGTTTCACTGAACGTGGTTTTACGCACAAAGAAGACGCGGTGCGCTCAAGCCGAGACAAGACCAGCATCAGGTGCTGTGAGGCAGAAAAAAAGCAAATAAATAAATAAATACAAGGCAAAAAGCAAATCCCAGCCATCAACATGACGGACGGTCCGAGACAACGGAGCAGCACGGCGGGTTCTGCCAAGGATGGAGACAAGGAGTCCGGAGGAGGTGGAGTTGCGCTCAAGAAAGAAATCGGACTTGTGAGCGCCTGCGGTATTATTGTTGGTAAGTAAGTGCTTGTCAACAGTTAAACTTCCCCTCTATTTGGCTGCATTTTGCCTGCAGTGCCTTTCCGAGGAAAACAAGTGAGAGAAAATGACAAACTGACAGAAAACTCCAGCCCGGGTACCTGTGTTCCGGTGAGCCAGATACAACAGCTGCACTGGGATCAGATTCCACCACGCAGAAGAACATAAAGTTTATGATGAAATATGTGAGTCCAAGATAAGGATTTTTATAGATATTACCTGTGCCAACATTCTCTAAAACAGCTGAGACATTTGGTTTCACTGTCTGTATAGTTTAAGGCATCTGTGTGAGCAATTTGGGATAAAACATCCAGATTCTAATACAAATATCCAGATTCATGCAAACAGATATGATGACAGCCTCAAAGGGCATCCACGCAGAGGTCTTTGTAACAGAAACTCTGATCCCTCTCGGTGCTTCTGCCCCCAACACCCTGCAGTCGTTAATCAGGGAAGCTTTCATCATTTCTCTATAATGAAGACTTCGTCACCTTCACTCATGTCTGACGCTCATCTGATTGGTCCATTCAGAGCAATGTAGCTCACATGACTGACTTGGACACAGGCTTTAAAAGGCAACATGTGGACACTCACAAATTGGCCTGTTGCTCTTGTAATTACTCTTAAATGTAGCTTAAATGAGAACAGACTGTGCTGACTTTTAGTGAAAACAAAATTAAGCTTTAAAGGTGACTGATTCTGAAGTTCAGCTGACTCACTCTGAATAGTCATTACTACTCATCCTCCTCCACAAACAGTTCTTTGATTTCTTATGTAGTGCTGGACGAAGCTTTATAAAGTCGGAGAAAGAGATGTAATCGGCCTTCAGATTGATTTGCATTGTGGGAAATGTAGGAGCTGGTGTTTGAAGGATATTTCTGCCTGTTCCACATTGACTTTCTTTCCATTGCAAGCTCATCAAAGCAGTTGCCAGATAACCGTCACTTAAACATTGTGCTAATCCATTCCCTTATTGATCTGGTTTATGGCAGGAACAATGGAGATTAAACATTTTATCTTAGTGATGGGTGCAGGTGACTCAGATGCAGTAGCAGAGCTGTAGAGAGGCCAGTCTGTGAGGCGAGAGGCTACACTTTCATTCACTGCAGATGATGAACAAGAGATAACACCTTCAGACGACACATCGATCGATACTAAATCGGCAGTGAAACATTGCTCCGGTTGTCTTGTCCGGAGTGCGTGGTCTTGTTGTTGACCTTGACGGGATGAGGAGAAGGGAGGCCATGACTCATTCATTCATGTGTTTCCACGGTAACGGGAGGAGAGAGAGGAGAGAGTGAGAGTGACTGTGTGTCCACATGGGGATTCCCAAGAGGTTTGCTCTCTGAGAGAAGCTGCGAAAGGAAGACGAGAGGGGAAAGATGAAGAGCGACCTTTGCATTGAAATGACAGCTTCTCAGTGTGCAAGTTGCTCCTTAAATCCTTAGCGGTGCGCAAGAATGAATCTGCTCTGCTGTAACCAGGCAGCACTGCAGAAGCTTCAAAGCAAAGTAACTCTACATTAAATTTATACACAGTTTATCGATAGAATAATGTTTTCAGTGATTGTAAATACAGAGGAGAAGATGCCAAAGCCTTGTTAACCCAACCCTCCTGTCGTCCTGTGGGTCAAATTGACCCACTGTAAAGTTTGAAAATGTGGGAAAAAAATATATTTTCACAGTGAAAACTTCCACATTTTCAGCATTTTTGGGAAATTTTTGAACATTTTTTGGTGCAAAAAAAAAAGAAATGTTTAAAAAAAAGTTTCTTTAAGAACATTCGGAAAAAAAACAACCAAAATCCAGCAAAGTTCACTGGATTTTGGTTGATTTTTTTCTGAATGTTCTTAAAGAAAATATTAGAGCTTTTACTGATATATATATATATATATATATATATATATATATATATGGAATCACTTTAGATATTTTTAGGATTTTTTTGGATTTTTTTTAATTCATTTTTTGAAGATATTTACATTTTTTATTTTTTTTATTTTACAAAAAATAAAACTTTTAAGGGAAACTTTTTTGGAAGATTTTTATTCATTTTTTGAAAATATTTACATTTTTTATTTTTTTTATTTTCTTCCTGAAGATTTTATAAATTTTTATAAATTTGGGGAATTTTTTGCAGAGTTTTTAGATTTCTTTCAGACAAGGGAACAATTTTTTTTGGTGCCTGTAAATGAGGACAACGGGAGGGTTATAATCAGAATACAAGCAGGAGATCTCTGTGCATGTTGCCAACATCATTTCCCATCAGCCCCGCCCTTAATCGCATCTATGCACCAGCATTTAGATGACTAAATAATTTATCGCTCTCCATTCATCTACCGCCTATTAAGAAGCGTGTTGGCACCGTGGAGCCGCTCATGGCACCTTAGAGGGTTTTTACAGCCGTCCAGAGTCCATACACCTCAGCACCAGTCACAGCCTGTTCTTGGCCACGGCTCTCGTCCTTGACCAAGTAACTCATTCATGCTTGTTCTGCTCACATCGTCATGTGCAAGAGAGACGTGGGCTCAGGTGACTCGTCTGATCCTTTGGTCGTGAACATGCCCCGCTGGGTTTTCCATGAAAAGGGCTGAGCACACAAGGACATCAAACGGTTTTATGGCCTATTGTACAGAACAGGCATTTATCGCTCACACACACATTAATCCAGAAACGTGCAAAGCCATGAATTGGGATTAGAAGTGAACTTTTGGCCACTTGGAAGAAGGCCCCACCCTGATAATGCTGTTTTATTAGCTCCCTGGCTTAGTCGTGTCTGAGCTGCACTCCAATCTACATGTTTTGTAAAAGAATAGTAGCATGAATCTGATCTTAATTAAATACTGAGCTCAGTTTGTTCCTATGGCTGCAGCTGCTTGTCTTTTCAAACTAAGTTACGCTACGGGTCTTAAATCTTTAATTGGCAGAATTGATGACTGTCTTTCTTTCTTCTCATCACTACTCTAATCATCAATGTAGGTTCTGTCTCATGAATTGCTCCAGTGTGGTAATAAATCACATGCATGTGCACGAGCACACGGGAGCTGCAGAGTCTGAGGCTGTGGCTCGGGGCCAAGCAGCAGGTTGCCTCAGCTTGGTGGCTGTTTGAACAGCAATTTAACGCTGGGAGGAAATGCAAGGACTAATCTTCCAGGGCTTTACAAAGGCTGATTAGGGTTATATCATAATGCCACACAAACACACACATGCTCGTTAATATTTATAGTGTGCGGCTGCTGTCAGTGGTGTTTGTTGGAGTGCTGGCATTTAACCATGTGTCACGGGGAGGCCAAAACAACAAGTTCATTTCATTTGTTCCTTCTCTTAGCTCCACTTAAGATAAACAGTGAGTGCTTAGTGGTTTCTTTAGCTTCACAAAATGCATCTACATGATGTGTCTCTACATAAACGTTTAATTTAGTGTTTCGATGGTAAAATTACTCAGTTTTGCAGCAAATATTTTCAGTCCATCCATCCATCCATTATCTATACACCGCTTAATCCTCACTAGGGTCGCGGGGGGGGTGCTGGAGTCTATCCCAGCTGACTCGGGCGAAGGCAGGGGACACCCTAGACAGGTCACCAGTCTGTCACAGGGCTACATATATAGACAAACAAGCACTCACACATTCACACCTACGGGCAATTTAGAATAATCAATCAACCTCAGCATATTTTTGGACTGTGGGAGGAAGCCGGAGTACCCGGAGAAAACCCACGCATGCACAGGGAGAACATGCAAACTCCATGCAGAAAGATCCCGGGAAAGCCGGGACGCGAACCAGGGACCTTCTTGCTGCAAGGCGAAAGTGCTAACCACTACGCCACTGTGCAGCCATATTTTGAGTCAAAATGTTCAAATATGCTAATAATCATTCATTTCAAACACATAATTCCTACACTCCCGAGCATATATTTAACCCCTGTATAGCATGTAGCAATGGCGATAGTAGAGTTGAAACAGTTCATTAGAAATCAGTTTTATCTTCTTAATGTGGAGAATTTGCCATTTTTCTTTTTACTATTTTGACTTTAAACTGACATTCAAAAACACACACTTGGACTAAAGTAAATTGTAATTGGCATTTCTCACTATTTTCTGCTCCTTAAGAGACCTATTGTGAATAGTTTCATGTGAAAATATTCAGTAGATTAACTAATAATGAAAATAATTGTTAGCAGCCACAGTAATACACAATTTAAACAGATAACACAAAATATGTCACTAAATCTGTGTGAAATGGACACATGATCATAAACTCATGAGTGAATTATTTAAGATAAGATGCTATGCCAAAAGAACCAAGCAGCTGTTTAAAATCATAAAAATCAATCTTGTAAAGTCTGAAGCTGAGTGTGGCCTATAACTGTCAGAAAACTTCAAAGTCCAAGAGGAACAGAAATGTGCTCAGAGAGCATGTTCTGAAACCAAGCCTCTTCCTTTGCGAAAAAACTATCCAGCAACAATAGAGGATATAAAAATATCCTGTGGTAGAAGAGTCCTGCTGAGATTTGCAAAAAGAGGAAATTTAGGTGGATTGAGCTGATGTTTGATACTCCAAGAGATATGACACTTGCCAATTTGTGTCCTCTGCTTCTTGAATTTAATGCAGTTTGTCTTAGATTTTGTTCAGAAGAGAACCAGTTCTACCTATTTAGCTAAAATAATCACGTTCTCCCTTGGCCTGATTTGAGACAAAGGGATGTAAAAGTGAACAGGAAACCTGAAGATTCCACATTAGTCAGCAGTCTCACACGCTCACGTGCAACGATGCACATGACAGGACTACACAACATGATTGCCTCCATAAAAGCTCTCTTTTACATAAACTCATTCAGACCATCCAGAACCAGCACATTCCCTTTAACTGCCTCTTTAGCAAACTTGCGAAAGTCTATCAGTGACTTTACTAGATAGTTAATGTTGTGTCAGCACATGGCTGCTTTTCTCCCTCCCAGATGTCAAAGGTCCTGCACTGAAGACCACTTGTGTCGTAAAGATGTCGATATAATCAGAGGAGGGGAGGCTCGTTTGCCTTCTTTTCACCTTTTACCTGCAGCTGGAGTTACATAAACAAGCGTATGTCCTCAGCACTTGCACATGATGCATGTGGAGTCTGTTAAAGGTGAACAAATTTGCATGTTTTCAGTGAAGCACGTGTCGGCTTATGCAAAGATTAAACAGACCTGAGGAAGCAGATGCGATATTTTTGGAAGAGTGAGAGTTTTAAGAGAGCAGCGTTATAGGTTTGAGTGTACAAAAATGGACAGATTTTTTCCTTATTGCTCAGTCTTTTGATTTTAACTTTAATAATGATGTATGGAGGCCTGATGAAGTTAAACAACTCAGTGTTTTACAAGCAAAAGTTAGAAAAAACACCCACATAACTTGACCCTTGATTCCACCAGCTTAAGAACCACCGGTTTAGTCGTGAAACGTTAGAAAACAGTTAACAAAGCCCCTAAAGTCCTCGATGGCGCCTTTAAATTGCCTGATTTGTCTGTCTGATAGCGCAAAATCCACAAAAATTAATTTTGCAAGGTTAGGAAATGCACCAAAATCATCAATGTGACCAAAGATTTCCATCCATCCATCCATTTTCTATACACTGTTAAATCCTCATTAGGGTTGTGGGGGGCTGGAGTCTATCCCAGCTGACTTAGGGTGAAGGCAGAGGACATCCTGGACAGATCACCAGTCTATCACAGGGCTACATAGA
Source organism: Amphiprion ocellaris (assembly GCF_022539595.1). Classification (NCBI taxonomy): domain Eukaryota; kingdom Metazoa; phylum Chordata; class Actinopteri; family Pomacentridae; genus Amphiprion; species Amphiprion ocellaris. The sequence continues at coordinate 14,921,305 of NC_072788.1, forward strand.
GACAAACAATCAGACTCACACCTACGGATGATTTAACGTTACCAACTGACCTGAGCATGTTTTTGGACTGTGGGAGGAAGCTGGAAACCCACACATGCACAGGGAGAACATGCAAACTCCACACAGAAAAACCAAAGATTTGCACCTGTTAGATAATCTAACAGGTAAGTGACCACTACTCTGTTGTCACCCAGCTGGACGAATAGTTAGTTAAATACTATACTTCTCTTGACTACAAAGGATCCACACACACCCTCATCACTTATATCTCTAATCAGAACACAGTGTTATCATTCACACCTTTGACTTTTGCACTGTAAAAGGCCACTCAGCCTATCATCCAGTCTGCTATGATTCAAAACCTCCAACCTTTGACCCTGATGCTGTTTTATTGGGTCCAACTCCAGTGAGCTGAACTTGATTGGAGGCTCCTGACCTCCGACCTGGGCCTTATCACAGGAGGGTGAATTCTTTCATGTTGGACCCGCACCCCTCCATCTTTCAGCTCCTGTGTAAACCGCCTGGCACTCTGATGCTCATTGAATATGTCAGGACATTATTCTCCCCCCTCTGCATCCACCTCTCACACCTCCTCCCTCATTGGACTCGTTCACCCTGTTCTCTGTCGAGCTCCATCTCCTCAAAACTGTGCTAAGTCAGCATATTACAGGTTCCCGCTTTGCCCGATGGCTTTTCATCTTCTTCACTGTTGAAACTCTACTTGCACTCTCATTTTTTTTTCACTGTCGCTCTTTTTTTACTCATGACCTCATTCTTTATTTCCTGTTCACTCTGTCTGCCCACAGGAAGTCACACAACAACCAGCTACAAGTGAATCATAACATCATTTAGCCTTTTTTATTAGATGTTCTAATTAATCCTCTGAACCCCAAATAGTTTCTGGGCATTTATTTGGCTCTTGTCATAGTTTTACCCACTCAGGGCTCATTTTTCACTGCAATATAAAAAATAGTGGCTCTACATACTACAGATACGTTTGTATTTGCATTTTTCGTCAGTTATGATACTACACTGCCTGTAATTCAATTGAAATCCCAGAATTTTTTTTCACATGACTGTTGGTTGCAGCCGAGTCAAACACAGCATTTCACTTTCACTGAGAAGCGCAGAATTTTTTTCTTGCAAAGCTGTTATTTTTGGTGAGTTTTCAAATGAAACAATTATTAGCATGACTTTATTAAAAATCATTTTTTTCAGTGAAAAGGCATACTAGAAAATTCCAACGATTCTATTTTTAATGTTTCTGGCTGACATAAATGGTGTCACTTTGGTGAATTTTCAAAAACACAACGTGCCTTTCAACCCCGCTGACACGTTTTGGGGTTTAGAGGGTTAATAGCTAGTGTTTTTTTTCTATATATCGTATCACGAGGCTCAGGCTACCACTGAGTACAACATCCTACTAAAGCAGAAACACCACTTTACGATGCACATACAGAAAATGGCTTAAAGGATCATAGGAGTGTGTTTGCAGCCTTTCTACTCCTCACTACAAATCAAGCTTTTAAAAGCAGTTTATATCCTAGAAACAGTTTTAAGTGAATCATTTTGATGCTTTTCCACACTTCTTCAGACAATTGTTTGCTCATTTCTATCCATGTGATATGAAAATCAGTCAGCAGGTTTACGGTGTCTGCTGAATAACACATTGTTTCTCCTTTGATGATAGCAAATATGACGGAGTAACTTTCTGTACCTGTTTCTATTATTGCTGTATCGCTGTTGGAAGACTCTGCAGAGTCTTGTCACTGCAGTGAGGTTTTCAGGTTTCATCACTGCCAAAATCTAATCACTTGGTCCTTGTGTCATTTCTGATCTTCCCTGAAAATTTCATCCAAATCCATTAGTCCGTTTTTGAATAATGTTGCCAACAGACAAACAGACAGACAAACGTATGCCAATTATCATATAACTCTGTCATTCTATGGCGGGGTAATAACATGACGAAAACAGGCTTTCAACATGACAAGCATCTGATATGATCCTTCCAAATCTAGCAAAGATAAAAGAAATGTTGATTTTTAAAAGGCTACTAGACACATTATAGGTCCAATCCGGTAGAACACATTCTAAATTTTGTTTCTTAATATGGTTCTAGTATCCCATATTTGACTCCCTGCCTTTTAAACACCTGCAAAGGTAAACCAGGTTTTCTCTTAACCTTTGATGCCCAACATGGGTCAAAAATGTCCCAAATCCAATGGAAAATGGCTATCTCCTAGCCCACACTGCGTATCAAAGGGTTACCACAGCTGGTGCCTTTTAAGCATCATCCATTGAACAGCGTTACAGAGGGCACTACAACTGATTCTCGTTCCCATGACAACCAAACTGGTGTTGATATGTGAACGCAACCTCTTTATTTAATCAGTACCGAAACCTAACACCTGTCTCCCTATCTCCTCCTCCCCCAGGTAACATCATCGGCTCAGGTATCTTCGTCAGTCCGAAGGGAGTGATGGAGAACGCCAGCTCTGTGGGCGTGGCCCTGATCGTCTGGATCGTCACGGGCGTCATCACCGCCATCGGAGCGCTGTGCTACGCTGAGCTGGGCGTCACCATCCCCAAGTCAGGAGGAGACTACTCCTACGTCAAGGACATTTTTGGCGGTCTGGCTGGGTGAGCAAACAGATGAGTGTTCAGGCACATTTGCATGTAACCGCTGAAGGCGTCACTGGGGGCAGTAAGCACGCTACATCTGAGGCAACTGAGGTGTTACACTGGAAAGAAGTGCTTTACAAAAAAGAGCAGGAAGAAGAGAAAAAACCCCACAGCAGACCTATGGTTTCTGGGTTAGATGTTCTTCACATTTCACTGTCTCGGTTTCTCGTCACTGCAAAACTGTTGTTGCAAAACAGGACACTTTTGAGTCCCACTTAAAAGAGCTTGAAGTTGCTTTAAAGGACATAAAAATGACACAAATGAGGCATCATTCCGTGAACGAATGACAGATTCCACAATAACGAAAGTTATTTTGAGACATCCAACCTTAATAAATGGTGGATTTATGTATCTTTAAGCTCCTTTCTTTGCAAGACAGATATTTTTTTTACTCTCAGGTCAGTGAGGTTTAACAGACTCCCTAGTCAACCCTCAAAAGTATTGGTTATTAAGTATATGACCCAGTTTTGGAGAAGAAGGGGCCTCCCAAATGATTCAAGTTAATTTGACAAGGATTTAGGTGAGCATACCGACATGTCTGGATTCCTCTCTTTATCCCGCCAGATGAGCCAGCTGATGTAGCTCAGACATATTGATCCAAAGCAGGGGGCCTTTACTTAAAGTCAAGTACAGGAGTTACACGTAGTTAACCCTCTGAACACCAAAACTTGCTGGTGGGTTTTCATTTTTTTTGGATGCCCAAATTACACCATTTTTCAGTCAAAAACACAAAAATTCAGCAGAATTTAAACTTTCTGACACGTCTCAAACCCATCATGTGTGTCATGTACTTTCACCAGGAAAAAAAAATAAGTAAAATTTAAAACTGTGATATTTTCTTAAAATTACTTTATTCAATGCCTCATTCAAAAACCCACCAAAAATAAACCATCTGCACCAAAGAGATTCTGTAAAAAATGAAAAATTCTGCAAGTCTCACTGCCACTGAAAAGCCATGAGTGATTCGGGTGGAACCAACAGTCATATGACCAAAATTAATTTCAGGTAAGCTGCAGGCCGTACTTAGTGCGGTAAATAAAACATAGTTGGTCCAAAAAAATACCAAAAAAATGCAGAATGGTTTCAAAAACAGTTTACAGAGGAGCACATTGTCAGCAACTTGTCTGTAAATACATTCAGCATGGTGAAATATCTTTCTAGAGCTGAGTTATGTTAAAAACACCTAAAAAAAAAAAAAAAGAAACAGTCCCAGTCAAATAGCCTGTCCATACTTGCAGAGCCCTATTTTTGAGTTCTCTTTACTTTAACCATGGTTGTGCTGTTTCCATGGAGGTGCACGACTGTAAATGACACTAAGAAATGAGCCCACAGTGACTAAAAACGTGACAGGAGCAAAAAAAAAAAAACATCCAGAAGATGTTTGTGGTTCAGACGGTTATGAGATATGAAACGAGCAGACTCAAATATGTGTCTAGTAAATTCAGGGTGACTCAGAATTACAAAAGTCACAGTTCTGTGGGGTTTTCCCACCTTTATCAAGCGGTTATGAATTGACTTTGAGCCCACAGCCCCCTTCCATTCATCCATATATATTTAGCTTTAAGGTAACGGTGCTTACAGTAGAAGCTTGGGAACCACGCAAAGTTAATTTCCTAGTAAAACAATATCGTTTGTTAGCGTAGATTTCACACAGTGTGACCATTGTTTTTTCATTTATCAAAAGGATGCATATTATCAGGGTATTCTGGGAGAGGAATTCAACCAGACAAAACAGCCAATGATTGTTTTTCTCTCTTTGTACAGTAACTATCAATACACATCAATGAGCTCTGACCTCCAGGGATTCTTGTGCTTCATGGTTTCAGATGCTCAGTTTGAAGCGTCGGGGCCACACTGTTTCCCTGTGCCCTCCGTCGAGCACAAATAAACCACGTTCAAGGGGTGTTTGTTTTGGTTGTGCGGCTCCTTTTGTCCCCATGTGGCGTGGATGTAGGAGAAGTCGCATGTGCTTATACTCCAATAACTTTAGCGGCGGAAAAACTTACATCACCTTGTCGCAGCTGGACGAAGGCGAGCTCGTAGAAGAAGGGAAGCGCTCGTAAAAATTGTACATTCAAACATTTATAGAATTTCAAGTACAAAGAGTCTTTGTTGGATCAGACTGATGAGGCTTGTGTTACACCCAGAATGTCCTCGATATAGACAACTGCAGGTGCAACAGGTTGCATTGAACAACTATATTAAGCTTATTCTAGCAGGATATACACTACTGTTGAAAAGTTTGGGGTCACCCAGATAATTTCTTGTTTTCCATGAAAACTCACACTTTTATTAATGTGCTAACAGAATTGCACAAGGGTTTTCTAATCATCAGTTAGCCTTTCAACACCATTAGCTAACACAATGTAGCATTAGAACACATGAGTGATGGTTGCTGGAAAGGTTCCTCTGTACCCCTATGTAGATATTCCATTAAAAATCTGCCGTTTCCAGCTAGAATAGTCATTTACCACATTAACAGTGTCTAGACTGTATTTCTGATTCATTTAATGTTATCTTCATAGAAAAAAACTGCTTTTCCATCAAAAAATAAGGGCATTTCTAAGTGACCCCAAACTTTTGAATGGTAGTGTAAATTTAAGCAAAGTCTATTGGAGTGGGATAATCTATTGATATCACTTTATATCACGCTGGCACCAAATATTTTCATTAAAAAATTGAACTTGCCAGAATCACTGCTTCACTTCATACTCGTGGTAGCACTTATCAAATGAGTAAAGGGAACTTAAATGGAAGCAAACTGAACTAACTTGCTAATTAGTTGCACATTAAAACTGAACAATAATGAGAATTAACACATTCAGAGCCACAAAGCAGTGAATGCACATGCAATTTTTGCTTTTTTTGTTGCATTTTAGATGTATTTTTTCCAGATATCATAATATAGAGTAGATGAATGTCTTGCCATATATTGAGTGTCCTGAGTTAGTCTATGATTTCCACCCGAAGTCTGCTGATTGAACCTGTATGTCTGCATGTGATGCCACTACCATTAGTACAAGAAGTATTCAGATCCTTTTTCCGAGTAAAAGTAGATTGATCTATTAGTCAATTATCAGTCTGCAAAAATGCTCCAAAGATTGCTTCTGTAACTCAATTTTCTCGAACTAAATGAGTTTTAGGGAACTGTGATACGTGTTTTTCACTATTTTATTACAATTTACAGACCAAATGATCACCTTATTTTTTCTATAATTTAAAAAATAATCATGAGATGCAGGTATAAAATGTAGTAATACATCCTGTATTACTATTTGTAGGTCATGTACATAATGTACTATGCAGAGAGGACCCTTTAGAGTGTTATTAATTATTCATGCATTAATCGGCGTGCTGCATTTTAATGTAACTGATCCCTAGAGTTTTTTTCTTGTTTGTTTAATCTATTGCTGAGCATCATATGATCTTAAAGCATTTCAAACCCAATCTGCAAAGTTGGTAAATCAATTTTGTGAAGTTAAAAATTCAGTATTACAAGAAATGTCATGAAAACTGCAACAAAAAAAGAGAAGCAAGACCAAAAATCTAGTACAGCTGCCTCCAAAAGTGCATTCACATGTACTGTTAGAGGGTTAAATGGGCATTCGAACCTACATTTTTTTCATGAAACGCACACATTCCAGTGAGTCACAGTCCTGTTAATGCAGTCAGGTGTAATGATCCCTTTATAATCTTTCAGAGAATGTCATGGTTGGACCACATGCCTGGTCAGTCCTGCTGCTAAACTCCAGTGCTTTCCTTCGCTTCTACATCACATCTCAACACTCCATTATTCATCGGTTTCTGCATCCTTTCAGCATCTCACTCTGGGATCATGTCCAGTGTTTGTTTTCATTTGTGTTTTTACCTCCTTGTTAGTGATTTTTTTTTCATTTTTTTCATGCATCATTGCCAGCTAATGTACTGCTCTTTTCTGGTTTCTGACGTAAACGTCGGGTTAAATGATCATTTCTCTGAAGAAAAGGTCCCACTTATCCAGAAAAATAGAAAAAAATGTCACAAATATTTCAACATCCATCAACTACAGTTAATTTCAGCAGTAAAAACACAACAGACGGTGACTAAAATGTATTATATGCTGCGGTGGCACATTCTTGTGGTCCGTGACTACAGCTACTTACCAGACTGGCACTTTGAAAGACTGAATGAGTCACCTTAGTTAAACTAGCTGCCAAATAGAAATTTTCTTTGTTTTATAGGAATTCATTGGGAGCTTTAAACTGCTGCTTGGTGTAAGTGTTGCGTCACTGCACAGACATTTTTCTCTGCACTGTTAAATAATAGAAAAAAAAAAAAGGCAGGGGGAAATCTCAGCTGCATGAAACCAAACATCAAAGTGGGTCCACAGCAGAAATGATAGCATGTTAGTCTTACCAGCATGGGCTTCCCCCTTTCCTTTGTTCTGAGTGCTGCCCCACAAGGAATTATTATTTGTACTATCTGTCCACTTCTCTTAAATTTTTTCTATTGGAGTTTATTTTTTTAGCCTGTTAAATCTCAAAATAGCAAAAGAACCCATTCATGATTTTCCAGAACCTGAGGGGACATCTTTAAATAGCTTGTTTTTTTCATAAAGAGCACAAAAATATTATAAAAACAGACAAAAGACTCATATTTGAGCGGCTGAGAGCAGCATATGTTGGGGATTTTTCTTGATAAATGACTCAAATTTCCAACTACTGCGAAATGTTAGTATGTCATTAATCTATAATTAGCTTTCTTGTTCTTGTAGAGAAGTACAAATTATATTATTGCCAGATGACGGTAGATTGGGGAATGCTGTGAGAGGCTAACCGTAGTAGGAAATAGAGGTTACATGTCATCAAAAATTACCCATTTTGTGTGACAATTTCATGTTTTCCATGAAAACTCACACTTTTATTCATGTGCTAACATAATTGCACAAGGGTTTTTTACTCATCAATTAGCCTTTCAACACCATTAGCTAACACAGTGTACCATTTTTGATCAATTTAATGTTGCCTTCATTGAAAAAAAGTGCTTTTCTTTCAAAAATAACGACATTTCTAAGTGACACCAAACTTTTGAACAGTACTGTATGTGTCACGTGTATGTGTGTTGTAACTGTGCCCTCTTCCCTCCATTTTTACCTCAGGTTCCTGCGACTGTGGATCGCTGTGCTGGTCATCTACCCGACCAACCAGGCCGTGATCGCGCTGACCTTCTCCAACTACGTCCTCCAGCCTCTGTTCCCCACCTGCTTTCCACCAGAGAACGGCCTTCGTCTGCTGGCTGCTGTGTGTCTCTGTGAGTAACACATGAGCACAAATCCTCAAAGACAAACACCCAAACACAGTTACAGACATGTTTTTAATGTTTCTTAATGTAGCAAATACCTCAAACTGCTGAAATATACTCAACTACACACTTGTAGTGCTCATTTTACTCACAAAATGGTTAACTAATGAAGTAATTAACTTCTTATTGTCGAATTTAACAATTGTAAAACACACTGCCACTGTTCTTATAGCTCATGAAAGGTTAGATTTTACTGAACATCTTCAGTATGCCTATGTTTTGCGAACAGTTCAACCAAAAAGTGGCACTCCCTTCTCAGAATCTTCACTACATCCACCCTGTTTTTTATGGAGCGTTGGCCTATTTGGCACACCAGATTGGAAAATGGTCACACCTACAACTATCAACTTGTGTAGTATCTGTTGCACACTATGACACAGTTGTAACACCAGAAATCATAAAAAAGAGGCTGAATTTATTTGATTACTGTGACTCTACTTATTACTTATGTTTTTAATTAGTTTCCATACTTGTCTCCTATCTGCTTTGTGTAAGCACAGACTGCAGTTCATCCCAGTTCAGACAAAAAGTTCATGAATTTTTGTCATGTGACTGCTCATCAAAGCTGAGTCACTAATAGCTTCATGGTTATGCCGAGAAGTACAAAGTTCATTGTAAAGAATAAAGGGATTTCAGGAAATATCACAGTTTAAAGCTTAGATTTCCAGATGGAACTGCATTTCACCCTTAACTAGTTCAAGGATTGTCGTTCTTTACATTTCTAGCTCTGGTAAAGGGTGTAAATTTGGTGATTTTTTTAAAGATAACATGCCTTTCAAACCCAAAACACAGGTTTTCGGGGTTCAGACTTGGCGAATGTTAAATATAACAAAACGATTTTAGATATCACTTGCGACTAGATGCAAGCAGAGCCAGTTTTGATTAGGTAAGCAACAGAGGAGCAGGAATAGCTTGAAAACAACACTTCAAAGGGACGTGAAAATTTTTTTAAAAAGTTAGAATCATTGAAACTCAACAAAATCAATGGACACAGAAATATTAACATAGTTACCAAACAGTTAATAGTTAATGGACCAAATGTACAAGTAGCTTAGTTATTCCAGAGTTCAACGTGAAAGAGTGGATTAAAGCACGTATTGGTTACAGTTACATCATCGAATCAGAGCTGTTTACAAGTCGCTGACTGGTCGAATGATGGCCTCATTCATTGGGTTTATATTGATCTCTGTCCCAAGTTTTCTCCTTGTTTTCTGGAGCTCTTGTGCCATTTCACCCTCAGAAGAAAAGAGGAGCACAACAGAGGCAGGCAAGGAGCTGCTGAAAGATAAACTGAAGTGTGTTGGCGCCGACATTACAGCGGTCGACCCAACAAAGTTCACACAAACTGGTCAAATACTGCAGGCAGCCGTCAGACACAAAGACAGACAGACGTGAACCGTGGAGAAGAGTGTGTTATTATGTGTTAAACAAGACGGCTCTCTGTTCAGAACCTGATCTGACCTGTCAAATAAACATCCTACTGGAAGACACTGATTTTAGTGGGAGCTGTGGTCAAACTCTGGTGATATTTAGGGGTGAATCCTGAGTGCAGATATTCATTTAAATCACCGCTCTCAGCACTGGCAAAAGCAGAAGGAAAACAATCTTTTCTTTGGAGCTTTCACTTTTTCCCAAAAAATGTCAATGTCAGTTTAAACCGGCATTTTGCTCGTTCCTCAAACAGTTTAACGAATATACAGAAAAAACAAGAGCAAGTGAAACTGGAAAGACTGGAGATGTCATTCTCACATACGCACAATTCTACATGATGGATCCCAGCTGTCACTCAGTTCTCAAAGGGGAAGGCCACACTTTCTAGTCACCATTATATATAAATATATACACTACCGTTCAAAAGTTTGGGGTCACTTAGAAATGTCCTTATTTTTGAAAGAAAAGCAGTTTTTTTAGTGAAGATAACATTGAATGAATCAGAAATACAGTCTAGACATTGTTCATGTGGTAAATGACTATTCTACTGGAAACGGCTGATTTTTAATGGAATATCTACATAGGAGTACAGAGGAACATTTCCTGCAAACTTTTTTCCAAGAGCTAGAAAGGGCAGATGAGATCAGCTGGCTGCCATGTTTGGCCTCAAAATGTGAAAACCTCCCTTTGCAAATGCTTGCACAACAACATACACAGGCGCATTTATACTCGGTGACGCAAGAGATCCACTATGTAATTGCCAAGTTAGCGGAATCATTCAGAATAAACATTGCAGTCTCTGCTTGGAGGTGTTTGCACCAAAGGAAGGAGGCATCCAACAAGCATGGACCAAATTTGGGAATATGAGGAGGAAATTTGCTAGAGGAGGTTTGAAAAAAATAAATACACCAGCAGTCAAAAGTTTGGTCACACTTTCAATGGTTTTTATTTAATAATTTTCTACATTGTAGATTAATTCTGAAGACATCAAAACTATAAAAGGATACATATGGAATTACGTTGTAAACAAAAAAAGTGTTAATCTTCAGTATTAATCTACAATGCAGAAAATAATACAAATAAATAAAAAGCACTGAATGACAAGGTGTGTCCAAACTTTTGACTCGTGGTGTAGATAAATGGCATCAGTGGAAAGATTTCAGGCTCTACGCTGATGGCATCATTTGCTAACTTTCTACCAATTGTACAAAATGTTTTTTCGGTATCTGTCAAGATATCTGAGAACACAACCACTCCGGAGGCAAAAATGAAATCTCCACTTTCTTGTTTTTGACACACTGACCTACATTTTTCGGACTTTTTTTTGCTCCACTTACACAAATGCCTCAAAGCTAAATGTGCTTAGTTTTGACAAGTCGTCTGGTTGCCCAACTCCGGTTTGTTTTTAAGCTTCTTGCTCGAATTGATTGGACAGATGTTGTCAGGCAGCTTTTGTAGAAGTTTTATCTCTGTTTTGCTGTTGTTGAGGGGAAAAAGTGGGTGAGAGGTCAGCTGTTTCCCATCAACACTGATGACACGCTTGTTTATGGGGGTGTTTTTGTGTTTATGTGCGTCTGAGTTTGACATATTTGTGATTGCCCTCAATATTCCGCCTGCCGAGTCTCATCTGTTAATTTTGCAGGCTCCTTACTTGGAAATATGGCTATAACTAGATTCAGTGACAGTCAAAGCAGATGTCACCAGACGCCGGCCATGCTGCAGGGAGGCCAAAGGCTTTTTAAGGTGTACCCTTTCAAAAACATGCGCTGGAGATTCTCCCTGGGGTCCGTCTGTTCCTACAGATGGCAGAACGCAGGGTCATAACTCTGTCATGTTTTCCAACGGGCTCATAGTTAACTCAGCAAGTTTACACACACACACATAGGCCTACACATTTTGTATACTCAGCTTACAGTCAGCTGAGCAGCCCCCACAGCTCCGTGCTTTTGGACAATGTGTCCTTCGGTGTTTATCTGCAGACTGTCAATCAGCAGAGAAGAGTAGGAGGACAGACATATGTTGTTGCCACAATGTTGTGAGGTGGCAAAAGATCATCTGGTTCCTAAAACAAGTGTGTTTACCAGAGGACGGATTTAGAGGTGTGTTTAATCAGGGCTGCATGAGAATTAGTCCGTTGTGTGTTGTGGGTTCATTGTGCTTGTGCATACAGTACATAAATGGTGTCATAAGTGAATCTGCGTGCATCGTCTCTCATTTCCTGTGTTTGGTGGAGGGAGTAGCAGCTGCAGCTCCCCCTCACTGCTGCTGTCAGCTCAAGGAGAAAACCCCATGCAGCTTAGATCCTAACGTTCCCCTCTTTCTTTCTTTCTCACAGCCTCCATTTGCCTTCGTATGAACCTCAAACTCCTCTAGCGCCGCTACTAACAGTCTCTTTTTGTTTGCATACACTATTCATTCAGTATCAGTGCAGATACATGCATGTCTCTTCATGTACGTCTGTGTTTGCTCCCCGCAGTGGCAGCTGAGAGTTATTTAACGTGATGAAATTAATCCCACAGAGTCAAGCAGGACTCTTACTTAATGGCACCCTATTGGCCTGAACCCGCTGGCCTGTTGTACTCAGCAGCACAGATCAAACCCATTATCTTGCGTATGTCAGCATCAAGTTGAACTGAGTTGAGCAGCATTTCCAAATACTTTTTTACCCCTATGTAGATATTCCATTAAAAATCAGCGGTTTCCAGCTATAACAGTCATTTACCACATTAACAATGTCTAGACTGTATTTCTGATTCCTTTAATGTAATCTCCATTTAAAAAACTGCTTTTCTTTCAAAAATAAGGACATTTCTAAGAGACACCAACCGTTTGAACAGACCCTGACATTCAATTAACAAAAATCAGCCCATCTACAAACTTTAAATTACTGTTCAGAATGTAACAAATACATATATTGCACTAGATAAAAGTGCACGTGTATTAAAACTCGCTGATGCAATATACTGCCAAGAATGTACCATATCATCACAGTACTTCCAAAGAAAACAGAACTACTAGCAGGCATGATATGAGGTGCAAGAGATAATGCGATAACGCAGTGATGCAGTAGCAGAACCAAAGGTCGCCATGTTAGACGTTAAGACACGTCGCAATGTGGTTTGAATGTGCAGCTTTTAATCTCTCTCTACACGCTGACCTGAAAACTTTGACTTTATCATCGACAGTAACCGATTTCATAACTTCTCCTTCCATTCTTGAGCAACAGTTGGAGCACCGCTACTACAAACAAAGCAGGGACAGCTCAGAGAGAGCAATAAAGTATTTAACGCGTAAAACAATAAATACAGGTTCAGTAGAGTTTACCTTACTGATCAACATGGTCTATTTATTCCTTCAGCTCTTTCAGATCAGTTGGTAAAGACTCTCTTTATGCCACTGCACGTTATATTTCCATCTTAACACAGACCACACGGGTTTAACCCTCCTGTTGTCCTCATTTACGGGCACAAAAAAATATTGTTTCCTTGTCTGGAAAAAAATCCCCAAATTCAGCAAAAAAAAAAAATCCACAAATTTCTGAAAATTTGCAAAACCTTCAGGAAGAAAATTCCAATAATTCCTGAAAAGTTTCCCGTAAACACTTTTTTTTTTTTTTTTAAATCCCCCTAATTTGGCAAAAAATTCTTGTAAATATTTTCAAAAAATGAGAAAAAAATCTTCCAAAAAAAATCTTAAAAATATCTAAAGTGATTACATATATATCAGTAAATCTTCTAATATTTTCTTCAAGAACATTCACAAAAAATCAACCAAAATCCAGCAAAATTTGCTGGATTTTGGCTGATTTTTTTGTGAATGTTCTTAAGAAACATTTTTAACATTTCTTTTTTTCCACCAAAAAATGTTCAAAGATTTCCCAAAAATGTTGAAAATGTGGACATCAGAAGTTTTACTATGAAAATATATTTTTTCCACATTTTCAAACTTTAAATTGGGTCAATTTTGACCCGCAGGACGACACGAGAGTTAATGTGTGCTTGAGTTCGAGAAGCAGCTGAAGTTTCATTGCGAGGACGACACAAGGCAAGATTCTGTTCTGCTGGAATTCACTGAGGACTGAACGGGCGTAAGGAGGCCAGTATCTCAAACTAGAAGAGGAATGTAGAAGGCAGGGGTGGGAGGCCCAGTGAGGTGGGCTGCAGGGAAGCTTCTATACATCAGACACTCAATCTCATGGATAGTAGAGGGTTTCAGGAAAGAGAAGAACCTCATATAGGCTGCAGAAAAAGTGCACAGAGGGGCTCTGATGTTTGAGCATTCATGACTGATGATGTGTCCAAGTCACAGCATGTAATAAAAGACTGGTGCAACACACAAAATAAGATGATATTAGCAGCCTTAAAGCCATTAAAGTGAGAATATTAGGAAAAAATACACCTAATTAGAGCAAACTAAGCCCTAATCCTGCGTTTTTCTGTTTCCATTCAGTGCTGCTCACATGGGTGAACTGCTCCAGCGTGAGGTGGGCCACCAGAGTGCAGGACATCTTCACCGCCGGCAAGCTGCTGGCCCTCGCCCTCATCATCATCATGGGCATCGTGCAGATCTGCAAGGGTAAGCTGACCACCGCCATCTGTGCATCCCCAGAATACATAGCGAGTATCCCACCTGGTGTTTTCTCTGTCTGTGTGTGAAAAAGCAGAATCACACACACACAGTCGCAGTCAGCGGGGACATGTTCAATGATTCGGGACTGTTTAGGATCCACATGGACGCCACAGGGGTCAGCGGGTTTCTGGGGCCCTTTATTGGTTAAAACTCACATCGCTAATATCAGCACACCTGTGGGGGTTTGCAGCGCAAACACAACAGAGGGTCAGTTATTATAGGGGCCACAAAGGAGCAACAAAATGGGGATTTCTGTGCAAGTGTTTGAAGATAATGAAGAGTCAGATTTGATGGGAGATTTGAGGTCGTAAATGAGGGACAGTATGTAGGAGAGATGAAGGGATTTGGTGAAAAATGCAAAGGCAGATGAGGAAAAAAACAGATTTATGAAGGAGTTTTTGGGTATTTCTCCGGGGGATTTCGCAAATAAGTCACTAGCCAGGTATTCAGCAGAATGTCTTGCATAACTTGTTTCACACACGCTGATTTCATTAGATGATAGCTTTCAGATGGGTTTCCTCACAGCGAGTCCCAGACTTCGGTTTGTTTACCCCTTCAGCAAAACAGCAAACCAGAGATAAATAACCACGAGCACTTGACCGCAGAAAGTCGTGTAAGTTTAACGAAGGAACACAGACGAACAAAAAAGAGAGAGACTGAAAACTTGTGGACAAAAAAACATGACAAAATCATGCAAAACAAATCATGATTGCTGAAGATTTTGCCTCTTTTTTTTTTTTTGCGTTATCCCCCTGTAGGAGAGTACTACTGGCTGGAGCCTGCCAATGCATTTGAGCCCTTCCAGGACTATGATGTGGGTTTGATAGCTTTAGCTTTCCTACAAGGCTCCTTCGCCTACGGAGGCTGGAACTTCCTCAACTACGTCACAGAGGAGCTGGTGGATCCTTATGTGTAAGACACTTCACTTTCATATACCTGTAAACATTCATTTGCTGTGTTTATAACCCTCCTCTAACATATGACCATAGAAATTTACAAACAGCCAGTAGCTGTTTCAGTGATTAGCAGTCACATGCCAACTAGGCTTCCCAGCTTAATCCTTGATCCTTCTTGTTAGAGCTTTCAGGAATTAATTTCGCTGTCATTCCCACTGTCTGATCTCGAACAATATCTCAGTGTATAAAATGGTTTATTTCTTCATTTCCCGTGCCTTCTATCTTTTTAAACAATTCTGTATTTTTAATAACTTTTTATCTATTAATATCCCACCCCTAAGATACCATTTTTAATTTCCTACTTTAAATCCCTATCTCCCTTTCTTGAGCTTTTCTCCCCCCACTGTGTCAACTAAATACTGTGCTGTGATGTCTCCAGGAACCTTCCTCGTGCCATCTTCATCTCCATCCCCCTCGTGACCTTCGTTTACGTCTTCGCCAACATCGCCTACGTCACAGCCATGAGTCCTCCGGAGCTGCTTGCCTCCAATGCTGTTGCCGTGGTGAGTGCCCCATGGCTTCATTCAACAGCACATTTCGAAATGTTTAAATGACTGTCGCCCTCTAGTGGTCCTTGTTGGTCAATGCACAAGTTAAGATGACTACTTGTGCTTGTTTACACCTTTTTGTACTTCATCTTAAAAGTGGGCAGGATCAAGCAGACGTCTAATCATGTAAATGTGTCCCTCGCTTTCATTAAACCTCTAATCTCCATCCCTTCATTCCTCCATCGCAGACGTTTGGTGAGAAGCTGTTGGGAGTCATGTCGTGGATCATGCCCATCTCTGTGGCTCTGTCCACCTTCGGAGGTGTCAACGGTTCCCTCTTCACGTCTTCTCGGTTAGTTGGTTTAATATCATGCAGTCATGTAACTAGGACTCTCATTTTATTGGTCTATGGGGGAAAAATAACACGATGTGACTCTTAGACATGCAAAAAATATCTGAAGCTTTTTCCCTGAATATATCACAAATTATGAACCAGGATATTTCATGCCCTGCCTCTAACATCCCACTTTTTGCATGATTTGTCTCTAGTCTTTTAAATAAACCCCTAAAATTAGCAACAGCTAGATAAAAGATTAGTTTATGACTTATCTCTGAGTCTGAATAAAACATGACATGGGACAGGCAGGAGTCTTGCATGAGTGGTTTTGCACTGAGTTGCACAGTTTGCTTAATTTATGCTGTATTATGAAGTGCTTCTCTTTTCCTTAGTGCTCTAAATTCAGATTTTCACCCTCTCTGTTATCTTAACCTTCAACCCTTCTCAAGTCTTTCATTAGTCTGCCAAGGAACGCATTGTGTGACGACCGGCGTACATTTGTCTGTCTGTCTGCAGCAGTACTCAAAAAAGGACTAACAGATTTGGATGAATTTTTCAGGGAATCTCAGAAATGACACAAGGACCAAGTGATTAGATTTGGCCATGATGCAGCTTATTGTCTGGATCCACGGATCTGTTAAAGATTTCTGTATCATTGCGAGATAGCGGCACGGCTTCACTGTAACTATGACAAGTGAACACTACATCAGCTGCCTGCTGACGATCACATGATTGCGATCCTACTATAAGTTGACCGTTGTGGACTTATTGGGACTTTTCCGTCAGAAATCATACAAGGAACAATTAATTTGGGGGGGTGGGGGGGGGTGTTCTGAGTCCCATCAACTCCCATCGCCTGCTACACATTTAGGTTACACAATTCGGTATCTGTACATAACGTACACATGCATAACACATGCCTGTGCTCAGTGCAAGGTCATTTATTAATAAAGATTTCATCCGACGGAAATACTACAAAGACTGAGCAGCCTTGGCAGAGTATTGTGCTCTCCAAGTGCTTTTCTTGTTTTAACAAGTTTTCATTCTGGTTTGTGGATGGTCTGACTTCTCTTTATGTGTTAATGAAATGATTTGTTCATTGCAACCCTGCAGACTGTTCTTTGCCGGAGCCAGAGAGGGCCACCTCCCCAGTCTGCTGGCCATGATCCATGTAAAACGCTGCACCCCTATCCCTGCTCTGCTCTTCACTGTGAGTTCTACATTGATATACAGCACAGCGGTTAAACAGAACAATTAAAAGCTGCAGATAACCACCGTCTCTGACTAATTCTGTCTGCTTCCTCAGTGTCTGTCCACCCTGCTGATGCTGTGCACCAGCGACATGTACACGCTCATCAACTACGTGGGCTTCATCAACTACCTCTTCTATGGAGTGACTGTCGCCGGGCAGATCGTCCTGCGATTTAAACAGCCCAACATCCACCGGCCAATCAAGGTGCAATCGTGTGGTTTTCTGTCATTTTTGATTTGTATATAGTAAATTTTCCACTTATGAAAGAGGATATACTCGATTAAAACAAGAATACATAACCTACTAGATGCAGTTATGTCCATAATAAGCACTGCATTGCACATCTGAAGGCAAATGTGTTTAAGGTGAGATGCTACTGGTAAAACAGTCAGTTTTGCAATTTTTTATATTTTGCTTTTTCAGAGTAGTAAAAAGAAAGCATCCAAAATACACATTTAGGTGTTTGTTTTGCTACACTTTGTCTATTTGTATGAGTAAGTTTCAATTATAATATATATTGTTACAGCACTTAAAAGTATAATATATATTGTTAAAGCTGGCTTTCTCCAAATACAGCTGGCTTACATTTCTCTGAGCCAGACATCTCATTCAAAATCTGATTTACAGAACATTACAATCACAAAAACGTGGCAAAAAATTCTAAATTTTTCATGATGTTGATGGTATTTTCTGATTTATGGAGTGATTAAGACAGATACCAAAAATCATTTCTGTAAAACCTTTGACTCTGTTTTATTTTGAAGCTAGATTTATGCAGTGTTTAGATTTCTGTTGTGGGAATTTATGCAAATGAAAGGTTTGCAATTCAAAAAATAATTGTCTTATTGTAAGGAAACGTTTTTATAGTGCAATATAGTATATACATTTTTTTTACTGTATTGACCTGTAATGTCTGCCTTTAAATGGATACTGGTGTAAAAGTTTATGAAGGCAGTTTTGAAAGTGACTGATAATGTGCACTAATTCTGAATTCAAGCAGTGAAAGGACGATTGTATTATCAGTTAGTGGGTGCACAGTCAAGAATAAGATATTAGTGGTAGATTAACAACAGTGACAAGCTAATAACATTTTTTAAAAATGATGTACGTTTCAGTTCATTAAATATATGTCAAAATCGCCCAATTTCTGTCAAAGCTACTGTTATATTTCAGTAAATCTGCATGATTCAAAGGGGGATAAAAGGATCTTTTGCGCAAGTATGATAAGTTTATTTCCTTCTTCCAGGTAAGCCTTATATGGCCGGTCATTTACCTCATCTTCTGGGCCTTCCTCCTCATCTTCTCTCTCTACTCTGAGCCGGTGGTGTGTGGCATCGGCCTCGCCATCATGCTGACTGGTGTCCCCGTCTATTTCCTGGGAGTCTACTGGGACAACAAGCCCCAGTGCTTCGACGCCTTTGTTGGTAAGTTTGCTTATCGGGGGCAACTTTTCTCTGTCAGGGGTTAAACATTGCACATTTTTAGCACCACAAATGCAATATAGCTCATTAGGAAAGTCTAGGCAATAGACTAATACAATACAGATGTCACATGGTGCAGCTTTTCTTATTGGTAATCATGCATTATTTAATTAGCCAGGTGAGCTGCGACCCCATTTTCCCTGAATGTACAGACACAAGCATGTTCTCAATCTTGTTTTGTCAAGAAAAAAATCCTAAAATGCCAAAGCAGCTTTTTGATCCAGTGCTTCATTTTAAAAGTAATAAGACAACAGGATAATAAAAGTATCCAAGAGATATCAGCCCTGAAACTTCCCCAGCTGATTATTTGCATTAAGAAAATATTTTTTTGTATTACAAGTTTTCTGAAATGTCATGTTTAAATATACAAATGAGGCATTAGTGGCTCAAATATGCAGTAATTTGCATTAATCTCAAGAACAGAAATCTGAACACTGGATGAAGCAAATACTGTCAACATTCAGAAAATGGGTTTAGGAATACAATTTTACATCAGTCAGGCTACAAATGTGTCTGCAAAAACCTTCAGAATATAGATATGGGTGTGAATGTACAGTTTGCTTTATATAAATACCAACTTCTGCACAATTTAGAATCCCTTATTTTAAAGGTTGAACGCTAAAGATCTCCTTCCAGATTCAGTGTGTCGCCAAATGAGTAAAAAAACTTCATAAGAAATCTGATAATACGGTTGTATGATCATTATGTGTGAGCATGATTAGCTAAAGGTTCGCAAGTAAATCGGTGCATTTATTCTTGACAAAGCTGATCTTAAAGATGCCAAATGAATGTCAGTGTGAGCTGACAATGAAGTGGAGATTACTGTCAGAAAGTCATTTTAAGAAAATTACCTTTAAAGATTGAATTACAATTGATGTAAATAGATGAGATGTAGTAAAAAAAAATTGCTTCAATGTATATTATGGACATTTTTTTTCTATTTGTCTCAAAGAAAACATGTTATTGAAGAAAAATAGCACAAAGTGTCTGTAGTCCTTTTTTTAAAATGCAAAGTTGCATAAAAATAGGGTGACAAGCATAAAACACAATCTGACTAAATTGAAGTAGATTTTTTTTTGTTTCATTTTGTCGTATAAGATTTTCACCTGAATCTACCCTGACTCTTTCTGTGTTTCTCTTCCTCCAGATAAAATGACCTACTTGGGTCAGAAGTTCTGCGTGGTCGTTTATCCAGCTGAAAGCAGCAGCAGCGGGAGCGGAGAGGAAGGAGAGGAAATGAAGGAGGCCATGTCTCCCCTGTCGAAAGACGACGGAGACAACCACAAGTCAGCAGACTGCTAAAGCGCACCTTTTTTAATTCTCACCTGCCCCCAAAATAGACGCCGGTGGGTGTGCACACCAACACACCACAGTTTAGAGTGGACTTACTGATCAACACATGTGCCCCCACGCTTTGTCTTGGAGATTTTTAGTTGGTTTTTAGAATCAATCAATATTTTCTGTGCCAAATATAGTAAGAAGCGTTTCAAGTAATATGACCCCCATCTTTTCTGTCTGGGGTCCTGCAAAAGTGCAATACAGAAAGGTTAGCACCTTCCAGCTCCTCCATACATGACATTTAGCCATTTATTTCAGCATCATCATCCTGCTTTACATCCTCCCTCTTCCATTTCCACACACTAACTGCAAACTCCCCCATCAGAGCGCCTTTTTTTAAAAGTATTTTTTGCAATTTTTATTATCAACAGACTCTTCCTGTACTGTGATGGCTACAGAAACTCTTGTTTTGTTCTTCTTCAGTTAATTTTGCTTTGTCATTCTTTCAACACACCAAAGCTGCATTTTGATTGTCAAAGCAAGAAAATCAGATTCAGATCAAGTCATTTCATGCCTTGAAGTCGTACACTAATACTGTGTTTTGTTTTTCAAGGTGACTGTAATTCTGAAATGTTTTTTTTTGTAATTGTGATAATTGCGTATATCATTTGTTGGGTTTTTTTTTAGTTTAAATATGTTAATTCTAGTGTTGTTGATAGTCTTTTTTTCTAACATCATATTCATCTGGGCCTATTTTTTACTGCGGATGTGTAACACCTGAAAGCTGATGTGAGATGTGTACTTTGTATTGGTAAATGTGCTTGTAAATGGTGCAGTTTTTGTTTTGCTTTTTTTTAAATTGCCTTAATCAGGATACATTCTGTGCTTTAGTGCCATTACAGATGTGCTTTGACAGATGTGGAGAGTTGGTCAATCCTTATACTTTGGGGTAGTTTTTCATTTTTATCAAAAAAAATGTCAAAAAATAAAATAAAAAAGTGACACTACACAAATAATTAACCCGTTAACATGGCAAGTCACGACACTTTTTAACCACCACATTTGTTTTATTTGTGCAAATCCCGACACCGACACGTGAATGCCTGTGTGAGAAGCAGTTTTTTTTTTCTTAAAAAAGGCATTGATTGTCTTTCATGTCTTACGGTGAAAATATTTTTGTAGTTTACCATCTAAATCATTTTTTGTGCTTTATTTAGCACGTAAATGAGAGCTTTACATAAAAGGACTGTTTTTTTGATCTATACAATTAGCTAGAAGACATTAATGCAATATTACTGCAGGCACCAGCAAAAAAAAAAACTGAACACGCACCCATGAATGAACTCATTACGTCTGTAATGCAACAGCAATGCATCAATACTCATGCTGTGTATTCTAGCAACAACACTCCACATAAACACACTATGTATGCTTCAGTTTTTCTGTAATCTCTTAGTGTCTCAGGGCATCCCCACTGCCTTCTCCTTATATACACTGCCTAAAAGCTCCAGACCGTGAAAACTCCACACATCCGACCGATTGCCTCTTTGAAATCCAGTTTATTTGTGCTAAATGTCTGTACTGGTGCTCTTAGATATTTATTCCTCAGGAGTCTCAGTCTTACAAGAGGATGACAGGAGTTAAAGGATTTACAAAAAAAAAAGAAAAATCAAATTATTGACATAGTTGGGCCAGTATTGTGTAGATTGCTTTTGTTGAACTGTAAGGGGAACAGGGTGTCTTGGATGTCTTGACAAGTACAATGATGTGTTTTTGTGCCCGTTATTGTGCATTTACAGTGTACACCAATGTCATGACAGTCTGTATATTGTCTCTTAGTAAATAAAAACCACTAACTAATGTTTGAATTTGTAATCCAAGGCCTCATTTATACAAAAAAAGTTTCCTCTATTGTCTAAAGTGCGGTAATTTCAAAGAATGCCAGGTTCCATCAGTGATAATAACAAAATAAGACATTTTCAACACTCTTAACCCTCCTATCTTCTTCATTTACGGGCACCGAAAAATATTGTTTCCTTGTCTGAAAAAAATCTAACCATTCAGCAAAAACGTTGCCCAAATTTCTGAAAATTTGCAAAACCTTAAAGAAGAAAATACCAATAATTCCTTGAAAAATTCCCTTAAAAGTTTTATTTTAACCCTTTGATGCATAGACAGAGAAATGAACACAGACAGTTCAGCTTCACCCATGCCAGGGCTGGCCTGGCTCTCAGCAGCCTGGAAAACGCCACTCATGACTGGATCTCCCGGACCGGCAGGAGCTCCATGCCTGGCTCTCCGTGACAGCCCATGTTGTGCGCTCCAGCCAGGCCTGACCCAGCCCTGGCTCTACCCAGCTCTCCGTTCAACCCTGCTTACCCACAACTAAGCCCCCCCACCACCAGCCATGCAGAGAGTAGAAGCAGAGCCGGCATCCCAACTGACTTTTTGTGCCCGTTACCCGGGGTACCAGGAGTATCCTTCGCGCCCCTGGTACCCCCAGAGCATTCTCCGTGCCCTTGGTACCCCTGCAGCCCTCCATGCCGCTGGTGTCCCGAGTCAGTCTTAGTTCCCTAAGTCACTCTCCGTGCCCCTGGTATATATACCTCTGTCTCTTCACAGTGCCAGACTAGAGTCAAGCTCAACAGGGTCTTCTTTCCCCGCTGATTCTGCCAAGCCCGTTCCCTTGGCTGTGGTTTCGCTAGATAGTAGGTAGGGACAGTGGGAATCTCGTTCATCCATTCATGCGCATCACTAATTAGATGATGAGACATTTGGCTACCTTAAGAGAGTCATAGTTACTCCCGCCGTTTACCCGCGCTTCATTGAATTTCTTCACTTTGACATTCAGAGCACTGGGCAGAAATCACATCGCGTCAACACCCCCCGTGGGCCTTTGCAATGCTTTGTTTTAATTAAACAGTCGGATTCCCCTGGTCCGCATGCAACTGCTTCCTGGCGCTGGAAGTATATTTTTATCAGGCTGGGTTACTATTTCAGCCTAAAAGAACAGGATCCTGAGTGCTTAGATGTGACATTGAATTTGCTACCTCCCCTTGTTTAAAAATTTATCAGTATAACAGGAAAAATGCTACAAAGGACAATAACAGCATGGTGCCTCCACTGTGGAAACTACTTAGCTCACAATTCTGAGCTGCAATTGTATTTCCCCAGAAAACTAGTAAAAAAAAAACATATAGAATGTTAATAATGTCAAATAATAAGAACTATGCAGGACAATCAGATAACTTATATAACAATAACACATTTAATAATTAACAAAACAAACTTTACCTTTAACAAAAGCAACTTAACTAACTGGGTCAACAGTCACAGTTTACTGGTTCAATGTTCAGGTTTGTGTGTGTGTGTGTGTGTGTGTGTGTGTTAAATGTTACCAAGCGCTTGGATTTGGTTTATTGTTGGGTCACAAATAAACAAATACTCCTCCCATCCTTTGGCAAAGCAAACAATTCTCTTTGTGCCTCTAAGAAAAGGGCTCCTTTTACTCACAACTGCAGGAGGTAGATACAAAGCAGGTCCGACAAGTGGACGATGAAGATGCCGCAGCAGCAGCAGGCGAGATAGAACAGATGTCGACGGTGTGTCCATCCAAGTCCAGCGGCGTTGTCCCTCGTCGCAGCAGCAGCAACGACCTAGCTGCATGCACGGTCTTCCAGCGAAGTCCTCCAGCTTTTCCGAATACTGCCCTGTGAAAGCGACGGCCAGTGTTGATAAACAACTGTCTCTGATAACAACGTGCTAAAATGTACAAGTTCTGTGCTCACGACTAGCCTAGCTGCATCTCACATTGAACGTCGGCATAGGGAGACGCTAAACTGCAGGTTTCACACGTCAGAAGTCTGCTAAACACTAGTTGTGCCCATACTTAACATAAGCAGGTCTACAACTTCAGTCATATCGACATTAAACCCGTTTTCTCTGCTCGTCGGCTGCTGCTCTCCTCAACCTCGTGTGCGTTCGTCTTTTCCAAAAAAAACGTTGCTCTCCCCTCGCGCCGTTTTTTTAATTTCCTGCACGCACCAAAAAAGTGAGTTCTGATTGGCTAAGAGTGTAGCTTTACCGAAAACCTTATTGGCTGAGTAAACAGAATATTATACATGAAAAGACTCATGGTTAACGTAGAATTTTGTCGTTCTATGACTCTATGTGATCTTTTGCAGTGAGTGGGACCAAACAGAATATATTCAACATGTTTATTTGCAATTTTGTCACATCACTTGAGCGCAAATTGTCATCTTAATCTTTGCACAAATCACAGGTGACCACTACATTTCTGTGCTCCTTGCACACAGGCCAGGTGCACTTGGAACAGTAGCTTGTAGTTTTTCTGTCTTTGGAATATGGGCAGATAGCGCACCTCTTTCTCTTCCTCTTCGTTTGGCCAAAAATATCTAAAACGATTCCATATATATCAGTGAAACTTCTAATACTTTCTTAAGAACATTCACAAAAATCAACGAAATTCACTGGATTTTGATTGATTTTTTTGTGTGAATGTTCTTAAGAAACATTTTTAACATTTCTTTTTTTCCACCAAAAAATGTTCAAAGATTTCCCAAAAATGTTGAAAATGTGCACATCAGAAGTTTTACTGAGAATTTTTTTTTTCCCCCACATTTTCAAACTTTAAAACGGGTCAATTTTGACCGCAGGATGACACGGGGGTTAATACACAGCATCCACTTTGTGGATCCCACCTTTCACATAAATGAGGCCTGAAAACTTTTCCACCTCAGAAATCAAATGCTGCAACTTCATGTGACACAACAATGTAAGCTGTGCAAGCTATAATGTTCAGTTTGAAGTTTAATCTGCAGTATTTACAGCTTAGAATATGTGTAAAGAAAGCACCACACTGCAGAGTTTTCTACTTTGTTGCTGCTCAGCATCCTGTACTAAGCTGCCAACTTCAACTCTTGCTCATATTCAGACTGAAACGGCCTCAGTGTGGTGGAAACTTTAGGTGTTTTTGGTGTGTATATGCAAATCTTTTCTTAGCAATACATTATCACATTAGGATACACTGTGATACAAATGTTATTTTTAAATCATTTTATGCACACATTGGTCTAATTTAATACTGTTTGCAGTCTACCCACAATAATTTCTCTCAAACTTGAGTCTATTTTTGTGTTTAAAATGTAAATGTATATATTGGTGGTGAGTGTGTGGCAAGAATAAAAACAACAAGTATTCATGTCTCCTTTGTTCAGCTGTAATGTGGAATTTTCAATTAAATTATCAGGAACACAACATGCATTTTGAACGTTAAGTTTATTCTACCGGCAAATTAATCCACAGCATAAATCAGTTTCACACATTTCTGAACACTGAGGGGGAGCAATATGGAGCTAAGAAAGTAAACACTGCTTCTTTAAACCATAAATAAGGACTAAAAACATCCATGTAAACTGAAGCCACTGTTCTTGCAATATCAGCACATATCATCCATAACACATTAAATAAACCGTCATCCCACCGATGCCCAGTAGGTGTAAAGCAAACCATGTGCTCCATGAATTAGATGGAAAGTTGTGTGAGGTTTTCCTGACACAAAAATCACAAAAGATTCTTTTCCCTTTCACTGGAGTAGTCTGACACCTTAGGAAATATAGATAGATGTACACTACCAGTTAAAAGTTTGGACACACCTTCTCATTCAATGCTTTTTATTTAATTATTTTCTACATTGTAGATTAATACTGAAGACATCAAAATTATAAAAGAATACATATGAAATTATGTCATAAACAAAAAAGTGTTAATCTTCAGTACTAATATAAAATGTAGAAATAATACAAATAAATAAAAAGCATTGAATGAGAAGGTGTGTCCAAACTTTTGACTGGTGGTGTATATACTGGATTTCTTATACAGGACTTAGACAAGAAGATCTGTATCACTCTTATTTATGTGTGTTAAACACAGCAACAAGTCTAAAGCCAGCGGTCTGTTCGATTGGCACAAAGACTGAAAAAACTCGACTGGCTTAGTCAAAAGGTAATAAAACAACATTACCACCGGAACAAAGATAAATAACCGCTGTGAAACTCTGAAAACACGAGAAAGGCTTGAACAGCGTACAAAAGCTTCTGCAGCAGCCAAATTAGCTCTGGGTTCTGAGCCGAAGCTGTTTATTTTTTTTACGATTTTGAATTATCTTTGCTGCTAGTGCAGCTGTAACATGTGGAGCGCCTCAACGCAGCAATATTACAGTAGGGGAGATGTTTGCAGCCGACACACTTTTTGGCTGAAGAGAAGTGGCTGCCAAAGTAGAACCCGGTCTGATTATTTCTACCAGTGGTTCTGTATCGCCTACAATCCCACCTGGTGATTCCACAACCGGTGGCTGTGTCTTCAGTGTACTTGCTTTGCGTAGGTATGGCAACAACTAAGGCATGTTTTGTAGTGACGGCTACAGTGCAGGTTCAGAGCAGAGGCTTCTGGGATGGTAGAGCGCGAGTCCTCCTCTCAGGGCGAGTACCAGGTGTAGAACAGAGCCTCCCTGGATTTTATAGTCCGCAGCCGTTTTCTCATCGTTCCTGAGGAAAAACAAAAGGCAAGATATCACATCAGCAGCTGCTCTAAAAAGACAACCTACAGTGTGTTGGGCCATCTGTCATGTTTATGTTTGAGTCATAAATTTGCATCTTTTCTCCTGTTCCATTGAGTTCAGCTGTCAGTCGGCTCAGTCTTCCATATAAACTGGCAGGTGAGCCTCTGTAAGAATATTACATCCAAGTTCTGGACTGGTCCAAGGCTGCATCATTTCAGGCAGTAAATTTGCAATACTTTCTCTAAATACTAAAGGAGACAACTGATTCATCCCCTCCCGCTGCTGTGTTTGGTGCTGGTTTACGTTTAAAATATACCGTATCTTGATCTAAGTACGATAAATACTGTTTGAGGCATATTTCTGGAGATTTTGTGGCATTTCTTGACATTAGTATCAAAATGGAAGTACAAATTGTCACTTCATAATATGTATGAACCTAGCTATTTGTTTGTCTTTTGCTTGTTTGCTTATGACTTTTAACTCCTCTGTAAGTTTATAAAATCACTGACTTGAATTCAGTGATACAGGTCTGATGGGTGGCTACTTAGGCCACTGATAGGAAGGCACTGTAATGTTTGCATTTTGTATAGCGCATGCCACAGCAATCTTCAATAAACAGATCTTGTTAAAAAAAAAAACACTAGCAAGTGACGGTGGTGATTTTGGTTATTTTTGACTATGATTGGGTTTGAAAATGACGCCTGAGTGCACTCTGTTATTATTACTCTCAAGTATGTCAAGTATTAAATTAATCACAGATTATTTTGATAATTGGTTAACTGGTTTGAGTAAAAAAAATAATAAAAAATAGATTTTGTAAGTCTAGCTTATCATATTTGCCTATTTCACTTTTTTTTAACTTCTATATAACAGTAAACTGTAAATGTCTGGGTTGTAAAGAAATCACAACATTTGAAGATGTCATTTTGGGCTCTGAGAAACACGTTTTTCCCCATTTTCTTACATTTACAGACTGAACAACTAATCAACTAATTGAGAAATTAATCAAGAGAATAATCAACAATGAAAATGACAGTCCAAATACTCTGTCACTTGATGTATATTGTTTAAGTTTGTGTGGTGGCTTATTGGCATTTTTTTACACAATTGTATTATGTGTATTATATTACATTTTACTACATTTACAGTTTCACCTGGATACAATACAGCTAGTGCTGAGCTAAACTAATTATCTTCCACTTTTCCCACCATGTCTGTAAATTTCATCTCAAGCAGATTTGTTTCTTGGGATGAATGATACACAAAAAAGCCAGACTTTTTGTAATTATTTTTAACAGGCATTGTGATATTTGAGAGTCACAACTGCAGTGGGATTGGTCATTTTGGGGTTTCTATATAAAATGATTTGTTGATTTCTACTACAGTCTGTACCAAACAAAAATGTTATCTTGCAGCTGGAGAATAAAATTTGCAGGCCAAGGCAATGCTATGTTTTGATACATTTTACGTTTATCAAAAAATTGCAGCTTGTTGGGGGTTGCGTATTGCATTTCAGCATACTGTGATAGTATTTCAACATATAGCTCAACCATATTTCTTTCTATTATATTAATTATATCAATCTCAAAAATAATATAATAAATGCATATTCTCATTTAAATAAAGACTAATTCATTCCCTACAGCAGATGGGTCCTATAGTTAAACACAGATGTGTTGCGTTCATGAGTATTTACTGCAGCAGGATTGTCTGTGTGATTTACTTAACCCTCGTGTCGTCCTGCAGGTCAAAATTGACCCGGTTTAAAGTTTGAAAATGTGGAAAAAAATATATTTTCACAGTGAAACTTCTGATGTCCACATTTTCAACATTTTTGGGAAATCTTTGAACATTTTTTGGTACAAAAAAAGAAATGTTAAAAATGTTTCTTAAGAATTTCCTTGCCAAATTTCGGGGATTTTTTTTTTTTTTTAAATAAAACTTTTAAGGGAAACTTTTAAGGAGTTATTCAAATTTTCTTCCTGAATGTTTTGCAAATTTTCAGAAAATTGTGGAATTTTTTTGCTGAATTTTTGGATTTTTTTCAGACAAGGAAACAATATTTTAAACAGGAGGGTTAAAAATAAACTACATGTTGTTGTTTTGGTAAAACAGCTGTCACAGAATAATATAAGAAGAATAAATTAATTGTCTATGTATGTTCTCTAAATTGAACAGATCTGCAGCTTGACCTTACATCTGTTTTCCACTGTAGATCAACCTCTGCTGTTGAGGAGGGATCCCCTCTTTCTCCTCCACTCTTTCTTTAATCCGCTCCACCTGGATGGAAATGACAAAAATTACTGTTCACTGCTCAAACACATTAAACTAAGTGTTTTCTGCAAACAGCACAAATGAAGATATGAAAAATCATCCTGTACCTTATCTGTGGGCTCTATATCAATCTCTATCTCCTTGCCAGTGAGTGTCTGTGATAAAAACATTTTAGAAGTTAATGTTAAGCAAATTATGAGACCACATAGACCAAATTACTCAGTCAGTCATAACCGCTATTAAGATGACTGGCTAATCGTAATGTTTGATATGCCTTACCTTCACTTTAATCAGCATCTTTGTTGATTTGTTTCTAGAAACTTCACTGGAGTGGGTTCAGCAATATGATAGTATGATAACTAAATCTATGATTCCACTGCCTACTGGATGAAAAATAATGTTTCAGTTGGATATTTTGGTGAGCAAACTCGACATTCCTCCTCTGTCAGAAATTCATTGGGGCGCTTCCTGTGTTTCTCACTGAATCCCACCGCCTCCTGGTTTCCGTGTCGTCTGTTCCGCTTCACTTAAACTCGGACTAGTTTACTTATTTAATAAACGAGAAAGTGCAGAATTTCGCCTAAATTATCTTACTTTAACGCAAATACAGCCCCCAACAAAAGAAAACCCAAATTTATTAGCTAAGTACCTAAAACAATCTTTACGACATCAGCGCAACGTGGTGTAAAGTGTGTCGCATATTTGTAGTTTTTACCTGCTTGTCGCCTACAAGCTGAAGCGCTTTAAAAACTACAAGGCGGCTGTCAGTTGGTGTCCGCCTCCGTAAAGCTTCCCGCGCTCTGAGTGGAAAAGGAAGCAGTGAGGCACAGGCAGAATCAGTCATACTTTCCTAACGGTAAATACTTTTTTTTGCTACGTACATACGATATTTCATTCGTTGAATAATTATAAGCTTATTGCGGAATAAAAACTGTTGTAATCCTCATAAAATGCATTAAATTTAGGCACTTTAAACTAGTGTAACCTTGAATTTTGACATCGGAGCTTAAGAGCTGCGCTGTTCTGATGTTTGCAGTATGGTTAAGCATTTGGACACTGCTAAGCTAGCTAAACATTGGCTTATTACGTCTCCACAACCTAGTAATTACAGATATGGCAACTTTAAACGCATATTTGAATGCGAAAATGATATTAGGCTTTATGTGAGTTTCCTCCGAACCCTAAATGACACCGTGTCTGCTTGTAGTTGCTGGTATTTTATGACCATATGAGTGAATGAAGCGAGAAAGAGAGGGTGCAAAAATCAGAAAAGACGCAGCACAAAGCTGCCATTTTGACACCTGTCCTCCCTCTCTTACACAGTGTCACATTCCAGGACAGTGTTTTCTTTTTCTGTTACACTACCGCTACAACTTGTGTCCCAGATGCCTCGCATTGAGAATGACATCAAGCTGGACTTCAAGGATGTACTCCTCCGGCCGAAGCGGAGCACACTAAAGTCCCGGAGCGAGGTGGGTTATCCAGCTGTGGATTTTTTCCACGTGAGGATCGACTGACCCAATTTCCATTTTCTCAAGCCTTTACTTTTCACTGGGACATCATGGATATGTGGTTGTTTTACCAGCTGCTGAGAGAATGAAGCACTGAAATCATGAACCGGCATCTGTAAAAATGAAATCATGCAGATAATTCCAAACTGCTAAAATACACATTTTACCAGTTAGTGGAATAAATCAGCATAAAGTACACTAAGGTCTTGCTGTCCTTGTCTACTTCAGGTGGACCTGATGAGGAGCTTCACGTTCAGGAACTCCAAGGGCAGCTACAGAGGGATCCCCATCATCGCTGCTAACATGGACACTGTGGGGACCTTTGAGATGGCCCTGGCTTTGCATCAGGTATGCTATGCATCATATGGGGTGTGTAGACATTTTTAATGTTTCATATTAGGGCTGTAACTATCAGTTATTGTAATTATTAATTATTCTGTAGTATTTTCTCGATTAATTGTTGTTCATTGTGTCCCAAAGCCTCAAATATCTTGTATTTTTCCACAACCCGAAGCTATCCAGTTTCCTGCCTTAGTGGAGTAAAGCAACACCATTTTATTTGCCCTAGTACAAATATTGTTTCTGTGTCACTCGTAGAAAGGACAGATAGTAGTCAAGCAAACCCGGTAATTGAACCTAAGCTGTCAACACTAATGCCTAATAATCCCTGTATTACATAGCAGTCTAATAAATGAGATCAGGCCCTACTTCTGTTACTGTCTTCACTAAAGACCAGATTAAAAATTACAGGCAACCAATCTTTTCTGATAATATTTTCCAGATACCAGAAATTAAATTTAGTTGGTTTCTTTGTGGCATCTTTACTTCTATGTGTGTAATCATAATACATAACACAAACTGCTGTCTGTTAATTCACAATCCTGATGTCCTTTTTTAGGCAGGAAAAGGTGACAAGCACCTTCAATACTGAAAAAAAACACAAACGTAATTTTCTTTTTGTTGCTTTCACAAAAGATGCTCCATTTAATGTCACTGTACCATCTTCAGTCAAACATCTGAACCAGAATTTTACTACTACCTATTCTCCTACATGAAGATTTGAAGCTCCTTATTAATGTGTTGTTCTTTGTTTCTTCCACCAGTTCACTCTCTTCACTGCGATCCACAAACACTACTCAGTGGATGACTGGCAGGAGTTTGCAACAAAGCATCCTGAATGCCTGGAGGTGCCTAAGCAGTTCATTATCACGTAATCTGTTATTTAGAAGACCTTGTAAATTGTGGAATTTAGTATGAGACAGCTCTGTCCCTTCTCTGTTTCTTTCTCAGAGTGTAGCAGTCAGCACAGGGACTGGCGAGGGTGACTTTGACAAGATTTCAGCCGTTGTGGCGGCAGTGCCAAAGCTGAAGTACATCTGTGTGGACGTGGCAAACGGCTACTCTGAACATTTTGTCCATTTTGTCAAAGACGTCAGGCAAAAGTTCCCGTCACACACTATAATGGTCAGTAGATATCTGTTAATGCCTTTAAACTACAGTGTGTGGAACTGGACAACTGGGATGAGGAATTAATAAATTGTGTGTTTTTCTCAGGCAGGAAACGTGGTGACAGGAGAGATGGTGGAGGAGCTGATCCTCGCTGGTGCTGACATCATCAAAGTAGGCATCGGACCAGGTGATCACAGCGTCACACACTGTTGCTCCTTACAGTCACATAATATTAGCTTTAGCTTTGGGTTGGCCATGATGTTGCAACAGAAAAAGCCATCATGAGTTGACAGATTTATCCGATACATTTGTAAATGCATCACTCGCACTTTCCTGTGTCTCCACTGGTAGGCATTCATGTTTGCTACAGACAACAAACTGCTGTTTCCTGTTTGACTGCAGACTAGTCATCTCTTGACTGTTTCTCTTCCTCTGCAGGTTCTGTCTGTACCACCCGCAAGAAGACAGGGGTTGGTTACCCTCAGCTCAGTGCTGTGATTGAGTGTGCAGATGCAGCCCACGGCCTGGGTGGCCACATCATCTCTGTGAGTGACTTTGTGTTTTAGTAATCCAAGCATGAAATTAGAATTTCTGCACAGTCACTGTCTAGAAGTGCTGCTGAGGGATTTTTAAGAACAAGTAATCTTAAAGTACCTTTTGAAACATAGGTTTTTATCAGTTTTTTTCTAGTTAAATGAAAAGATTGATAACACTCAGGTATATAGACTTTATCCTGTAGGGGGTCACAGGGGTTTGGAGCTGACATTGTCTATTGCAGATCTACCACAAATGAGCACTGAATATTCATATTGACTAGACAAAGCGTTACCAATCCTCTCATCTAACTCAACTGAATAATCTGATAAGCTGAACTATACCTTTCAAATGAGGCTTATTATACACATTACTGGTCATTTATTTGTGTTTAATTTATTTGGCTATCTCACGCCTGTTAGCGTCTTTATTCTACTTGTATGGTACTTCTTGGTTTTCATGGAAATTTGTTTGAGTTGTAACCCTGAGAATGTGCAACTTTTTCTTTTGCTCCTGGCTAAACAGTAACACTCATAACATGTTGTTTTGTTCTGTCTTTTCCCCTCTCTTCTCCGTCACAGGATGGGGGATGTACATGTCCAGGAGATGTCTCAAAGGCTTTTGGTAAGTCTGTGCGCTTGAAAACCAACTATTTTAAAAACGACTTCTGTTAAAACAGGCTTGTCAGTGTTTGTTGGGCTGTTTATGTGTGACTCTCAGGTGCTGGTGCAGACTTTGTAATGCTGGGTGGTATGCTGGCTGGCCACTCAGAGAGTGCAGGTGAGATCATTGAGAAAAACGGCAAGAAATACAAGCTGTTTTATGGCATGAGCTCCGACACCGCGATGAAGAAACATGCAGGAGGAGTGGCTGAGTACAGGTCAGTGCCGGTTATTGTGGCATACAAGAGAAAAAATACCTGTTTTGTGGTCAGTGTTTCACATTTTTCCTCTGAGAGCAATTCTTTCATTGTGTGTTTTTTGCTTCAGAGCGTCAGAAGGGAAGACAGTGGAAGTTCCTTACAAAGGTCCCGTGGATGTGACAGTGCGAGACATCCTGGGAGGGGTCCGCTCCACCTGCACTTATGTTGGGGCCGCTAAGCTGAAGGAACTGAGCCGCAGAACGACCTTCATCCGGGTCACCCAGCAGCTCAACACCGTCTTTGGAAACGACAGCTGAGCGTCCAGCTCAAGCTTCAGATGGAAACAAGTTTGCAACACTGCCTGTCTGACTCCAAGATGCTTTTTGTGCATTGGTCATGTGTAAACACAAGAGAACAGACACGTATAGTAATACTTAAATACTGTCCTTTTAATCCCTATTAATGGTTGGGTTTTTTTGGTGCAAGTTTAATTTGTGTGACTTGAAATTTCATGCAGTTTTATTATTTTATGTTGGACTTTCTTCACGTTAACGGAAATATTTTTAGCACATAAACTCTGAGTCGCATTAGACTGAATGTTTTAGTCTTTTTTCACGAAGCCACCAGCTGTTACAGTGGCCAGTGTGTCTCTAAACAGCAGCATGTAAGCTAGAGCACTAACTCTCGAGCTCTTATCACTCCAATGCAAAATTCTTAGCTGTTCTTCTTACATCCATGCAAATATGTGGCTGTTTGGAAACAGCATCTGCAACACATCTCAGTGCTCTGTGCCGAGATCATACTCCAAGCCTTTGTCACCAACATAGAAAATTATTGCAAATGTCTTAAATTGTTTATAAAGCCTATATATGTGCATATATATGCAACTGCTGTAGCTAATTAGATATTTTTTCCTCAAAAGATCAATCATTCCATTACGCTTGTTTTGCACTTTAATGATTTTTAATTGGACAGTCTAACATTAGTCTGCCTTGCTGTCTCATAGAAAAGTTTTGAGACTTCAGTGTTATACATTAGCACACTGAGTACAAGTACAATATGGGAGTACAGACAGTATATAGTAATGAAATGCTGAATTCATAGCAGAGGTGTTACTGAATATGAGTATACTTGCACCTTTTGTATTCCGTGGCTCTAGCTGCTCTGTAACGATACCAAAGTTTGCGTTGGTTTATTTCGTACACATTCAAGGCTTCATTTATGATTCATTATAGCCGTTCAAGTCGGCAGTCATTCCTTAGGAGTTAGTTTTGGATGTTTTTCACCATCAGTTCTGCGTGTAGTTACACTTTTCACAGTTAATGTAGTTGCTTCATTTCCAGCTGTTTTTATGTGATGTGTATTGTTTCATTTTCTTATTGTCACCCATTGGTGTCGTGTGAAAAAGAGGATTGTTTTTATGTTGCCAAAACATGAAATGAAAATGCTGGGTTGTCTCTTCACATTTTAACCAGTCAATAAAAAACATTCCACATCTTACAATTTGAATAGCTTTATTAATAATTACGTCATTTACAGTGTAGATATAAAACATGAATTTTTTTTCCTTCTTGCTATTCTGACTTCATAAAACCAAAGCAAAAGATCCTGTATAATATGCGGATAATGATGCATTCACAACCAGTAGATGGAGACAAACACCTGAAACCGGCTGCCAGAAAAAAAAGTGACAGAAAAAAAATTATTGTTACAAGATTGTTTCTACATTAGAAGCAAATCCCACAACAAAATAATGAATATTATTTCAATAAAAAGACAAGCTACAATTTTAATATTGACTGTAGTGTTTGATGTGTTGTTGATATACTTAAACTTTCATCTCAGGAGTGATGCATAACAATGTATTCACTTGACAGCAACCATCAATCAGCGGCATTACTCTCATCAGAATCTGTATTGCGATGATCAGCAAAATCCCACCAATTAGAAAAGCTCACAAACCACCTCTGTAATAAATGGCCTACCAACAGCTTGTCCACAGGAACAATATGTCTGGTAGGAGCCTTGCCTTTTATTGTAGTACTCATTTCCATCCCGGTTGTAAACAGTCCCACATGAACAGCGCCACTGCTGCTGGATCACCGTTTGTTCCTTTCCCAGTTGGACAAATGGGACCAGGTCCCAGTTGTTCAGGCTCATCTGAATGGTGATTATTTCTTCCCTACGGTGCCGTCCAGTTCTGCTGAAGAAGGACAGCGTGGAGGCAACAATATTCCAAAACACCTCTACTGTCTCAGGTTGTGGTTGGTCCTCAACTCCATTCTCTCCCTGGTATGTGATTAAAGAGGAAGAAACCCTGAGTTTCTGTCCTGTTTTGGTCGTGATCATTTTCTGCAGCCCCAAACCTTCTAATGCATCAGCACAATCATCTAGCTCTGTTGTTACAGAACTCAGCTGGTTGTCTTGGCAGGACAGTCCATAGACGGGTGCATTTTTCAGGTTTTTTGCAGACTGTTTGTCACACAAGCCAATCATCCAGTCAGA
Organism: Amphiprion ocellaris; assembly: GCF_022539595.1. Lineage (NCBI taxonomy): Eukaryota > Metazoa > Chordata > Actinopteri > Pomacentridae > Amphiprion > Amphiprion ocellaris. The sequence goes on from NC_072788.1 coordinate 14,956,894, forward strand.
ATCTTTGGAAAGACTCACCACCCACCTCTGAAAGTTGGGAACTGCATGGGTGCCACAGATTAGCAGAGTGGCAGAGCAGTTCCCCAGCCAGCTGTTATAGAAAACCTTTGTCTTGTCTTTGGACAGTGACATGCTAGGACCTATAAGCTGCGGGTCAAAGATCAGGTCCGAACCAGTGCCAAAAATGTCCTGATGGTTTTCAGGGTCAACCAGAGTCAACAGGGATCCCCAGAAGTGGGACGCTTGCTCCATCATCTTTTCACCACCCTCTATTATCTCCTGCACCAGTTTGTCTCGATGGCTGCCAGGCTCCAGGCCTTTCCTCAGATCCACAGCTTTGGCCTTCTCCACATCCTGATGCACCTGAGAATACATCTGCAGGAACCTGAAGGTGTCCTTCTCCTTCTGTGCTGCTTGTATGCTGATCCTGCTGGTTTTAACTGACACCATGCGAGCCGACACTGAACTCTGGATACTGCTCAGAGAAATGTCACGCAGGTGAGTCACAGCCTCAATCAGACGCACACTACAGCCGCCCAGCTTCTCTCTTTCATTCTTCTCCCACTTTTCCAGACTCACGTTCTCATCGTCTGCTTTCACCTCTAAGGCCTGTTGCTCTGCTGTCAGCTTTTCCAGCAGCTCTTTGTGGGCCGTGGAGAAGGTCTTCATGTTGTGCAGGCGGTGCTGGTCTTCAATGGCACAGGAAACACACACACAGGTCATGTCATCCAAGCAGTAGTACTCCAGGAGTTTGCCATGCTGAGGGCATTTAGTGGTTCCACATAAAGCCATGGGCTCCGTCAGAGGATGAGTCTGAAGCAACACCGGGGTGGTCAGGTGGACCTGGAGGTGCTGGCTGCACATGGAGATCTCACATTTCATGCAGGTCTTGCGTGCTGGTTTCCTGTCCTCCTCTGTGCACATGTCACAGAGAATCATTTGTGGATCCTTTTGGATGTTGTCAGACATGTTTTCAGAAGCAAGAAGTCCTGACGATGTTTTGGAATAATATTCAGTGTTGAATAAATTCCTTGGAATCCTTGTTGCTCTTTGGTTGACTCTGTATTGGAAGAAAACTGAACATAAAATCCGATTTCCTAAATGAGTGGATTGTTTTCTCCCTCCTACTCTCTAGTCTGCCACGGCAGCACTCAACAGTTTCGATTTCCTGAGAAGCATTCCCACATTGCACTCACTGCTGCTGCATCAAACACTGAGAGGGAGGAGTTACACAGCTTTGACTGCAGTCATTTTGTTCAGTATCCTGTTAGGTTTCATTTCTCACAAGACAAATAACCAACGCCCATGGGAGTGCGAATTTTTCTGACTTGCCATTAAATATTTGTGTATGGCTTTGGGTGTATAAGATACTCTCTTGTTGCAATAAAAAGAAGGAAAACTTTAAAATTTAGATCGAAGTCATCCTTTGAATATTCAGCAAAAACACTCATATTAATTTACAGTTTCTTGATTTATATTTAGACTTTTGAACTGTCAGATTTGCTCAACTTGTCTTGAAGAAATCTTCTTTAAAATTGCTCTGCGCATGTTGTCATTCCAGAGGCCGTTGCACTGACAGCACCACATATTTGCTGTACCTCAAATTAACATATTCGTTAAGATAAAGAAATAAAACATCAGATTTGGTGGTGACTGATAGGACCTGAAAATTATGTATGATTAACAGACAGAAATGTGGTGATGTGGGTTGCAGACAACAACATAACTGTTAGTTACACAAGTTCACAAAGCACCAATGTGGTCGGTGGGGAACCAATTAACCTTCCACAAGAACATTTTGCTTGAGAAGACTTTTGATAAAAGCTTCCTGCATACTGGTATCCATCACTTGTCTCGATGTAAACTGCCCCACAAGAGCATATCCACTGCTTCTGGCTTTGTTGTACACCAAAAATAGATGTGGTTGACGAAAATCCACTTGTGAATGACGATGACACATCAGAGCTATTCTGTGATTTATCCTCTTCAAAGCAAACAAAAGGAGCAAGGTCCCAGTTAATGGAGTCGAGCGTTAGTGTGAGTAGCTTTACTCTGTGGTGCTGACCGATCCTGCTGAAGAATGACAGTGACTGACCGATGTTCCATTCCACTTCCACTTTTTGGGGTCGGGTCATTCCTTTTGCCATATGTTCATCTGGAATGTTGATCTCCTGAAGGGAAACCACTTGCTTTTTTTCTTCAGCGGGACTTTTACTTTTCTGGTTCCTGGAGATCTTTAAAGCACACCTTGTATCTGTTGTGAGCGAAAAGAGCTGCATACCTTTGCAGCGCAGTCCGTATACATCTCCATCCTTCATCTCCTTTGCATAATTTTTGTCACAGAAACCAATGGTCCAGTCACAGTCTTCGGAAAGGACGATCACCCATTTATTAAAGTTAGGACAACCATACGTAGCCTGAAGTCGAAGCATGTGCGTAGAGCGTTTCCCCATCCAGTTGTTATAGAAAACCTTTTTCTTGTCTTGAGACAGCGACATGCCAGGGCCCAAAGTCTGTGGGTCGAAGGTCAGGAGGAAATGAGTAGCACTGGACTCTTGGTGGTTTTCAGGGTCAACCAGAGTCAACAGGGATCCCCAGAAGTGGGACGCTTGCTCCATCATCTTTTCACCACCCTCTCTTATCTCCTGCACCAGTTTGTCTCGATGGCTGCCAGGCTCCAGGCCTTTCCTCAGATCCACAGCTTTGGCCTTCTCCACATCCTGATGCACCTGAGAATACATCTGCAGGAACCTGAAGGTGTCCTTCTCCTTCTGTGCTGCTTGTATGCTGATCCTGCTGGTTTTAATTGACACCATGCGAGCCGACACTGAACTCTGGATACTGCTCAGAGAAATGTCACGCAGGTGAGTCACAGCCTCAATCAGACGCACACTACAGCCGCCCAGCTTCTCTCTTTCATTCTTCTCCCACTTTTCCAGACTCACGTTCTCATCGTCTGCTTTCACCTCTAAGGCCTGCTGATCTGCCCTCAGCTTTTCCAGCAGCTCTTTGTGGGCCATGGAGAAGGTCTTCATGTTGTGCAGGCGGTGCTGGTCTTCAATGGCACAGGAAACACACACACACTGGACTACACACACTCTGGGCTCCGTCAGAGGATGAGTCTGAAGCAACACCGGGGTGGTCAGGTGGACCTGGAGGTGCTGGTTGCACATGGAGATCTCACATTTCAAGCAGGTCTTCCGCGCTGGTTTCCTGTCCTCCTCTGTGCACATGTCACAGAGAATCATTTATGGATCCCTTTGGATGTTGTCAGACATGTTTTCAGAAGCAAGAAGGTCCTGGAAGAAGCTGTCGTTGTGTTCTGTCAATAATAAAATAGTCTCGAATTAGTTCGCCCGTCTCTGGTTCCTCAGCGTCTGCAATGAGAACTCAAGCTGGACTCATCAGCAGTTGTATTTACTGGGAAATAAACTGCCCACAGGGTAGGCTGTAAAGTTTTATAACACTACAGTAGTGTTTCATGTTTGCCTTGTGCTCATAAAAAAGCATTAATTTATCTATCCAGTCAAAACCAACTGTCAATAATCTACTACTGATAAATTCAACACCCAGTTTCCAGTTCCCAAAAAGTGCACCAACATAAAACTGATGCAGCCAAACAACTGATTTACTTTTGTTAAACTATTGCCATTTTTAAGGCTGAGTTAATGGAATGGCATTTGATAATTCAAACTGTATCTATATTTATATACACAACATTTGGAGTCAATAAAAATATTACTCTTCCTAATAGTTTACTGGCCTTATTGTTCATTAGCTCATTTACAGCATAAATATGAAACAAAACATGTGCATTACTGTAAGAGTAGGGGCGTATTCATTACCAGTAGATGGGGAAAAAACCCTAAAACGGCAGGCAAAAAGGTAGAAATGGTTTAAGTCATTTTTTGACCAAAAAAAAATCTCCTCATGATGTTGGGCACCTCTGCTAAATTCACCTACATTCTCAGCTGAACAGATCATGTGATTTTACAGCTGTAGTACAATGGCCTCGGTCAAGGTTCAGTGTGGTCAGACACTTTTTATTGTTTTATTGCAAGTTGTAGTTAAATAAGTTATCATTAGGCTAAATTTGTACTTAATTTTCTGTCTTTTTTCATTTTTATTTTGTTTATTCAGTCTGATCATTATTAGCTATTTATTTGGTGTACTTTATGGGAGTTTAAGGGTGATATTTGTCCCCTCATCAGCACCTGAATCTCTTCTCCAGGACCATTTAAAGGACAATATTATAAACGGTTTTAATGATATACACTTCAGCTGGTAGCTAAATGTTGGAAACTCTGCTGTAACTCAGTGGTTCTCAAACACCTATCACCAGACACAGCTTTACATATGATTATAGCTGTAAAGCATCATGAATAAAACTCATTCAAAGGTATACAGGTTGAGATTAGCTGATCAGGCTGACTAGAACTCAGTGTGATGTTAATGTATCGAAATGTGCCACTCTGGATATTCATTTTACTCTGAAATAACTTTGAAATGGTGCATTTATCAGGTTAAAATCTGTCAAGATCCTAACAACACGTCTGACTTAAAAAGAACCAGCTTCTGTATTAGAACCACACAAAAAACAATCACTATTTTATGAAAAGACATTAAAATTACATTGTATTGCCTTTAGTGTATGTTCTCTGCTGGTCTCTCTTTATTTCCAGTATAGTCCGGCTAAGCTGGCCAGCTGACTTAACCAGCAAAACCCACCCGGGAAACTGGTCAAACTGGTAAAATGGGCAGCTAGTTGGACTCACCAGATTGGACTGATCAGAAAAAGCCAGTCAAGGCTCACAGTCTCTTACTCTCATGTAGAGTTGAATTTCTAATGTAAATAATTTACATGGACAATAACACTGCCTGTGATCTATTCACCTGATAATTTGAAAAATCATCTTTCATCATGGGCTGCACAGTGGCGTAGTGGTTAGCACTTTCGCCTTGCAGCGAGAAGATCCCTGGTTCGCGTCCCGGCTTTCCCGGGATCTTTCTGCATGGAGTTTGCATGTTCTCCCTGTGCATGCGTGGGTTTTCTCCGGGTACTCCGGCTTCCTCCCACAGTCCAAAAATATGCTGAGGTTAATTGATTACTCTAAATTGCCCGTAGGTGTGAATGTGTGAGTGCTTGTTTGTCCATATATATAGCCCTGCGACAGACTGGCGACCTGTCTAGGGTGTCCCCTGCCTTCACCTGAGTCAGCTGGGATAGACTCCAGCCCCCCCCCCGCGACCCTAGTGAGGATTAAGCGGTGTATAGATAATGGATGGATGGATCTTTCATCATCTCAAAATTATAAAATAATGATTGCTACTACTGCTTACTACTAATTTAAAAAGATATTCCAAAAACCTGAGTAAAACTGAAAATGTAGCAGTACTCCAGTTAAATGCTAGAGACCAGTAGGCTAAAAGTGAAAATAGTAAAATTCAGACAGGACAGTGTATTCATCTGACAGTAATCAGTGACACACGACTTCAAATCTGTTCAGAATATCAGCAGAAAAAAATCCATCATACTTACAGAGATTTTTGCACAGGTAGGAACCCCAGGCCATTCATTAATTAAGCTTAGGGATAATTTCCGTGTCTTCTTGACATTGCAAGTAAAAATATTAAAACTTAAAGATGACGCTTTTCCAAGTTTACAGTAGTAGCAGCTAGCTGCTTAGCATGCTAACATGACCTGCGCTGTTTTGGTCGCAAGCTAGCTAAACTTACATCGAAGGCTAACTGTGGTTTTCTCATAAACTGACAAAGATATAAGCGGTTCAGTCGATCACCAGCCATTCATAACGACGGTGTATGTTAACGTATACTCAATTAGATATGTTAAGGCCATTAAACAAGTCGCAAGTAGTGATATAAGCTAACGTCGACGTTTAGCTAGCTAAAGTTAGCAAGTGCGCCAGTCCTAATTGTGCCACAGACGAAGCTTGTTAAACACTGTTGCAGTTCATTTTGCGTTATGTTCTCAGTGGCTTAAATTAAAGCTACATTAGAACGGGTTTATGCTGGAAATCTTCTTTACACGTGCAGTATATCAATACAAAATGGCACAATTCAATGGTTTTACTTTTGAATTTGTGTTTTTAGTTTGTACATCTGAAGGAAAAATATCTATTTGCTGTGTGACAGCTTCTGTTTTAGTAGTTTGTTATACTGAACAAAAACAATAATGCAGCATGGAATATTTTATTCAATTCTGTAAGCATTTGTTGTTCCAACTCATGGCATCTCTACAATGGAAGGGACACCATTAAACAACCAAGTATGTTGGAATTGATACTGGGCAGATCAAGAGTGGGGTCATAGACCAGAAATCGTAAGACCTAATGAGGTTGTCAGTGCTGGCTTGAATAAGTAGTAAGTAGTATAAAACTAACCAAATTAGATGCATATGTCTCCTTTAGGCAAATGCAGAGATTTAATTCCCTAGCAAATCAAGCATTTCACAAGATCGGTTCCAGAATAGTCCTCATCACTACAACATAGTCCACCATCACCAAAATCTGTTAATGGGTGACAAATATATCATGTATCTTATCCCTGTATATGCTGGAACAATGCTAACTAGCAGCTTGGGTTCATTCACAAACTACTCAAGAACATCATGAGAATGTTTCACACAACCAACCCTTTCTGTTTGTTTGGTTTTTGCAGGAGTCACTACCACAGAAGAGAAAGATGACAGAGATCGCTGACAGAGGGCCCCACATCCCCGTACAAAAGACACTTGACACCAGTGCAGAGACTTTAACTATCTCAGATAGTAACACTGCTTCCCAGGCTTTCAGCATGAACCAGATGAGTGCAGTGTGTCTCCCCCTGCTGTCTGAAAGTAAGAAGATTATATGGGTGAAGTCGGACGAGATTGACCTACAGATGAAAGGTACAGCAGAGCTGAACAAGGCCTTCGGCAGGTTCCCATACCTGTCACACAGACAGATGGCTGCACTGGCACAGCGCTGCTCCCTGCACCCAGACCAGGTGAAAGTGTGGTTCATGGCACGACGACTTCAGTATGGCATCAGCTGGGACTATAGCGATATCCATGATGTCTGGAGGAAGTTCAAGTCACCCCAGACAAATGCTCAGGGAAAGAAAGAACTACTAAACATAGTGAAGGAAAATGTAAAGGAGGACAGTGGAAAGATGAAGAGAAAGGTAAAGGTGTCTGAAGGGAGGAAGGCAGAAGAGGCCAAGCAAGAACAGAGTGCAAAGGGAGGAGGAATGAGAGAAGAAACTGTGAGGGCGGATGAGCTGTTGCCAGAGCAACCAGTGAGAAAACAAAAAGACAGAAAAGTAGAAGAAGACAAAAGCAACAAGCTGAAAAAGCGGAAAAGGATCTCAGTTACGGACAAGTCGGGAAAAAAGAAAATCAAGCAAGACAGTGAGGGTATGGTGGAGGGGGCTGGAAAAATGGAAGCAAAGAGAGATGAAGTTAAGAGTGAGGGGCAAAAATGCACTGAGTCTGAGGCAACATTTTACGGCAGAAACAAAAAGAAGGCGAGAGTAAACAAGAGATTAATGTCCATTCAAGAGTCTCCTGCATGCAAGAGCTTTGCAGAGCCTGAAAGGCCATTGGATCCTCTGCTCGTACACCAGCCCCAAACCCAAACTTTTGATGCCTCCCCACCAAGTGGCAACCAGACTGCTCTGCTGAAAGGAGATGACATTCCATCCTCAACCCCAAATATTCATAAGACCCCTATGAACACCGGCTTGGAGGGGAAAACAGAAATAGCAGCTTGGCAGGAGCGAGAATTGTATGCAGAGGCCACAAACCACAATGTTTTTGACAATGACGTCGACACACTGAAGGAGCTTTTGGAAGGGGACAGTTTTGTTGCTACAGACGGTCCGTCCAACTTTCCCCAACAGCAGCGTTCTCTTGACACACGCAAGCCTCCCCCCCAGACCCGCTGCAACGCAAAGACTCAGCCTCAGCTGGCCATGATGAGGACGGCTTTCTCACACTGCCAGTATCCAGACCGTGAGCAGTACGACAGACTGGCAGAGCTGGTCGGCATCCCCCGCTGCACGTTGGTGCAGTGGTTCAGCGACATGCGCTATTACCTGAAGAAAGGAAGGCCTCGCTGGATGAATCAGGAGAAGTACGACCGAGCGCTGGCCAACATCAAGTATCGGCAATGCATCAACGCGCTGGCAAGGACAGAGCCAATTGAGGGCGCTGTGAAGATGATGGTTGAGAGCAGTGAAGGCTGTGATACAGAGAATGAGGCTGCAGAATAGAAATAACACACGAGGCAAAATCATTTCTCCACACTAAGAATTTTCTTTTTTTTACAGAGTTGTTTGATAAAAAGTTGACAAGTTAGACAGAGTACTTTTGAATTTGCATGTTTTTCAAATGGGTTTTCCTGTTCTACCATTACTCCTATTAGTTTGTTTCCACTTAAATGCAGAATTTTCAAATGACACTCGTTCATTTCCATATCAGTGAGTCTGTTAGTGCTGTGCAGATGTTTTTATTGTCATTTAAATAAAACACTTTAATTGTGGTTCAAACTTGACTCGTCTAATGATTAGTTACGCCATAAATTACAAAATTCATTACAGCTTCATCTCAGTATCAAATAGTTACATTTTTGAAAGGAGACAGCGACATTTTCAGTTCAAAATACCAACACAATTTGGTTTGTTATCCCCAGTCATCTCTGAGCAGATAGAAACAAAGTTTGTCTGTCAAACAAAAAACATAGGACAGGTCTCGGGTACTATGAAGAATATATTGCACAGAAAAGAGAAAAACTGTATTATTTATGACACTCATTCTCTTGTCTTCCAGTTGCATTACTCAGCTTGTTCTGTTGTTAGTACAGTGAAAATATTATAGGTTTTGTCTTTTTATAACCTGGAATATGGTCAAAATAGAGCTTATTCCAGGTTAACCATACACTAAAACCAATCGCTACTAAATTAACAATGATTGCAACTTTAGGTTACGTATGAATATTGCTTTGCTACTTCCATCTGGCTGTGTACTCTGCCCTCTGTGGCTGCCAAAGCTCAGCGCCTTCAATAATGTGACGGATCATGGCGGCGGAGGAGATAAGCAGGTGTCCAGCAGCCTGAAGGAAGGTGGAGGCCACTCGCAACGCTTCTCTGAAAACATGAACCAAGATAAAGTCTTATCAGCATGGGTTTTTTTTCCTTCATAACTGCCTGCTCAAGTAACATTTAATGGTTGAGTGTCTAATCGCTACCAGAAGTTGTTACATTAAAATAAGTTATGGCTTTCTTATCGAAAAATGTTCCATCACTTGTACCTGTGATGTCATCTTCTGAGTGAAAAACTAAGGTTAGAATGACAGATAATTCATAAGTGATAATGCTGACAACTACAGCTATTACTTTTCAGCTTAAGAGTACATAATAAAAACTCAAAATAAGCATAAATATAATGCAACGCACTGCTTAAGATTAAACCAGTAGAGACAAGTTTCACCTCTAAACTCCTCAGATGGTTTTATTTACGTCGAAATGTCACAAAAATGTAACAAAAATTAATAGAAATGTCTTTTATTTATCCTTTGTTGGGATCTACTGGACTGAACTACCTAACCTTATAAAATAATAGTAATACATCAAACAAACTCCACTTCAAGCAACTAAAATTGTGAAATACACTTGATGAATCAATCTAATCATGTTTCGGGGGGGATTTTGTGCAGAATGAGTACTTTTATTTATGGTACTTCCTCTCATTCTTTCTCACTTTAAACATGCAGAACTTTTACTTGTCATGGCAGTTATATATTAGTACTTCAACTTAAATAAAAGATTTGAATATTGCTGAAATTTTGTACAGTAATACATATGTGAATTAATAATGTTTTCAAAAATGACTTCACCACCTTTTCGCTTGGCTTACCTGAGGATCTTCTTGGGCCCCAGACACTGAAAGTCAGCACTGACGGAGTACAGGCCTTGAAATGTGGCCTTCACACTCAGAGAGCCAAACAGATCCCTGGGACTCATCCTGTAGAGGTCAAAGGTGACTCGAGCTATGTCCCTCCCAGTGCGAGGCTTGGTGTCATCGTGGTATTTGGGCACAACTGGACCCTGGAGGGGATCAGAGACAATAGTCACAAGTGTTTATTTCACACAAAAAGCATGTCCCAAAAGCAGAGACTTGCTTTCTGGTGGAGCAATACATCTGGGATAATGAATAAAATTTGGCTTCTGTGGTCAAACATACCGCCTGTGGCCTCCATGTCTGTCCGGGCTGCAGGGCCATGAGCATGATGTTATCAGGTAGGGTTATGAGAAACTCATCAGAGTCTACTTCTGTGCCATCCTCCTCACAAACCAGAGACAGAGACACTGCAGACAGGGACAGCAGCAAGGCCTGGCATACCTGTTAAAAATGAAAACAATGAAAAACACCAAGTTATGCACACGGCTGCCATGACTCATTTACTTTGTTCTTTGTTCTTGATTTTTTGTCTCTATGTGTAGCTCTGTGATAGACTGGTAACCTGTCCAGGATGTCCTCTGCCTTCACCCTAAGTCAGCTGGGATAGACTCCAGCCCCCCCCCACAACCCTAATGAGGATTAAGCAATGTATAGATAATGGATGGATGGAAGTTATGCACGTTTATGTCACATTTTGGCCCCAACTGTCAATAATTCTTAATAATATGAAAACAATCAGTTAACATGACCTTGGAGTCATTATGACTGGATGAACTCCTTGGTTTGTATTTGGTTTAGGTCGACTGCACCGAGTCAAACTCTACATAAAGATCTATCGTGCGTGTACAATCAGCCATCACTACAGTTGTATAGATCTATAACTTCTCTTGGCAGCCCACACCCACAAAAAGATATAATTGATCATAGCAAGATAAGATAGTAAGCAAGAAAAAACATTTCAAACCTTTAAATATAAATAAAAAGAAATCATGTGAAATGTAAGATTTTTTAATGCATCTTCTAGGGTAAATTAAGTTCTTTGTAAGGCTTTTCAAGATATGCCCTGCTTCTTTCATAAGCTTATGCTTAGTGAAAGTATTTCACACCATATTAGCTGGCATGAGGTGAAAATGGCATTCGATCAAACTCTCAGAAACCAGAACTGGACATGATCTCTCAGAAATATAAAGCTGTTGTGATGAAAATTGTTGTCAGATACAAACACATACACAGATTAATCTTTAAGTTCTATCTCAGCACTGAGGATGAGGGGTAAAATGTCTTTTAGAACCACAAACAAATCAAGCTGCATTAAAGCATTTAAGATTCTCCTTCAGTTGTGGCAACTTTAAACCAGTAGCCCCCATTCCCCTTCCATATTGTGAGTGCAGTTCTGACATCATGTGATCTTATTTGACATCATCAAGGCCCGATGAAGGATGATGTTATGTTTTTGAAATTATCAGATTTTAAATGAGGAGCACTTGTTGACACGTTCTTTATTGTAAGTAAGTTTTAATGCTTTTATGTATTTTTTGGATTTAAAATTTATCTCTTTATATCAATCTTTTTTCTTTACAGTACTTCTTGTTATTGTATTAGTATTACATTATATCATGTATTTGCAGCAAATAGTTATACCTATATCAGAATATTTAGACATTTTCATTTCTTTCCATTATTTATCATTTATAGTCTCTCTCACCCTCTCCTTCAGCTCTTCCAGGGTCCCGGCTGTGACGCCCTTCTTGGTTTCTCTGTTGTGACAACACACTCTGAAAGGCCGCTGAGGTGGGGACCACACTCGTCTGGTGACAGACCTGAAAACAGAGCAGACAGGGAAACAAAAATAGTAATACTGAATGACCTGGACTAGGTTTGAGAGACATTTTGACTTGATATAGCAGGAAAAGCTGAGATACTGCTAATGATTAAATCATAAAGCATTCACTAACCCTGACTTTGCCTTCTCTTTATCTTTGTTTTGCTTTTTTGTTCATTTTGAGCTTAAAAAATTAGGTTTTTCATATCTTACTAAAGCTGTTGCTATGCCAGCCCTACCCAATATAAATAGGCCAATCCTTGAAAAACTGATAATATACAGTAATTGCATATTGAATCATTGACCCACTTACTTAATTCTACCATACATTAATTCCACGTCTCTTACAGCAGTGCTGTGCTGTTTGAGATCATAAAACAAGTCAAAACAGTATTAACAAGTCAAAACTAATTCTTCACCTACTTGATAAATGTAGATGTGGTATCCATGCTCGTCGGTGTCGTCTTCTCTCCTGTTTTGGTGTGACAAACAGTGACAATATCAGCACTGCTTGTGTTTGACCCAGCAGCCGGACTTTGAACATGCTGATAATTCAGATACAGAAAAGAACAGGGCAAAGGGTGCATTGTCAGTGTGTGTGTGTGTGTGTGTGTGTGTGTGTGTGAGAGAGAGAGAGAGAGAAAGAGAGAGAGAGAGAGAGACTCAGACACATCTTTCTTCATTTGAGAAGCAGAATATTTATTTTTGTAGCTGTTAGTGACATTGGTATATAAGATTTTAAATGAACATATAATAAACAGTTTTGATGATGATTCTTAGAATTGTTTTGTACTTTTGTGTACGCTTCTTTTTAATGAGGTATTTTATTGGTTATAAATGGTATCAAGCTGGACAAGCTACTCGATATAATGGTTGCTTAAGACATAACTGCAGATAGATAAACAGTCTTAAATAGGTCGGCTATGTATGTAGTTTGTTTGTCTTCTGTGGCACTCATGGTAAAATATTCTTATTTATTTTCTGACGTTTTTCATGTAAATTTGATCTCCTTCCTAATATTGTCGTTTCTTATTTTGAAGAATTTTTTAAAAAGCTAACAGACATAACACATTAAAGCTCCGGTTGACGGGTGACTTCTTACGTCACATCCTGGAATCCACATTAGGTGCGCTTGTGTAAAAACATGAGAGCGCACCACTGAGCGGAGTTTCCTGTTTGAGCAGATGTTTTGTATTGACATTCCCGTAGCACCGCCCATTCGGCACATTCAAAGAAGGAATTCGAGCAACTACTGTCATGTCAGTTAAGGCGGGAGGATAAGAAGCCGAACTTTTGATATCAGTATATGCTAGCTTTGTCTGTCGCGGTTTCCAAATATCAACAGTGTCGTTTATAATTAACGACAGGTAACTGCAGGTATCTCCGGTGTTAGTAAACATCGGCTCAGTAGCACTTCCTAAATAACTGTGCTTACACTGTCAGCTCCTCGTCTGTTTTGAAGCTAACACCAGCATCTGTCTATCTATGTTGCTAAGCTAATTTCCTAACGTCAATTTTTTGTCAGTTACCTTCCTAACGAAGTTGAGTTTGATTCATTGGAATGGCAACAAGAAAACCCAAGGACGACGGTAAGTGTTCGTAGCTGGCATTGCATTTTAAATAGGATGTAAAGGTTCGCTGCGTCCTTTATTAGAACAGTAAACAAGAATAAAGCTGGTAAATGTTGTGTTTTAGGTTGGTGCAGGTTTGACTGTCAGTGGATTCACGCAACATCCTCACCCCAGCACCTAAATAGATATGGCCTTCTTAAAGGTTGATCAATCAGTATGTTTGACAGCTGATGGCAGCCTGCTGCATTGGCATCGATAGTTTGGCTTGATGCCAACAGTGCAACACCAAAGCTTTAAACCATAGAGACAAGAGGAGCATCACTTTCCAACCCTTGCATGATTTAGTCGGAGTATTTGATTTGAATGTACTTAGAAGCCTCTGATATCTAATTTTGTCTCTGCAGATGCCAGCCTTCCTTTTTCTGCACTTCAGGTCCTGGCCCCACCTGTGCGTCTGGTGTCTGCAGCTCTCTGGAAAGTGCTGAAGCAGAGGGACGTGATGCAGTATGGTGTTGTGGAGGAATTCGTTACATCCGCCTGCGAGACTGTTCCTGGGCTGCTCACCATGAGACACCAGGGCAAGCTGGCACTGGGACTGAGAGCAAGGGTGAGTATCAGAATCACCTCCTGGATCCCAAGCAGCCTCTAGGTGTGTTTTTGTTCCTGTCTCATTTGTCCTCACTTTGGACTCATTTTTCACTGCAATACAAAATCCTGCACCTGTATGGAAGCAGAACAACAATGGCTAAAAGTGGAGAGGAGTCCAAAATGTCTATTGTGCAGTATAATAGAAATCAAATACCATAAATCCTAAAAAGAACAAAAATGTTTTTTGGTTATTTGTTTTTAAAAAAAAAAAAAAAAATGGATTCTGATAACCATTGGAGGAAGCATCATGGCTCATTAGGGTATAGGTAGGTGATAGCTGTGATAAATCGTGTAATTGAGATGTTAAAAAAGCAGTCATGCCTTTCAAATGTGTCAACAGGTTTGGAGATAATCACGTTAAAGGAGAAGAAGAATTAGATTTTGGTGTGTGACTCCCACAACGCTTGTTCCTTTTATCCTCCTCCTCCATTTCTGTGTCAAAAAGCGTTTTCTGTTGGCAGATGTTCATGCGTTTCATCAGCTTTTGCCTTCTTTTCAGTTAATCTTGGAGTTGTGTACCACGCAGCCTGATGTTGAGGTGATTAAGACACATCTGGAAAGGATCCGTGTTCCTGCTGCCAGCTCATCTACTTCAGCCCCAAATGTGGTAAATTAGAGCCAAAGTTCAGAAGCACACAGTACCTCACATTTCCACTTTTGACTGTTTTAACAGTTTGGAGACTTTAAGTCCAAACAACAATGACTCTACTTGGCATTTTCATTGATTTTATTTTACTTTCATTTATTCAAACAAAGGCTGCATATCGTTTATTATCCTTGGCATCCGATGCTTCATTTTAATCCCAAACAATAAAGCAATGGATTAGAGAATTAAACATTGCAGTATTTTTGACTCTCTACTATGATGGAAGTGATACTCATATGTTTAGGACATTGCTTTTAGTAAGTTACATCGCAGTATTTAAACTAGCAGTGGGAGCTATCAAGTCTTTGTTGAAAAACTATGAGTTAAATGTTCAAAATATGTTATGTTTAATGAAATGGACATCCATCACTCACTAGAAATATTTATTTAATCAGTGCAAGTTATATTTAAGATGTATTATGTCACCGTTTGTATTGAAATTACTGTGAGCATGTCACAATATGGATGTTATGTACATCTCCCACTTTTATCACTCATAATTTCTATTTATTTGTTGATATATTTGTGTGTGTATAGCAAAGTTTTGCCACATTGCTTCTAATGGTGATGGGCGTTCTCTATTTTTATATGTTATACAGTGTAATTTCTATTTTTTGTCTCACAGAGGAAGGATGTAAAAATTATGAGAACAGTGGAACATTTCCATTCTTTTGTCCACACATTGCTGTCAGACCCAGCAAAGAGGGAGCAATACTTCAAGGTGAGCGCCTCACTTCCACTAAGCAGCACACCTAAAGATGTAAATGTCTGTTCAGATGACGTATGTAGGTCTGTTCTAATTAAAGATCTTTTTTATTTTCTCTTCTAACAGAAAGAGTTTCTAGAGGATTATGGCCCAAAGTTTGACAAGGAGCTGGAGAAGCTGCTGTGGGAGTTTTTGATTCGACTGGACCAGCTGCTTCCAGTTCCAAACTTAGCTCAGGTAATGAGCACTTTGTAGAACATTTTCCCTTATTTTGACACATATTAGTCTTGTTTTAATGCTCCTTTCATCACTGCTTCAACACAATATCTGTGCTTCAGCAAATGTAGACAAACATTTGGAAAAGAATATTTAGTTTGCAGCAAATGAAAGGAATGTAAAAGTAAAGTACATTTTTGTTTACAGACAGGAAATAAGAGATTATTGTTGTCTTTATGGTTTGTCTTCAGACTGTGTCATGGCTCAGTAACACCCCTCCTGTCCTGGAGGAGTGTGCACGTGCAGCAACCCAACCCCAGCTCCTGAAAATTTTACTCCAGCATCAAACCTGTCTAGGTCATCTGGAGTCAGCAGGTTGAATAAGTTCATTTCTTTTCATTAATGACTGAACCAGCAAAACTTTTTGTGCAAACCCCTAATAATTGCAATAATCCGTGTTGTTGTTCTGGTTTACTTTTTACAGCGTCCTTGCCTCCAAACATGGGAGACTCCATCCTGACTTCACTTTCTGTGCCTCTGTCTGGAGTAGTAGCTTCAAATCAACGAACAGGAGCCAGACAGTCTCCTGTGGATCAGTCAGATGACTCCCAGACAAAAGACAAAACCTCATTTATTGCACCTGTTATCGGACTAATATCTAATGAAGATGTACCAGTCATGATCTCTGCTACTAAAAAAAAGCTGCAGAGTGATCAGCCAGCCAGCTCAAAAGATTCAACAAATCAAGAGAACTTGAAATTCGCTTTGATAAAAGAGAAACAAAAAGCCAAAGATAATGGGGTGAAAGAGGGCCAGGAGCTGCTGGAGGAGAAGAGCTTTAATCAAAGCAGTGGAAAGAAACGCAAGGAGCGTGACAACAGGGAAAGTGAATCTGAGCAGGAGACGGACGAGGAAGAAGTTTTAAGCATAGCTAGATCTGGGAAAAAGAGGATACGCAGGGACAGGCAGGGTACAGGTGACCAGAGAACAAGTGAGAGCGAGGAAAATGGGGCAAATGCTGTAGGACATGAATGTAACACAGAAGTGATGGCAACCGATGTGATCCAGCTTGGTGTCAAAACGCTCCATCTACCTGACGATCCATCGCTCCACTCCATTTTCATCTCTTGTCTGACGAGACAACCCAGAGTGGTGATTGAAAAACTGTCAGTGGCCTCAGCTGGCACTAGCGGATCCGGCAGAAGAGAAAAATCCTCCCATGAGGAACAACAGAGCCAGAAGTCACCAGTCAAAGCGTCAACACATAAACGAACAAGCATTCGTCAGACGCTTGGCTCAAAGTTTCCTGCTTTGGACAATAAAGAGTAAGAGACATGAGAATCAAGTTCAACATACAGCTGGTTTTAAGTTGACAAATAAAATAAAAAGCATCTGATTTAGTTCAAAGTTTGTGGTTTTGTTTTGTTTTTCTGTCTCATCTGTGAAGTAGCGATTTAAACGTGCATGTATAAAATATTGTCTGGCTAGAGATGCAGATGCTATGAGGCGAAACCTCTTCATCATTGAGCGGCATGTCAGTATTTAGACTTAAATCACAAGTGCAGATCAGCAGTAGTTTACATGGAGATGTCCCTCTCTTCTTTCAGTCACCATTTATCAGCTATTGAACCTATTGTCTCTACCTGACAGAAATCATCCTGTATCACCAAGTGTGAGCAGCTCTCCCTCTCAGCAGCGGAGTAACACAGGTGATTTAAAGCATTAAATGAAGCGAATGCAGACATTTCTTTCAAAAAAAAAAAATGGAAAAAAAACACTTGTACAGGTTTTAATTCAACTGTGTTTTCTGTTTAGAGACGCAGGGCCTTTTAGGAGGCAGTGACGACTACGTGGCTGATTCTGAGGATGAGGCGACAAAGAACTTCAAAAGCAGAGTATGTATGCTTGGAAAGGAGGTGAAAAAATAAAGGAGGAGGCTCACTTTAAATGTCCATGTATGCTGTAAAATTTCTATAATGAAGTTTTTTTTAAAGGAGTAAGTGAAAAGTTTTCAGTCTGTGAACATCTGGGTTTCACCTGAAGTACATTTTAAAATGCTTGACTTTGTCTCCCCCAGCTGTTCGTGAAGCGCTACGTCAAGACCAAACACGGCACCTTTGTTCCCACTCTGAGGGAGTACTATAAACCCGGGATGATCACACACAACTTGTTGTCCGCTGGCAGTAAACAGAGGTGATGAAATGGATTGTCATGTGTGGCGTTGGAAAACTAACAGCAGAGGACTTTGAATCTAGCAGCGTAGACTCAAGACCTAGTTATACGAAATGCTTCAGTCACTGCAGCAGATGATCATTTACATTAGTTACCTTCCTCTTAAAATAAACTGTAGCTGATTCTGAATGGTTTAAACTTGAGTAAATGAGCTGTTATTCTGAATAACAAGCCTTGAAATGTCACTGATTATAGGAAGTGATAAGCAATTTATTAGTTCTTTACTTGACTGTGTATAGATTATTCGTGCTATAAATATATTTTAAACAGACAAGATGTAATATTCTCAGTTAATAAAGTTTTTGATATTGCATATTTTGTGTTGGAGAAAACGGTTACTTGAATTTTTCTTTCACTTTATTATGAACTGCCAGTTTGGTACAGAGATTATGACAAAAAAAAGCATGTTCTTAAACTGCTCCTGACATTTAACTCATTTAATCCATTTACATCAGACTTCCACAGCAAGATTTGGCAATATTACATGTATTTATGTACTTAAACATAATTATCTATAGCTGACACAGTGTAAAATGGACATCTTCCCATTTATCTAGAAACTGAATGTCAGCGTATCACACAGACTACCAAAGTGGACATTCCTGGTGTTTTTAGAGTAATCTATTTGTTTATAAAAAAAAAAAAAAAAAAAAAAAAGTCCAGATTTTGATTAGAAAACGTCACAGGAAAAGATCAGCCAAAAAACTTGCTCCCGTATCCTGTCTTTTAATAGCTCTCATGTTAGCTTCATTGTTGCTCTGCTGTGCCACTACTTCAGATAAAAAGGGGAAGTAGTGAAAACACAAACAGAATCTGTACAGAAACACACGATTAAGTGCAAATTTGTTTTGCTGTAAGTGGAGGGTCAGAGTCGACAGCCGATCCCTCCGGTTACTGTGATGGTCTCTCCGGTGATGTAGGAAGCCTCCTCAGTGCACAAGAATGCAATCACTCCTCCAATCTCCTCTGGCTCTCCAATTCTGGAAGACAAATGTTAAATATCACATTCAGAAATTATTACAACACAGAACATTAGTGACAAGCTTCTGCAGTGTGGGAAGAGGAGTTTGGTCTTGTCTAAATTGGGATATTAAGCTAATTTTACACTGTATTTCTATTGTTTCTTCATCATGCATAACAATTAGGTTATAAACTGAGCTATATTTCATGTGTTAAGGCGATTAACTCTAATATAATACTGGTATGCATGCTGCTCTTGCCATCACCACTGAATAGGTTGCTGCAATATCATAAATGTCAGATTATAAAAAAGGGGCTGGAGCACACTGCTCAGTTCACAGCCTTTTCTTGTGCCAAAACTACTGTGTCTTCATCAGAGCCTTGATATATAAATGTTGTTTCTGGCCATGAAAAAGGGAAAATGGGAGCTTCCCTTAAGCCAAGGTGTAGTTTACACATTGAGCATCTGTGTGGGTATAAACCTCACCTTTTAATGCTGAGCTGCTTTTTCAACTCATCGACGAGGTCTTCGTTTTGCCATAACTGGGACAAAAAAAGTAGAATATTATAGAGACTACTGTATTAACAAAGAGTAACAGAGAACATGCATTAGGTGGCACAACAAAAGCTCCATTTGAAAATACAGCATCTGTGCGTCTGTGCATCCTCACCGCAGAGCTGAAGCGGGTCTTGATGACTCCAGGAGCCACACAGTTCACTCTGATGTTACTCTGAGCCAGGTCAGGGGCCAGAGCCCGGGTTAGACCCAGTAAGGCTGTTTTACTCACACAGTAAGGACCCAACCCCTGCAGAGACGGTGTCCATGAAAACAGCACAAACACAGCACACATGTACACCACATTAAGTGTCACAGTCCTCGTTTTTCTTTACATCCATAGTTTAGTCTCTGACTGTCTTTTCCTTGAGGTTGAAGGGTATATTACTCCACCAAGGAACGCGGCGGAGTTATGTGACGATCACTGTACGTTTGTCTGTCTGTCAGTAGCATTACTCAAAAACGGACAAACGGATTTGGATGAAATTTTCAGGGAAGGCCAGAAATGACACAAGGAGAAAGTGATTAGATTTTGGCAGTGATGTGGCTTATAGTCTGGATCCATGGATTTGTTAAAGATTTCTGTATTGCAAGATAGTGGCACGGCATCACTGTAACCATGACTACAAGTGAACACTACGTCAGCTGCCTGCTGACGATCACATGATTGCGATCCTACTACAAAACCACCGCTTATCCTTCGGAAATGATAGGACTGAGCAGCCTTGGTGGAGTACTGCGTTTTCTGAGTGCTTTTCTTGTTTATCTCTACAATAACTGAATGCATTGCTGTGGAATTTGTTGCAAATATTTATGTTCATCTCAGGATGTACTGTGATCATTTTCATCCTCTAACTTTTCATCATTGGTTTAAGACTATGGACCTGCAGAACTAATTACAATCCTATCAGCCTCAGCTGCACTTCCTGTGTAGTGATAATGAGCATATTAGCATGTACTTTAGGTATTGAGCTCAAGCACATACTCTTAATCATTTAATTTTCTGTGTCTTTTAAAATAATGTTTGTTCTTGTTGTTGTCCTCATCACCTGTTTTGCATTGTCTTGTATCGCTTGTTTTGGTGGGTTTCTGATCTCCTTTTTAAACATAATGTCAAATCGGTCCTCGGAAATGTTTGTCTAAATTCATTGGAAAGGTAAAATATCACTTTAATGTAGTTGGATCATCCTAGATTAAAACACCACAGAAACACACTAAATTATGGAGAGCAAAGCAAGTCTGTCTTCAGTAATACTTGTTTTACATAATGCATCATTTAATGTAAGGACTTGGTTTGCAATGTTGAGAAACAAAGTTAAACTATACTAGAGGGCTCTGAAATACACCAATCGCATAAATAACAAAGCAAAAAAAAAAAAAAATCCCCTACATGTGCTTTAATAAAAACCTTTTAATATAAATGTTTACCCTCACTGACCTGCATTGGTTGGTATCCACCCACAGATGACACAAATACTACATTTCCCCCTCTAAAAGAAAAATACAGAGAGGTCAAAATTGGGTCCATTTGTTATAAATCTGGCCATCTTTTAGTTTGTTACTCACCCCCTTTTCTCCATATGAGGCACCACCAACTTAGTCATGAGGAAAGCTGATTTTACATTTACATCCAGGATCTAGACAATAGAGGAGAAACAATTATGTTAAGAATTGTTTGTCAGAAACACATAATAGACTAAAATTTGATTTAGAAATGAGTCTTGGGAGCTTGTGTCCTGTATGTACCTTGTCCCAGACCTCCTCTGTGGAGTCCATGATGCTTCCAAAGAAAGGGTTGACTGCTGCATTGGACACCAGGATATCGATGCCTCCACACTGATCCAGAGTCTAGTGCAAACACAGACTGAATTTTTGAGTTATGTTGCAACAGACCAATGAAACAGAATAGAAATGATAAATTCAGACAAGTTATATCGTGAAACACTGACATCCTGAAAGATTTTGATACTTTAGTCCAAATTCCTTGATTTAGTTTGTTTGTTTTTGAAGAAGAGATCTCAGAAGAATTACAGTTTGTTTGATTTGCTTTAAACTGTGAACTGTCACTGCGTTCTCAAAAAGATCAGACATTAATCCGTCCACATGGAGACGATTTAATGCTGTGACGACTCCCCCTTGAAGTGTGCAAGCAGCTAAGAAAAGTCCAAAGGCACAACACAGAAGACTAAATAAAGTAAAAAAGCAGCACAGAATAACAGCGAAAGGCTTAAAGGAATCACTGGAGCTGGTTAACGTCTCTGTTCATGAGTCTACCATACGTAAATCATTGAACAGGCATAGTTTCCATCGCAGGATTCCACAGAGGAAGCAACTGTTTTCCAAAAAAACATCACTGTGTGCCTGACGTTTGCCAAAGTGCACCTTAACACTCTGCAAAGCTACTGGAAAAATGTTTGCGGGCTGACGAAACCATGGTGGAATTATTTGGGAAGAACACACGGGCATAAAAAGGTCACTGCATGCCGACAAGACAGCATCATCCCAAAGGTGAAGTGTGATGGAGAGACCAGCTTATCATCATCATCAAGGGGTACATGAATGTGTGAGTTTGTCAATGATACGAGATAGTGCCTTAAATACACTGAAGTGAAACTACTACTAAATGAATTCCCAAACCTTAATCTAATTGAGGTCCTGTGGAATGACCTCAACTGAGCTGTCCACACCAAATTACCCAACAATAAGGCTGAGCTGAAGCTGTTTTGTAGTAAACTGTACTAAAACAGATTCAAACAGTTTTCAAGTCAAAGGGCCCACTTGCTTTCCCCCGCTAGAACTGCAAAAGTATACATTTTCTGACCGCTTAATGCAGAAATCCGAGTAATTCCACACTCCTGATGACAAATAGGGACCTACCATTTTCACCAGTTTCTCTCTGTCCTCTCCCTTGCCAACATTACAGGTGGTTCCAGTCACCTGGATGCTCTGGCTCTGCAGCAGCGCCACAGCTTTGTCCACGTTGGCCTGCCGCCGGCTGCTCACGACCACATGGGCCCCTCTCTTGCCCAGAGCCTGAGCTGCAGCCAGGCCGATTCTGATGAGATGGAGAAAACACCGTGAAGGAGGATCTCTGTAGTGGACTAAACCTACTGCAGTTATTGTGACCTAACTGCAGAGGTTTGGGGTTGCTGCTTTTTTCCAACATATAGCAGACAAATGAGCAAATATTCACTCAAACTCTGTTTATAGTCCATTCAGATGATTGGTGCAAACAGGTCACAATCACAGCCACTTCAGAGTAATACAAACAATCAGGGGTCAGTAAGGTAATTCTCACCCATCTGTGGAGGCAGTCACTATGGCTACCTTCCCAGCTAGACTGCTCTGAGACATACTTCTGTGGCCAGCAACGGGATTGATCCTAAGGCACCTAAATACAGACCTCAACATCACCTGAGAACAGAATAGTTTAATAAAAACACTGGTTAAGTAGGGTAAAGGTCATCTGAGCTGCTGTATGGAACAGGCTGAATTCTGAGTTATACACACTGAACGAACACTTGAACTGATCACATTCGTCCAGATACATGGTGTATTAAGAGCAATGGTAAAAAAATAATTCAGCAGTATTTACAAAGGTAGACTCAGACAACCTTTCTCTAGTTTATGCTCACGCAGAGTCATATATTGTGTAAAGTATTGCAAGTACGCAAATGCGATCAAGAGCTTTACCTCACCCTGCAGGTCATGCAAAACTAAACATAAAGTGGTATAAAGGTAGGATTTGAGAAAATAATCTCTAAGTCCACTGCCTGGACTTTGACTTCCTACGATCTATGTGCAGCTACAGTCCGTGTTTTCCTGGTAAACATCCCGCTGTCAAAATAAAAGACTTCAGCAAATCATCAATTTAATTTGGCTGTTTTATAACATAATGCTGCAGCCGTGTTTATTGTAATGGCGACGCTATTTGAAAACAGATCAAGTTGCTATGAAGACTGAAAATAGTTACAGTACTATTACATACTGCACGTATTTTATTTAGCATGTACGGATTAGTTATCTGAGGTCCCTGAACGCAACCAGCAAGAACGAGCCAATCACACGAGCTGTGTATTCCGGGCTGCGGCTAACTGTGCGATCTCACAGATACTGGATCGGTCTAAAGCCTGGAACTCACAGTCACGCAGTGCTTTCAGATCAGTGAAACAACCAAACCGCCGAGGAGGTGGAAAGATTTTGTTGTCATCGAAGATGATTGAACGCCGATGGTCACAGATTTTCACGTCTGAAAAGAAGTAATTTTATAGACTGTACGCCGATGAGAAGTTTATCGGCCGTAAGAAAAAAGCAAGGTAATTATTTTACAACGAACACTGGCTTATGAACAACTCGACTTTAATGCTTTTATGCGGCGGTGCTATTGTTATTTTGAAGTGAACGGTAGCAGCGAAGGGCGACGTAGAAAACCTAACACAACGTTAGCTAACAGTAGTAGTAGCTAGGCCGCGACAACACGGCTAGCCTTATTTTTACTAGCTACTGTTTAAACGAATCGTCGTTTGGCCTGGATAGCAGTGACAGAGACGGCTATAATCAGTATCTTTGCTAGCGAGTGCACACTACTTATTTATATACGATGCTAAGCTAGCGCTAGCTCTCGTAGAACGGGCTGCTTTTAACGTAACGTTACTGGGCGTGGGAAGCCCAGACAGGTGTTGCCAGTCTACCTTTCATTTCTCATGTGTCTGATAACGTATGAGTTGAAGTTCACTAACGGTGCAGTGACGCCCTCGTTGTGTTTTCAATGACTCAAGGAAAAAAGTGATAGCGCTTCTGCCCGGATTAAAGGATCCCGATGAAGACGAGGCACCCAGCCCTTGAGATGTGTCCAGAACAGAGCCAGCTGTGCCTCGGCACCGAGTCTCTCTGCCAACAAACACGTCCATGAGAACCACCGCAGATCTCCATGGATGATCCGACTGATCCGGACCTTTGAGTTATAGTTTCTCAGAGACATAGCTGATAATCGAGCAACAATGTCTGTCTCAGTGAGTACAGTATTTATCTCTTTTATTCATAATTCTGCATGTGCTCTTCTAGTGGTATCACGATGATGGACAGAGTGTGCTAAAAAAAACTAACTTTGAAAAATCGGTTGGGCATGTTTTTAACCTTTGTATGTTATTTTGGTGTATTTTATGAGGGTCCTCATTGCCTCCATTACTGTCCTAAGCAGGTCCCACATGGCTCAATGGAGCTTGGTTGTCCCCAGGGGGATGGTTTAGAAAATGAAAGGGGGCCTGACTCTTTGGCTTTGGGTTGGCAATTAAACCCTAAACAGCAAGGGACAGATGTGCCTCTCATCCCCTCCCCCTCCCTCTCATCCTGCTCATTACCATTAAGCCCTTGTGTCCATTTGATCATTGATCCTCCCTGACCGTGCCCATCTTTCTCTCTTCTTCATGATTACTGACACAGCTGTGAATTTTGAGTTACTCAGGATGCTTGCTTTTGCATTTTCCATTTTTTTGCCCACTAATCTTCCTCCTGTGCTTCTGTCTCTCGCACTGATATTTTACGAGATCTTCCCTATTCACTCCTATTCACTCCTCATTCAACAGCTCTAAACAATCAACCTTTTTATCCTCATGACTTGGCACTGCCTTGTCAATGTACTTGCTTGTTTGTGGTTTGCAGATGTGACATACAAGCGGGTGTGAATTTAGGCTGTTGATTAAAACCCACTTTCATCTGACCATTTGGTGATTCACTATGTAAATTACTGAATGGGTGTGTCCGTGTTGTTGATTTCTACTTTTGTGTCCTCCTCTTTCCCAGACGGTATTGGCAAAGGCGCTGTTTGACAACACAGCAGAAAGCCAAGAGGAGCTGGCTTTCCGAAAGGGAGACATCCTGATGGTTCTTGAACAGGAGAAGAGTGGCGGGCCGGGCTGGTGGCTCTGCTCCCTGCATGGCAGACAGGGCATAGCCCCAGCCAACCGCCTTCGACTTCTCCAAACTGCCCCTCCCCCAAGCCCAGACCCCCGTCGTGGTCCAAACGAAGACTCTGTCTACCTGTCGCCTGGTCCCCCGCTGACCCGGACTGCTGTCAGCAATAGTACAGACGACATAGATGGAGTATATCGCTCCCCACCAGTTGCAGGTGAGGCACGAGGAGGGGGAGCTGCCTCAAGGCCTGGGGAGCTGCGTCGAGTTGAGGGTGGGCGCCCACGCTCACACTCTAGTTCTGGCACCCGGCCCAGACCAGACTGGGACATTGGGGTGACGGGGCGCCCACGCTCACCCTCTCTGAGGGGACGAGGCACAGAAATGACAGGAACACTTTATCAGAGTCCAGCAAGTCCCATGCCTTCAGCAGCTCAGCATGCCAGGCAGCCAGGAGTTCTCATGGCTTCAGAGTCTGTGTACCTTGCTCCCAGTGGAATGCCAAGGGCTTCTGACGAACCAGAGGACACTACATATCTTGTCCCAAGAGAAACAGGACAAACGGACGACTGTTACTTGGTGCCCAAGGGTACACCACTTGCAAGTGACGATGTTTACCAATCCCCAACCGGAGGAGCTGCGGCTGGTGCTTTCTGTTCTAATGGCCCCTCTATAATCAGTGGAACCCCTGGTACACCCCAGTCCAAAGTGGGCCAGGACACACCTGGGATGTACCAAACACCCACCCCTGTGGGAGCAAGCCTTCACAGGACATCAGCTACAGTTCTGGCCCACCACCACCCATCTCAGTTATCAGCTGCCCAAGCATCTCCACGACCCTTGATCAAGGGTGTTTCACCCAACCCTGTTGTTTCCAGGGGCAAACCTGGCATGGCCAGTCACCGGGGGTCTCCTTTGCTGATGAGAGGAGGACAAGTCAGGGGTCCTGGGTCACCAAATTTTGCCCGCAAGCCTCCTCCACCAGCACCTCCAGTGAGGGGAGTCACCAGGAAAGATGCACAACAAACAGCACCATCATCAACAGACACTAACTGTGGCCCTAAAACCACTGCTCAGGCAAACTTTGCAAACCTGAACCCTGAAGGGGACAAACAGAGGGGAATGCCTCAGAGTAAGGAAGAAAGAACAAGTAATGGTCTAGAGAAAAGCAACAATATGCAGAACAAAAAGGGAGAAAATCAGGATTACTCAGATCCTGTGGATGACCAGGTATGTATGACCAGTTCTTCCTGCGGTGAAATAGTTGTTCTGGCTACTATTTCAAATATAAAAATTAAGAAATAATATAATGTTTACATGTTACTATTCATTGGCATGTTTGGAGAAAATAGCATTATGTTTACTAAGGCTTATAAAAATTGTTAAATGAGTTAGTTTCACATGATGTTGCAAAACATGTAGCAGTTGACACACTGGCATTCTTCATATACAAACCTTTTTTCACTACTGTGTAGTACTTTGGCAGTAATTGCCCAATCAGCCTCTGGTTAGTTTTTAAAGTTTACAGCAGATATTTTGGGACATTATAGTGTCACATTAAAATTCTTATGAATCTGAATTCTTATTTTGGCTTTATCTGCTGTTGCCTTGTTAGGTGTATGATACCCCTCCCAGTGGCAGGTGGCAGCATCCAGTCCCATGTGCTCTTGGACATGATGATGGAATCTACGACACCCCTCGCAGTGTCCCACCACAAGCTGACTCTGAGGCAGAGGTAAAGATCATCCCAAACTTTGCTTGGCTTCCTGACCTACCTCTCTAGTTAAAGCTTGTTTCTACAGGTTATGTGCATGTCTTGATAAATCTCTAAAAACATTGAAATCGCCGTCCTTGATGAGGCTTACTAAGCAAGAAAAGTCTTAATATCGTCTCTCACCTGTCATAGGTAGTAATATTAACTATTCATTTTTTTCTATTTGAATGTTGGCTGATGGGGTCACCTTGCAACAAACACTGTCACTACTCAATCATTCATGTTTTGCTCCTTAGCCAGGTCCAGATCGCATTAATTTCTATCATTAAACCACAAAGAATGATCCCATTTTCCATACTGCTAGGAATGTGATGAAAAAATACCTTTGTAATTTAAATCTGAACGGTATCAAAATTTTCTTAGAAGTATTCAACTTGAATTGTTGAACCCGGTATCTGTCTTGCCTTGTTGAATCTGCCTCACACTTCAGAAATAAAACCGTGACATACACTTAAAGGAAGTTGACTTCACATAGCATCTAAAAACATGAACTAGAGTGTACATGATTTCTCACTGAAGGCAACATGTTTTAGTTTTTTGTGATCGTCTCAAGTCATATTTTGACCAGACAAATATCCAAAATAGCATCAAAATATCTGCTTAAATGTAACCTTTGGAGTGGGTGTGCAGACATTACTCTGCCACAAATGTTGTTTTCCAGTGGCTCTGCACCCACACACGATGTGTACATAATTCCAATCTTACATCTATTTCACCCAGAGCTGTAATTTGCCAAGAAAAGGCTGGGAACTGTGGGAAACTTTGTGTTTTGAATGCATGTTCATACAAGTGAAGCGATTTATGAACGAGATGACAATCAAATACCCTGCCACCATATCTTCCCACATTCCACTATTGCTGTCTCCCTGCCCCACTCTAAGGCAAGGCCACACCTGTCTCTCTCTGTGTGGGAGCCAGTCTTTCCAGTCCAAATGCTGCTTCTATTTTCTTCCAGTCACACCCATCTGTCAGGGCCATGCCAAGGGCAGACCACCACCACCCTGCCCCCAGTGGTCTCCTCTTTAATGTTACTTGAATGTGTGTGCCAGCTGTTGTATTTTTTTTTTCCTCTTAGCCTGCAGTTACTGAATGTGGATTGCAGACTCACTGCTTTAACACTTTGATGGTAATGGGCACAAATGTGTCTCAACCACTGGTGGTCAATAATTCTTTGTTGTGTCCTCTCACAGGCCTTAGGCGAGGTTTTCTTAACCAGTTTCAGTATGATCATTCAGTTCACATGTAATTATAGAGTTTAACAAAAGTCTGAAGTCTTCTAAACTCACAGTGCAACTTATTATTGATAGAAACTCCATAGAACCATACCATGTTGTACAATGAATATTTTATATCCCTGTCTAATAGAAATTCTCCACACAGTCATAAGGTAAAGCACTTTGAATACATCTGCTGTCTTTTCTCCCCTTATAGGTCTATGATGTCCCCACAATCAGTCTGAATATGTCCACATCAGATGTCCAGCCTGATGAAGCCGATGATGAAGTCTACAGTGTCCCAACACTTCCAGGTATACCTCTGGGACCAGGAGATTCCACATGCAACCTCTCTATTGAGGAGGTTGCTCAGGTCGGCTGTGTCCCTGGACCTGGGAAACGAGCCAGCAGTGGAGATCACAATCGAGACTCCTCTGAACCCGACTGTGGCATCTATGACATGCCTGCTCTGACCATCGAAATCCTCCCTCATTCCTCATCGTCCTCCTCCACCTCTACTCGCCGCCTCTCTGTTTCTAGTAATGGTTCCGGTGACATGCAGTGGAGAGCCTCGCTTTCCAGCCTGGTCCACTCAGTGCTGAGCACAGCCTCCTGCTCGGCCTCTACTCTATCGTCACGGGACCTGGCTACCTCATTGGCTGAAATCCTGTCCACCTGGAAAGCCAGTCATTCAGGTGATCCTCCGCCGCCTCTTCAGCAGGCCTGGGCTCGTCTATCAGACCTGCTTCCGGCCTTATCCGCCATTGGCAATGCTCCTCCATCTGAAGGGCTGTTGTCGTTGGTGCAGCGCTCTCTTGAGGAAAGTGCCCTCCTCTTACAGGCTCAGGGCCGGCCCCGTCTGCCTTCCCAGGATTCCCTGTCACGCAGGCCACTGCCTGCACTCCCAGTGCCTGATGGGATGTCATCTGGAGGTGGAATGGGCTCCCGTAAGGGTAGCTGGATCCAGGAAAGGCCTTTGCCCCCAACCCCTCAGCCTGCCTTCCCCTTGCCTCCCACTCCATCCACTGTGACTCTCACAGTGGGCCCTGTGGATGGAGAAGACGACCCCAGCAATGAGTATGCTGGGATCGGTTTGACTCCAATCCCAGCCCCAGTACCTACTGGCGACAGTGTTGGATATGTGAAACTGCAGGTCAGTTTTCCTCATGAAATTAATGTATTGTTACGTGAAATGAAAAAAATAATGGATTACCTACTCTTTATCGCTGTTATGGTACCTTTATCATTTACACTCAGATATACCTCTCATTCTTTCTTTGTTCTAGTGTTTGTCATTATGCTTCAACACACCTGTACTTTACTGTTAACTGCATGTCATGTGTTTTGGGTACTGATTGTTTCCTCCTGTCCCCGCTAGGGCAAACCTGAGCCACCTCATGATGCCCTGGCTGAGAATGGACAGATACAAACGATCACTACAGAGTCAAGGGTGAGTCTTTTCCTCTATTTCTACCTCCACGTACATCATCCTTTTGTATGTGTGCAGGCTTTGTTAGATTTTTAATTTTTTTTTTGGTGTACTGAAACACACACAGCAACTCAACACAAATAAGCCAATGATTCACACTGTATTCACAGCGTGCTCTGTTTCGTAGGGACCACTGTGACTCATTAATTCAACGTGCAGCAGCTGTTTGCCCCCTGATGAGGCCTTTATACTCACTGTTTACCCATCATCATATAGCTTTATGTTACATCCTCCCTCGTTGATTTGGTGAATCTTTGCACTCCTCTTATTGCGTGGAGACTGAGGGATGTGTTTTTAGCAGCAACGCAGTCATGTATTTTTCAGAGAATCTGACGTCAAGGTCCACAATTGAAAACATGCAACCACATACATTAGCAAAGCTGCAGTCATGCATTGTCTCGTGTTATCTCTAAGTTAGTTCTGTTGCATCACACTGAAGTCATGTCTTTTTATCACTCAGTCTACATTTTTCCTGCTCCTTGCTAGGTTTCTTTGTGTTGCCATAGATGAGCGACAAGAGGTTACTTGTACATCTGAACAATCTTGCCTTACATAGGATGGAGGCTGCAGGACAATAAGTGACAGAAAAGGCAGTCATTCTTTCAGCAGTCGCTCTTGTTGACATTCTGTATGTGTCTTGTGTGTTTGTGTCTGACTTGCTCTGACTTTAAAGTTTGGTGGAGACTCTGTCAGCCTTATTTAAAAGAATTTGACAGCACGTGCCCTGCTATGTATTAATAGTTAAACATTTTCTGCAGTGATCAGGAAGTTGGTGCAGCTTTTCTCAGGGGATATGTATAAATGTTTTCCAAAGTCCACTTTAAATTTTACTATGCTTTCCTGCCTTAGTTTGCATTACTTTTGTGTATGTAGCAATCTGTTGTAAATGTTCATCATTGGAGTTCGTTTGATTGTTTGATTGCAAGTATTTTATCGAACAAAACTGATGAGCATTCGCTGATTCTAGTAATTTATGGCTTATCTTTATCATATAGAATTGTCAGTTTATTATTTTGGTATTTTGGACTGCTAGTAGGAGAAACCAAGAACAAGCTATCTTGAACTCTGGGACATTATTATCATTAATTTTTTATATTCTGTGGGCGAAATGATTGATCAAAACACCTGTAACCTTAAGAGTAATAACACTGTAATATAGAATGTGTATGCTTTTATGTGCTTATTCAGGAGTCCAGCTGTGTTTTCTTTCTGTATGTTTCTGACAGTATTTCTGTTTCATTTTGCCTAATTTAGTTCCTCCAACTCTTCAAGGGAGCCAAATTGAAAACCTTTCTACTAAACATCTGTAGAATTTTCACATTTGACATGCCCTGTTTAACAATATAGCATCACTTTCCCTTGAAAGACAAATGCAAATGTCATCTTTCCTTGTACAGTTGACCCCATCCCCTCCTTTGCCGGGTTCCCTCTCCTTGGAGGACTCGGAGCTGCTGTCCTTCTACTCCTCTCAGAGCCTCGCCCACCTCTCCTGCCTGGGGGACGCCATCGACGTGTTCTACAGCAGCGTGCAGGGCAACCAGCCGCCTCGCATCTTCGTCGCCAGAGGAAAGAGCCTCATTGTGACGGCACACAAACTGGTGTTCATTGGGGACACGCTCTCCCGTCTTCTCACGTCTGCAGACCTCCGGGCCAAAGTATGGAGAAAAGCCCCTTCTTAAACTTTGTTTACATGACATTACACGCGTGTGTGCTTTTTCATTCACGGGAGGTTAAAGTAAAATGTATCCAAGCTGTGTAATAAGTGTGTGTTTGTTTCTTTACCCTCCATCAGATCACCACCTCGGGGGGGCGACTCTGCCAGGCCTTAAAGGCAGTTGTCGTGGCAACAAAGGGCGCTGCACAAAACTACCCGTCAGTATCTGCCGCCCAGGAGATGGTGGACCGTGTCAATGAGCTCTCCCACCAAGCAGCCGGCTTCTCCACTCTGCTCCAGCGTCTAGCAGAAATATCATCGTGATGTTTCGTATCACTCGCGTAAAAAACTTTGTCTACACTACACATATATTTCCTCTCTTTGAAATGCCTTATTTGTTCTTACACTATTTTGTTATCCTACGTCTGAATGGGATTGAAGCAAGCAACGCTGAATCCTGCAACACGTGTTTAGCCTCGCTGCAGCTGTTCCTCAGCTGGGTTTTCAGTGTTGGTTCTGTCCTCCAAGTGTGTTGGTTTGCCTTTGTTTATATACTGACTTCAGTGCTTTGATGCTAGGCACACTTGTTTTTTAAGTGTTAACTTATTGAATATTTGAAGCCCCTCTGTGGTTTGAGCGTCCATCTGGACTGCTTATTTTGGGAGCTTTGCTTTATAACGCTTGCCATATTTTCTTGTCCCCTCACTTGATAGCTGGTTTTCCTTCCTTCCTCTATTTATTCAGCCATCCCCCAAGTCCAAAAATAGCGCAGAAGGGAGGCCTTACATCCTGGTCTGGGTCTGCTTTTTACTGTGATACCTAAAAGGCCTTTTGTGATCATCATTCTGAAGCTGATGAAGCAGCATGTTTAGTGTTCTGGGCTTTACATGGGAGAAATGGAATAGCGTGTGGAGTATTGTTGGAAGTTTCACCAACTTCCAGTCTTGATCTGTGCAAATCTGTGTTGTGTTTGTGTTGTGCCCATTTTCACTAGAAAGCAAAGATTACTTGCAGTATAGCCTGTAATCCTACTCAGAGTTTTACAAGAAACATCTCAACATATTTCTCAGTTTACATTTATGCAGTCTGGTGCATCTCATGAAGGAAAATGGAAGTCCTTTCTTTGAGAAAGGGAGAATCAATGAAGAGATCAAGAATGAATAATGATTGCTGGGTGAGAAGTGACCTAATCTTGTTCTTTCCCACAGTCATGTGTTAGCCTGGCAATGGATGAGAAACCTGTTGACCGAGTTCACCTGTCTCCACATGTCTTGTTATGATCTGCATGAGTGTTTTACTTTGTCTTCATTTCCCATAAGATGCTTGTTAACAGTGCTTACTCGCCTTGCTGTGAACATCAGTTATTGTTTTCATCATAACTTCACACTCACCATATCAAGATATCTATCTATATATACCGATATTTGAAAGTTATTCAAACTGCTATCATGATAATGATCTTATCTAAATCTTATCCTAGTAAAAACTGTGAAATGAAGCACAGTCCACTTTTTAACTGAAATGAAACCATTTTGCGTTTTAAACCCCATAAAAGCACACAACTGTTTTCCATCTCGGACTATTACACATGCAATACTGTCTGACCTCTGCCCATTTTCACTTACATTAGCCACCACGGGTAATATGTGCAACAGCAGCTCATAAACATGTTCCATACAAAGCAACAATGGAACATAGACTGGACTTAGAGTTGAACAAACATTATGTTTATCAGATTTACACTACACATTTTAATTGTGTAAAGACACTATCAGCTTCATCCTGGGGGGTAAAGCTGGAATATAACACTTAAGTTTTGGATCTATCGTTTGTATTGTCAATCATATAACTTAACCATGTTTTATTTTTCAGATTCAAATTAATACTACCTGTTCTCTTAGGAATACTGTTACTTCCTGCTTTTACATTTTCTTTGCTGCAGCGCCACCATGTGGGGGTTTGAAGTGTTACTCAATGAATACCTGCCTGTCAAAACTGACTCAATGTATGTAAGAGTGCATGATCGGCAAATAACCTTTAGCTACATATTTATTATTGTCATCTTTTCTGTCGTTTGCTTTCCCATTTGCATGGCTTTAATTTGCTTAAACTTTCTATCTGCACATCCTTCACCGGGGTGATTTTACTTTGCAATGAAAAGGTGTTTTTTAAAAACTATTTTAATTTACAGTTAAAATATATGGCTGTATTTTCTTTTGTACAGGGGAGGTTTTTTATACTATGTGAACTCATTAGAGTCTGTTATGCATATTTGCTGACCTATAGAAATGAATCTTGGACTTTTCTCCTACAGAGACCTAACATCCCTTACGTTGAACACTACATTTGATGTCTGTCTTGTATTCCCGTTCAGAATGCACAAATACATCTTTTGCAAATAAGTGTTGTTTGTATTAATCATTGCAACGTGTTGTATGTGCAGGATACTTCTCCGGAGACTTAGTTTTCTGTAGTTTAGTGAATTTCTGAATAAATCCGTATTTTTATTTATTCATTTATTTATTTAATTTTTTTATGTGAATACACATTGATAAATTATTGTGCCCGGTTGGCTAAACCTGGCCATTCATTTCAACAACTCTCACGGTACTGTTATGTGACTCCGACAACCGAGTGCCTCCGGAAACTGCCGAGCTGTGACGCCGAGCAGCAACCGTAGCGACGCTTGTTGGAGTTTAGACAAGCGGAGTGAGCAAAATGGCGGACGAAGATATTACGCTTGATGGGAAACCTCTACAATCGCTCCGAGTTGCGGATTTGAAAGCCGCCCTGGAGCAAAGAAACCTCCCAAAAAGCGGGCAGAAAAACCAACTCATCAAGCGGCTCAAAGGGGTAAGTTTTGGCGCATGTTATGGGCGTCTGTGTCGAGTCTGGCTAAGTTCAGCAGGAGGCGAGAGACGGTGGGGGGGTTAACGTTAGAGGCCGTAGCGGTGTGTGGGCTCCGGAGCGGGAATACATAAACCGCCGTGCTGTCGCTGTTACACATAAACAACAGCTTTTGTTTTCGGCTAATTGTTAATGACAGTACAACGGAACTATCCACCTACCGAGTTCGCACTTAATTCGTAACTACTCGCAGTGCACCGTGTTGCACACAGTTGAACTGTGCACCTGTCAAGTCGAGGCCTAAGCTGAGAGTAAGCAAACCAACGGCCGCACATAGTGTACAGTACATGACAGTGCCCGCGCACGCTGTGTGTGTATTGGGGTTACGAGTGCGCGCCTCGCGATGTAAACACAATTTTACGAGCACTACTAACGACGAGTTTGTACAAATTTCTTTGAGGACATGTTAAATAAACACTATTGTTGTTTTGCACGATACTTTAGAGCCGAAAACACCAAGCCTCGTGGTCAGGATTGTAGAAATACTGAAGTCTTGAGTCAAAGTCCCCCCCTCCCCCAGACAGTTGTTTGGTAACATATTTTCTGATTAATAAAAATCTAAAGCAGATTTTTCGATTTTTACCCGTTTTACTTACTCAATTAATAGTCCACGTTATGACTAGAAATTTTATATCATCAAACTAAATAAAGACCCTCCTGCTTTGCCAAGATTTCTTACATTGTCGATTACGCTGTAGATAAATTTTTCGATTAATCATCAGTCATTTGGTCTATAAAATATGAGAAAATGACAAATGATGTTGATCAGTGTTTCCCAAATCCGAAGATGACGTCCTCCATTGTCATGTTTTGACTTTCGAAAACATACTCACATTTAGAAGCTGGAATCAAAGAATTTAGACTTTATTCCCTTTACCAAATTACTCAGATCGATTAATTAATTATCAAAATATTTGAAATGTAATAGTTGACAACTAGTCAATCAGTTGTTGCAACTTGCATGTCAGATTTAAAACTGTTGGGAACTTGAAGAATCTTATATTTCTGAATTAGCC
Source organism: Amphiprion ocellaris (assembly GCF_022539595.1). Classification (NCBI taxonomy): domain Eukaryota; kingdom Metazoa; phylum Chordata; class Actinopteri; family Pomacentridae; genus Amphiprion; species Amphiprion ocellaris. The sequence continues at coordinate 14,992,173 of NC_072788.1, forward strand.
TAGTAACAGCACTGCAGAGTCGTATAGGCAGATGTGTTGCATAGTAAATTGACTAAAAAGTCTCATCCTGTAGAATGCCTTTAATCACTTCTATTACAAAAATGTAATTATTAAAGTGAATATAAGGGATCGACAGTGTGCAGGGTTATTTTTTAGTACTTTCACAGTGAGTTCATTAATTGATCTGAAAGTAGTCAAATGTGGTATTTTTTTTAGTCTGTTACTATCAACTCATTAATAGCATATTGTGGAATGATTTGCGACAAAGACTGATGGGCAGAATTTAACAAAAGGTGACATGCATCTTTAATCACAAAGCTCAGAACATGCACAACTCTTGAAAATTGCTAGATTGAAAATGATACACTCAAAAAACCCTGCATATTCTTTATACACAGTAATATCAACATGGAATTCTTCAGGTAAGAAAATATACAAAAAAATGGTTTGATAAATTCTCACTACAAGCACGATGGAGTGCCACTTAAAGTACATGCTTGTTGGTGGAGATTGGTTCCACTGTAATTTACATACATTCAAAACACTGTATTATGCCATAATGTAGTATTCAATAGTGTGTAAATTAGGCTGCACTATTGGAACCTTACGCTAGTAGTGCTGTCAGTGATACTATTCAATGAGATTTTTCTATCTTTTTGTAACCTTATAATTCAAGGGAAGTAAACTCAATGTATTTATTTTTGGCAAACATGCTATTTGCTGTTATTTTATTGAAACTGACTCGTTAACATTTCACAATTTTATTCAAGAGTTTATATCCTTAATAGCAAAATAATTTACAATATTTTACAGGTGTTTTCGGCCATTTGTGAACCTACATGTATTGTTTAAATGTAATATATCTCATAACTGATTAATTACAACTTAGATCCAATACACAAGACAAATCACTGATTTATTTTTGCACTGGTGAGTAGCAGCAAACAGCAACTCACGCAATCGAGGACAAAATTTGTGCAACAGCTATTTCATAAGTCAAAATAAGCTTTACAGTGGAGTAATCAGCTGAAGTACGCTTTAGAATAAGATGAATACATATTCAAAATTGTGATGTCTGGCTTGTTTTACTCTTTCCCTGTAGGCTCTGATGCTGGAAAACCTACAGAAGTCATCGTCCTCACACAGCGGGCTGCAGCCCAACTCTCAGGTAGGAGATTTTTCAAGCTGAGTTAGGTTTATAATCTTTTGTCAACATGTTGAACTAATTTTTGTGCTATTCTGTGTTGTAGATAGGTGAAGAGATGTGCCAGAACAGCTTTATAAAACAATACCTGGCCAAGCAGCAAGAGCTCCTTCGCCAGAGACTGGAGAGAGAGGCGATGCAAGAGGAAGAGGCGGATGGTATACCACTTAAATAAGCACACACAATCACAAATCAGATTTTTTTATGTTGTTTAAACATTTGCACTTGGATAATTTTATGTACATATAATTTATGTCATTCAATTTAGTGTCAGCATGCTTATAAATGCTCAGATTACACCAAGCTCCCATAATGGATTGTCAAATACGCATTGCTCTTTACTGGAAAAAACAGAAAAAATGTTGTTTCCTCATTGTGTACATTTAAATCTGTGTGACAGTGTAGTCAGGTTACCCAGCCACTTCTGCCAAACTTAAAAATTACAAAAAAATTTATATATAGACAAGAAACTAATGTCTTTCAAAATGCTATGTTGCCTGAGATGGTTTAAAGACTAAATGTAACTGGATTATTTGAAAAATTGCCCTTGTTTAGGATCCTGTTTGTGTCTAAAGAATATAATCCTCACAATGGGGTTGACCTTTAACCCTGACTCGTGTCCATGTCTGACAGAAAGCCCAGCCGCACCAGAGGAGGATGAAGACCACTCTGAGGACAATGACAGCTCTTCCTATGTCTCTGACAAGGTCAGTAACCTCCACTGTCTGAATAATAAAGTGAGGAAAACAAAGAATTTGTCGCACAGAACTCGACACGTTAAATATTGGTGGATAAAAAAAGCTTGTTTTCCATTTTTCAAAGTATATTAATTACTTAAATTGCACAGAATTATTTTTCAATTCCTCGGTATTTAATCTGTGTTTCTTTGGACTGCTGATGAGCTCCTAAAATATTGAAATTTTGCTTGTTAATGCCATAACACATAAATTGAAAAAGTGCAATTTCCTCTTCGAACAACTCCATTTTCTGTACCCAGCAGCATCGAACCATACCGTCCCAGCCCTCTATGGCCACACATGAAGAGACAGGAGGAGATGCTATGATGGGTCATAGCTCTGGTCCTACCTTCCACCTGCAGGAGTCTCCTGAGACTCCAAGTGTCAGGATGCAGCGAGCCACCTTTCTCCAAGGACACAAGGAGCCACCAGCACCCTCTCCTCCCCGTGCAGTTGCCTCCCTGTCAGTGCGTGTTCTGGGACAGCCTGACCGCCAGGGACTGCCCCCTGCTGTACCCCGAGCCCAGGAGAAGGAGGGCACAGCACCAAGTGAGTCAGGATCAGCTCATTCAGTCCTCCACCTCAGTAGATCTGCTGGGGGTTCGGCAGGAAGTAAGGCCCACGAGGACAGCGATGAAGGTGATGATGGTGATGATGAGAGTGACGATGAGGACTGGGGCCCTGGTCCTGGCGGGGCACGAAGGGGAAACAGAGTGCCTCCCTTGCCGCAGCAGATGCCCCCCAGTCTCCCACCAGCAGCTGCAAGATCCAAACGCAAGCTTCAGCCTCCGCAGCACATCCCACCGCCACAGGTACACCACACTCCCATGCAGCTGCGCCACCCCACTCCTCCTCCCTCTCCACCCCCCAACCTGTTCTCCCTGCCTGACACTCCCAAACAGAGCCCACCAGACACAGATGACCATGAGGCAGAAGGTCCTGAAGCTGCACGTCGCCCAAAGGTGGTGCCTTTCCCACCTTCCACCATGCAGAGGCAAGACTCTGACACAAGCTCTCGCTCCAGTAGCCCTGAACCCCCTGTGAAGCGCAGGCCAGGACCCCTTTCTCTGCTTGTACACAAGATGGAGTCAGAGGGGGCTTTTGGTGCTGTGGAGACCACATCAGCTGATGGCATGTCAGGAAAGACGGTATGTTCCACTGCCGGGTCTTCTAGTGAATCGTCACTGCAAAAGTTAGAGACAAAGAGGCAGCAAGAAAATAGAGAGATGGAGGAAGAGAGGCGACTGAAGGAGGAGAAAGAGCAACAGCAGGAGCTGGAACAAGAGCGAAGGAAAACACAAGAGCAGGAAAGAGAGAAGAAACGCTTGGAAGAAGAGAAGGAAAAGGAGAGGAAACAGCGCCAGAAAGAGGAACAAGAAAAAGAGAGAAAACAACTGGAAGAGGAGAGGAAACAGCACCAGAAAGAGGAGCAAGAAAAAGAGAGAAAACAACTGGAAGAGGAGAGGAAACAGCGCCAGGAGGAACAAGAAAAAGAGAGAAAACGACTGGAAGAGGAGAGGAAACAGCACCAGAAAGAGGAGCAAGAAAAAGAGAGAAAACAACTGGAAGAGGAGAGGAAACAGCGCCAGAAGGAGGAACAAGAAAAAGAGAGAAAACGACTGGAAGAGGAAAAAGGAGAAGAGAAGAAACGCCAGGATGAGAAGAAGCAAAGAGAGGAGAAACGGTTAAAGGAGGAGCAGGAAAAAGAGGGAGCTGTCAAACAGAGAGTGGTGGTGACTGAGGCCCAAGATTCAGGCTCCTCGTCAGATTCTGACTCTAAATCAGACTCCTCTTCACAGTCGTCACAGTTTTCCTCCTCCTCAGGAGATAAAATCCAACCTGCCAGGCAGCTGAAGGTTAGTGGTCAAGCTGTTGTAGGTAGCAGGCATTTTCAATGGGCACAGATCAAGAAAATGCATCTTGTTTGTGATGCCAAGTGGTATCACACTGGTCTGTAACAGGAATGCTTGAGTGTCCTTTGTTTCTGGTGTTGTTATTTGCCATGCTTGTGTCTGTGCATGTATTGTTTCAATGTAGAAGTAATTCTGTTTCCAAATTTGTGCAGAAATTTGGCTGACATTTGCAGTTGCTTTCTTTGAATTCATAATTTTCTTTCAGTTTGCATTTGAAAGAAAACTAGCCTGCCATGGCTAAATATTGAGCTGCATTTTAAGAATCACTCTGTTTGAGATATTATATTTTGAGTCTTACTGTTTTTATTTTCAATCATTCCTCAGAAAGCAGGCCAGCGACAAGATGCAGAAGATGAGAAAAAGATGAACCAGAGTAAAGGGGCAGAGAAAGCACACCTTTCCAAAAGGTCAGTAACCATCATTTAAATACATTTAACATTAATTCTTCATTTTGTCTGGCTGTATTTCAAAAGTTACACCAGTTAGACACCTTCCTTTCTGTATCACTTTTTCCTGCTTCATGCACCATGTCTGCTATTCACTGTAATATGACACATAAACATGTTGTTAGGGTCCTTGTATTACTGTCAAGCAAAAAAAAGTGTTTCTGATTCAGTTAGTGTATTTCCGGTGAATTCACCTATTCTTGCTTTATGTTAGCACAGATGTGTATTGTTCCTAAACATAATATGCAAGTTTTATACCATCCCTGGATCAGATGTTTCAGGTATACAAGTTTTAAGAGCTCCTGATAGCAATTATGTGGTTTGCAAAAATGGAATGTACAGGTCTTTATGAATCTTAATGGTCATTTTTAACTTCCCTCCAGAGCATTTATTTTGAAGAATTTGCCACAGACTAGAGTAGACACAGTACTGTATTTCTGTTTTAAATTTCTGGATTTCTCAGCTTGTTACTGCTTTTGCTGGTGATGGCAAATATAATTATAAATCACATTTCAGGATAAACCTTCTCCCATTGGCGGGCAAAATATACATGGTAAAAATATATAGTCAACATGGACTAAATTAGAGGCTTTTGTAGATATACTGGACGGTGCTGGATGATTAACTTCAGCCAGTACAAACACGGTTCTCCATACATCTTTCACAGCTGTAAATATATGTTGAATTTGGCAACTTAGAGAAAACGTACCAAATTAAATTCTTCATTAATGACTCCACTGTGTTTAAAGTGTGGATCAGTTATGCTTCTCTGTGGAGCAGTGCATTTATAATGTCACCATTCCTGGAAGAAGGAATGAGAATAGAGCTGTGGTTCGCCAGTACATAATGTCAGGCAGTATAGTCAATGTTTTCAGAGATATTTTAACATACAACATTCGCGCTACTGCAGTTGATGAAAGGTTTAATGCAGTATTTTTTGCTAGTACTTGGATGTGTAAATTGCTTGGTATCTAATGAGTTGGAACACTGCACAGTGGCTGCCACAAAGAGAAGAAAGAGTAGTTTGATTGGGCAGCAGGAGACACTGTTCAGTTGTTTTCTGTCTGTCAGGGTGCAACAACATATAAATGTGATGCTGTGAGACACAGAACTTGTATTATACAGGGATGGGTCACTTTTAAGGACATTGTAATATTTTTCATATTTTTCTGGAGAATATTCAGTGGAGAGCTTGATCTGTGAGGAGGAATTATTAGCTCATGTTTTCCTCTTAATTAGCAGCGATTTCCTCTCTGTGTGTAGGGATCCCTAATCTCAGTGCTGGAAACTTTTTCATTTAAACAGCTTTACACTGGAAGCCTGTATTAATACTGCATTTTCTGGGCAATCTCAAAAACTGGCCAGCAGGACTATTGCAAAAGAGTTGTTTTGGATGCTTACTTGCTTTTAGAAATGTATTCATGCTTGGGGTTGGACAACAGTGGTTTCGGTCGCACTGTTTTTTTTCTTTTATAAAGTGTCAGTTCTAAAAACTGAACACAGGTTTTGTGCTATTCCATACTATAAGACAGATAATCAGGGGTGGAATTCATATATTCCAGAAATCCCTGATACATCAGTCTCTTAGAACAATTAAAAATGGTAAAGTGAGTGGGTTCCAACCCTTTTTTTGTTGTCTGAAAATTAACTTTGGCTATTTTGTATAGAAGAGATTACCATGTAACAGTAGATATTTATTAAATAAGTCCTACTCATACCTGTCCTTAAAATGTGTAAGAACATTTCTGTCTTTTAGCATAGCATACTAACTCATGTACAAATAATGTTTTTTGTGATGTGATTATTACAAGACAGAGGTGACGTTTAATCACGTTTGTGCAGTATTTACGACTGCAACAGAAAGAGCAAAGTGCACTGAAGTCAGGTGAACAAAATAAGATACAATGTGTTTACCTGCTTTTTTAAACTGTCATGTAATGTCTGTGTACCTTACTCTTTTATTTGCATTTTGTTTCTTGTCTGGGGCGTTGATAAACTGCTTGGTTGTGTAAGAGGTGGAAATAATTTACTTTTATGTACAGTTTGTCATCCTATGAACGCATGTATTAATAGAAATAGTCAATTTAACCTGGTTTAACAGCTCAATGATTTCTCATTTATGCCTCATAGCGTGCTGTATTTCTAGTCAGGCATTCAATGAGGCAGCCCCACAGCTGTTGTCGAACGGGTCCTTTCCGCGTCACTTTCTTCCTCTGTTGTCTTTTTCGTGTAATTTTCCGTCGTTGCTGGTAGCGGGAGCCCTATTTTCATTCAGTGCAGTTCATGTATTAATCATTATCTTGTGGTTAAATTTCGGTATGCGTCATATTTGAGAATCAAGCTGAGCCTTTATTTTTTTTAAGTCGCGGACCGGAAGGTAGTTGTTAAATAATGTGGGAGGCTTGACGCTGGTCTCGGTAGCCAACATGGCCGTCATGCATGCATTGCATCCCTGATACCGACGCAGTATACGGCTAATCAGCGATAGGAACAGCAGCGCCGGATTTTTTTTTTATTTCGCGTTCCCGATTTCAGCCCACGCCTGAACGGAACAACAGCCAGCGACAGGGTGTCATTTTTTTTATCAGCGGGGGTTCCCTTTCAAGGCCGGCCGTAATGCTGTCCGAAGGCAACAAAAACGGGTAAGAGTGAGCCAGAGGGCGACTCAAGGCTTCAGGTTGCTGGTGGTACTTTTACCCCACTTGTCCAGATATGATCAGGGATACATTAGTCGGTCTCAGCGTGTCGTTTTGTGCCGCTGTACGCTGCCGGTTAGCCGGTAGCTCCTGTCGGGCTGTTAAATATCTTGTCATCAGTTCACGTTGGCCTGGTTAGGAGCGGGTTACATGTTCGCCCATGTGAGGAGGACCGGGGGTGGGGACGTCGGTGAAAGCCTTTTGTTGGTTGAAGGAGCAGGGAAGATTTTTGGGGGGGAAGGGGGTCTTCTTTCTTTGATCATTGCCTAAAATAGCTTTGCATTGAAAGAAACATTAATGAATAAATAATGACCTAGGATCTCATGGTGTGATGAGGAAGAGCATGTAGACATTGATTTCTTCCCTACTGTCTTTCCTCTTGACCTCTTCATTTTCTTTTATGCCAGCAGCCAAAAGATTTAGTTTTGTCCTTTTCACAGTCAAACTTTTTTATTATATAAGCGCTTTCCTTAGATATGTTTTGTTGTTAAACCGACAGGGGACAATATTTGTATTTTTGGGTCCGTGTGGCTATAGCTGTTAATGATCTCACTGTTGTCAAGGGAGATCATTAAAGCAGACATCTGTTAGTTGTACAGTCCGTGTGAATGGTCCCTTATGGTGTGATATAATTCTCCCAGCTGGTACCAGCACTCACGCTCTAGTCCTCTGGGAGCTGACTACATGTCTGATTTGAGCAGTGACACTGTTTTGGTCCGGTTCATGGGATCACAGTATTAATTTGGAGTTAATCTGTGTAATTTTGTTGATCTGTCATGAATAACTCTGGTTATGTTTAGTCAGGTGGTTTTTTTTTTTTTTTTTTTTAGAAGTTAGTACGTTTTGCAGATTATAATATTGATCATTGATTTAAAATTGTACTTTAGTGTGCTTCCTCATTCTTGCCTAGTCATATGAATACAAAGCTGTATGAAGAGTGGAGCAGGAGGGCTTCAAGGCCGTTACTTGAGAAGAAAGAGCCAAGCATCACATAGTTAATATCTTAGTCTTTCTCTCTGAGTGATCATTTCATCCCCTTGCTCTGGTCTTTCTTGATCCTGAGGAATTGTATTTCAAGTTGACATCTGTCTCCCTTCATAGCCTGTGCAGGTGTGTTTCTGGCCTTGACCGTGAGTCTCACACACTAGTAGGCACTGACATCCACACCTAGGGCGAATGAAGAAAATCTGTGCGTGGTTTGGAGGGAGAGAAAATGCTGTCCTGTTACTAACACTCCTGCCAATGACTAATCTCTTGAGAAGGAGGTTGAACAGACTCTCCTAAAACACCGGGTAGTTTTCAGTAATACAGAGAATAACATTACAGGCCCTCTTTTGAAATATGCAGTAAAGCTACAGGCTATCTCTCATGATATGGGAATAAGAGATAAGCTAAGACTTGGCTGTCTGAGCAGACCATATGAAACTGAGTAAATATTATTGATTAGAGAGATATGTTACAAGTGCTGTTTCCAGTCTCGAAAAGGAATAAAGGGCATAGCTTTTATTGTTCCAAAACAAACTACAAGTCACCTAGTTGAAAGAGTTATTTGATATCTTTTGATAAAGGGGACTCAGTTATGAGCCAGAAAGTTTCTTCCCAGTGCGTGAAATTGACTGACTATCACATCTATCTCTTCAAGATGTTGAAGACAACCCCTTTGGCTAGAGGAAGTTGCTGTAGGCACTATCTGCTATTTTTTTCCTCAACCTTTTTAGATCAAATCATTAATTAATTGCTCAAGGAATCAACCAGTTTAGCAGATTAACTAGTGATCAGCACATACACTTTGTGATGTTTCTAAATGAATAATACTGTATTGCTGCTTTAAATTTAAGGTTTTTTTTGCTGTGACAAATGAAAAGATTACCATTGAACTTGAGACAAAACATGTTGCTGGTTCTTGTACCGGCATCTGGATTTATTCATTATCACAACCAAACAATTCTTGGTTTGATACTTTTCAAAAACAGGAAGCAATTTTACAGATCTCCCATTAAATGCAAACCATGAAGTACAGTGCTAAGAACTGTGCAAGCAGCAGAGGAAGATGAGCACGGTAATAAGAGTGAAGGATGCTAGAGGATGAGATTCTCCCACCTACAGGGTGCTGCCTTGGTGCTTGTGTCATCACATGGAGGCGGCAGAGGAGGCTTTTGATAATGCTGGTAGGGGAAGTTAAGGAGGGGGAAGCTAAAAATACAATGATGACATCTGCTTGTTTTTATGTCCATCCTAGATAACGGTGGTAAAATCAAACAACATGAGAAGAAACGTTTGTGTGAGGTCTGACTCACAGTAACCACAGTGCATGGTTTTCATTGGCTGAGTTAAAGGTGGGGGTTTTTCTATAACGACCGTGCGTGGATCAGATGAAGACCACACATGGAGGCATCTGTGAGCGTATGTCATGAAGTATGAGTTAGTTTGAGGAGTGTTTGTGACCCTGGGTGTCAGTTTGCTGGTGAGTTATTTATAGCAGGAGTGACCCAGATCACTGGCCTCCAGCACCCTTCCTCTGACTCTTCCAGTGTTCGCCTCTGTCTTGTCCTACACATCAGTTTGTCTCCTCTTACACTAACCCTGTCTTGAGAGCTGAGCTTGAAAGTAGTCTTGGCCTGTCTTTGGATTGCCATCAACTAATGTCACAACTGATCATTATTTTCTTTACTTATTATTCTGCTGATTTGTTTTCTTGATTAGTCATTTAGTCTATAAAATGTCAGGTAATAGTGATGGCTTGTTTTGTCTGACCATCACTCCAAAACTAAAAGATTTAAAATTTATTGCAAAAGACACAACAGTCACACCCACTCAAAAGGTATTGACAGAACATATAAAGTACTAGCAGGCTTTGTGATCACAGTGATTGGATGTGTGGTTATGGTCGTTATTGGTGCTTGCTACAAAAATAAGATGGAGACCTATTTTGCCACACCCTTCCCTCCTCACCCTGACTGTCTTCCTCTTGCAGGGAGGTGTCGGAGCCCAGCGCTGCTGCTGTGACGGAGGTGGAACCAGACTCAGAGAGCTCCATGGCTGAGCAGCCAGCCTCTGGGGCTGAGCCAGAGAACAGCGAAGTCCGCCTGGAGGAGGTAAGGTCACTGAGAGGGTGTGGGTGCCTCTAGCCTCTGTCTCCCACTAACCTGCATCCTCACTCATATAAAAGCATGTGTAATTAGCAGTGCAAATTGGGCAGGTCACTCAAAACCAACACACCCTCTGTTTTTTTAATACAATCATAAATGCTTTTGGCACCAGTAAAGATTTGATTATTTTAGCAACAACTCAGTATATATCTGCATCCTTTTGATCTCTTAAATGCCTATAAAATTACCACGAATGTGGATAGGTGGATGAACAGGGGCTGAGTTGGAATTGGGTCCTGGGGAAAATAGGAATGAACTCATCCCTACCATCTGCTTTTAATGCAACTAATATTTCATAACAAGCTCATTCACATAGATGATCTCTCACACGTCCAATGTCTGTCTGAGCCCTGCAGAGGTATGTTGATGCTGCTGGACTGAACGTAGTGATGTAACACTGAGTTGAATTACACATCAATGCTGCAGAGAGTGCATGCTTCTTATATCACTGTCGTTGTGGTGTGTATGTTTCAGGGAGGGGGAGGAAACGAGGGTGAGCTTAAAGGCCCTGACACACCAACTCGGCAATCAACCATTGCTTAGTGACTGTGTTTGACTGTGCCATAGTTATTGTGGTGTATCCAGAAATGGGAACACCTCTTGGCTTTTATTGACGGCAGTTCAAACGATTGAGAATGCTGAATTGGTGCTAGAGGTAGTGAGTGAAAGGCAGCTCTTTGCCTTGTGTTTCTGCTTTGTGATTTAGCTGCTTTTGGTCCAAGTTTATGTTTATTTCCTCCCCTCTACCTTTTGTCCTTGTAATAATACGAGTTAAAAGCAATGCAAAACCTTACAGCGCCTGGTGTAATTTTTTCTCAGCTATTCTCAATTGTTTGTTTGACCCATAATTAGACTGTGTTTTTCCATAAAAACCTTGACTACTCATCTTTTTTTTTTAAATCGTGCACATCAGCCGCTAGGGATCAGCTGTTGTCTTTGCAACATTTAATACTTTTGCGAGCACAAACACTCACATTTGGTGTGTCAGGGTCTTAAGAGTCATCACATCTGAATAGAGTATTGTATTTTATGCTGTCACAAGTTATTATACTTCTCCTTTAATTAATAAGGTAGCACATTTCTACATTTAAAGGCACATTTACAGCCTAATTATATATGTATACAGAGAGAGAGAATTGTTGCTAGAGCTCATTATGAAGTTACTGTTACAGATAAAGCTTTTACCCATAACAAGTTACTGCTGTTGAAACCAGTTAAAGAGCAGAATCCGCAGAGGAAAATCACAGATTGCATTTTAGGCATGCTTTTATGTCTAGAGTACCCAAATTAGATTTACTCGTGAGCTTTTATGCTATTGAAGTTATTATCAGCATGTGTCTATCTTAATGGTGTGTGTGTGTGTGTGTGTGTGTGTGTGTGTGTGTGTGTTCGTGGCTTGTTTCCTCGTTGGGTTTGCATGAGTAATGGACCGTGACATTGTGTGTAGAGATACATCAGGGCTTGTTTCTGCAGTTTCTTTCAAACTATTTTCACCCTCTGCTCTCTCCCTTGCTCCTTTCACACTGCTGCTCTCTCACTCTTGTTCACTCTCTCTCTTTCTCTCACTGTCTCTCTTCCCCTCTTTGTCCCCTTACTTTCCATCTTTTGCCTTTGTATCCCATCATGAACGCTTCTCTCTCACTATATATATTTATGGTGTAATTGCTGTTTAAAACCCCATTGATTGCTTTGTTATGAAGGTGCCCATGCCTCTTCCATTGCCCCTATTGGTACCTGCTGCGTACTACTACTACCACCACCACCACCAACACCTCCTCCACTCCTCCTCCTACTCCTCCTACAACTCCTGTCCCGCTATGCCCAAGTGCGTCGCTGGTACCTGAATTAGGCCCAGAGTCTGCAACCCCATGGCACTGAGTAAAGCCTGAGCCTGCAAGGCCTCCTGTGTAGCCCTCCAGTGACACGCTGAGCAGCAAGAACTGGAGCTTGCATCAGACCACCACCGACAACAGTGGCAGCCATGGTAACTGCAGCAGCACACAGTTGTCATGGTAACCCAGCGACAGGGGTTGGAAGCCTGCACGCTGATCTGAACCGGACTGGACTGTACCGCACTGTGTGGTGGTGAATGAAGGGTTACGGGAACGGGGGGTGGCTAACTCTTGAATCGCCTTCCCCTCTCCCCACCTTTCCCATCTGCCATTTTGAGGATACGCACAGTCTACAAGTGTCATCCTTCAAAAGCAAGATGTAAATCAAGAAAAGACAGAACTCCTCAGCTCTGCAGTTTTGTTTTTAATTCTACCTCTAACCCCACGCTGCCCTCTGCCTGTGGGGTGGAGTAACGACATTGGACTGCTGCAGTGACCCATTCAGTGATCAGGGATTGAGCATTGACACAATCACTGTTTGAGGCTTTAAACTTCGAAAGACACTCCAGTGGAGCAACTAAAATAATCTTCTTACAAGTCATGATTATAGGACTGTTTCAATGGACAATATTGTGGATAAGGCCTGTTTGTTTGGACAGAATGAGAAAATGTGGGCATTTACTCACATTTTTCAAACATCTGGGACACTGCTTTTGCAACACTAGCGGTCATCCTCTGTCCTGCTTTTTAAAAGAGACTGCAAGTAAGATTATGCACTGACTGTGCATGTAAATTGTGTCACCATTATCAAAGTTGCCATTGAGACTGTTTTCCTGAATTCTGCACCAGTTCCAGTTGTAATAGAGACTTTCAAAGGACTCACATTGCCAAGGACAAGTGATATGAATCAGATTACACACCGTGGCTTCTTATGAGTACATGGTGACATTGATCATCCACACTTGCCCAGGAAAAGTGGATGTACTCAACAAATCAGTGCCTCTTCTTTCTCTGCAGTCACTCTGTCAGTGGACTCAAGTGTGACTCAGTGGATGTTTCAACAAGAGGTTTTGATGTCCTGCCTCTGCTCTGGACCTGACAGATGGACTACTGCAGTTGTTCCTGTTACTTATTTATTTATGTATCCGTCTCCTCACTACACCCACAGTTTGGCCATTGCATTTTGGAAGATTTCATGTGGGTGGAGAGGCACTTATGCCAGGATTTCCATTTGCCCATTTTGACTTCTTGTCTGGATTGTAATTTAACAAAGACTGGAATATTTTTACCACCATTTTTCCCATTAAGAGACTTATGACGGATCTTGCTTCTGTGCTGTGAAAACAGAAACCCAAATGCCTTGGACAAGCAAGACCTCACAGATAACCTGCTGTCATTTTGACATTTCAGATGCCCTGAAGTGTCACAAAGACTTTGAGGACTGTATGTTAACTGTGAAAATAAAGGACAATAGCTTCCAGCTCTACAATTTTTTTTATCTCATCAGATGTACATCACAGATCATGGACTCTAACAAAGTAAACTTCATCCCACTAATCCCATCAGAATCCATCAGAAGACACTTTGAAACTTCCTCAAAAGACTGAAATGTGACTCTGTGACCAGCAGTCAGTCAAGAAAAGTCCTCCCCAGCCCTGATCAGGAAAAAAAGTCCAGCCAGTGATCAGTTCCTGCCTGGTGGCTAATCTGCACACTCAAATCGAACCCTCACTCCTCTGGCTTCTCTGATTGGATCCTTGTTGCCTAGATACAGTTCACACTGTCGTGCGGTTGGGCCATAGTCGAGCCAGTAAGGAATCAGGTGTCAAATGGTACCAGGAAATGACTTGTCATTATTCCACTGTTTAAAATGTATACATTTTTAAAGGAATAGTTATATGAAAGAGTCTTGCTCTTTCCTTCTGATCTTTTTTGTAAATGAGAGGAGTGAATTACTGCCCTCGTAATTTAGTCCAAATTTTTGATTGACATGTACTGCAGTTTTTGTATATTTGAACGCATAGTACGGTGATCTCTTGCTAATATGACAAATGTTTGTGGTGAATTTAAACTGCAGTAATGATCACTCTGCTGACAGATCATTGAGTCTTCAACACTCTGTTCTCCACTTCTGCTCATTGGTTTGAATAATATTTAATGCCGTCACTCATGATTCAGCTACATGCAATTACTTTGATGCATAATGTGCATCATGGCGATGTCAGCACCTCACCAAAAGAAGACAGAATAATAGTTTGAAGTTACTTTGAACCATTCTGCTATCATCACAAAATGTGTATGTCCTATACAGATACAGGATCCACTTAAATATACAGACACTTTTGTAGTCTTTTTTTGCTTCTGTTCTCAGCGTGCTCTAATGGACACAATCTTGTAATAACATACCACATTAAGATCTGACCCAGTTTGAGTTTCACATAAGCCTACTCATGTCCTAATGTACATCATGTACTTGCTTCTACTTGTGTTGAGTCAATCTCACACACATAAGTAGGGAGGCATAGAGATTTATCTCTGTCATTGAGCAGAGGTGGATGGCGGAAATGTGTCTGGAGTCTCTGTATCGACCAAAGAACCCTGTCGTTAATGTGGTACAATTGGAGTCTTCAGGCCTCTGTTACTTTAACCCTTCGTTCCCCACCCCTCCTCCACTTTTCCTGTTTCACCTCTTCTCTGTTGTTGCCTGTTTGGGTCTAGACTCTTGGTTCTCATCTTGCCCCACACCCCTGGGGTTTCTGTATGTTCTCTTTTTGTCTCTCTCGCTTTCCAGAGCACCACTCCTAAGGCTTTTGCTGCTCGCAAGATATCCTTAACCAGTAAGTACACCAGTTACACGCTTTTCCATCTCCTGGACCAGAAATATGAAGAAAAAAAACCTGTACAGAATACAGGAATACATCAATGTTCTTAATAGTGATTTTGTGAACATGAGGGTTGCAGAAAATGCAGAATATTCGGTCCACCTGATCTCCAAAAATATTTTATTTTAAAAATTTGCATGAAGGTTGTTGTTTAGTCGTACAGTTTTTTTTTTTCCTTTTTGTAAGATGTTCTCTTATAGGAAGACCAAACCAAAATATTTTTGTGTGGCATTTAAAACCAGAGGAAAAATCTCATGTCCAGGGCTTTGGCAGGATCCACAGCAAAAGTTCTGACACTTTTGTCAGTGGTGTAATTTCTGCCAGCTTTAATGGATTTTTTTAAATAATTGATTGAAGTTTGTGACTTCTCAGAGCAAACAGCAGTAGATTAGACACTAGGCTCCTCTGACTGTGGCTTATACATAGATTAATTTCTCCCTTTGTAGGTGGAAATGTTGATAGAAATAAAAGAAAATGTGTTTCTACCAAAACACTGGAGTGTTTTGGTAGAAACACAGTGACTCATAATTGATATTGAAACAAAAGACTTAATGTGCTGGTTTGGCTCACAACACCTTGAAAATCATTAGGTTGCATTATTTCCTGCAGTTTTAACATGCTGCAGCAGGGATCCTGTCTGTGCTTGTGGCCTCACAAGTGCACACTGTGTTTAACGACTTCCTGTTTTTTTCACTGTATAAAATGCTTTCCATAAGCTCTGTGTGGTAGAAGGCATGAGTAAAGAATAGCTGCTTAAACAAACCACAGCAAACATGTACCAACTAAACTAAATATTATTTTAAATACAGAACTATTAGAAAAGAGGTAGGGAAATGATTTAATCTCTCAGTTACAGTTCTCAATCCTGTAAACTTTAATTGGTTAAAGCCTACCCTCAGCAGAACTATTTGCATTAAAATATTTAAGCAATTATTTCTGCTTTTAGGCAATCAGCTTGCAGTAACTTGTCAGTTGAGTTCTGTTCAACAGAGAGGAAATAACCCATCTTCTCAGTCATAAATCACTTTTTTTTTTTACTCCTGCAGGCAGCAAGACGTCTCCAGCCACTACGGATGGAGGAACAGGGGAGCCTGATGCAGGAACTGCAGCAGGGAGGAAGAGGCGATGGGGCTCCAGCACGGCAGTCACGGCTAAGAAACCATCCATCACAATTACCACGGACTCCCTGAAGGTACTGACACAGCACAGGGACGAGCACCTGGTGTCCAGCACATCTGAGAAGACTTGTCTAAAATACGGGAGACTGTGATTGTTTTTAGTGTTGCTGGTATTTTTTCATTAAAACTGACTTTATTTAAGAGTTTTTTTCTGGTTCGAAAAGCTATGTTAGCTTGAGGTTTTTATAAAAAAAACAATTGTATGTAAATATTACGTTTCACGTTTAAATCACATCAGAGAAATGCATTAAATTTTGACACATTAACCGTGTGAACAAGATGAATATTTGGAGATTTTATTAACATAATCAGTCACTTCATGGATTGTGAAAAATAAGTTTGAACCCCTAAAATTTAGCAATATTACTGAGGATAAAAATAATACTTGTCTCCTCTTGCCGTCTAAGAGCTAAAAGATGTCTTTGTGTTTTAGTGTTTAATCCCAGACATCAAAGTAAACCAGGAGGCAGTGGTGGAGCTTCACCCAGAGGAGCTGCAGTTGTCTGGAGATGAGGAAAACCTGGACACTAACCAGAGCGACCCGGACAAAGGCCTCAAGATCCGACGCACTGTCACACAGGTAAGCATATCAGTGCTGTTTATTTCTAATGGAGAAAACCACAACATTTTTCTTTCATCTTAATGCCAACAGAAATACAAACTAGGGTTTCTATTTTTCCACCTGTTCCTTGTCACCAGGTTGTCCCAGGTGACAACCAGGAAAATGGACAGACAAATGAAGAAGAAGAAGAAGAAGAGGTTGAGAAACCAGAGAGAGAAAAGCAACGGAGGACATCCAGAGACAAAAGGAAGAACAGTCTTTCTGAGGAAGCCTCGGAAACACAGACATCTGTCAACCTCGACGGAGAGGCAAATAAAGGTAAACTGCCTCACTGAAAAGTTTGTGGGATTTTAATTGCTATAAATGACTGGATATAAATCTTTTTGCTGCCTTCTGCCTTCCATCATCCTTCTGGCAGTACTTCATCCTTTGCTATGTCCTTAATTACAAGCATTCCTGCGTTTCACAATCACTCTTCTCACCTCTCCCTCATCTGTCCTTCAGTTACCCCGAGCGACAGTCTGGTGCGTCGCTCGATAAGTCAGCAGAAGTCTGGTGTGTCTGTCACGATCGACGACCCCGTCCGCTCAAACAAGCAGCCATCACCGCCTCGTGGAAAAGTTTCAAACATCATTCATGTAACAAACCTGGTAAGTTTGTCATTCAGTGCATTCCACTTTTAAGTCTGTTCCACTTATGGTTGCACCATTTTGGCAAGTTGAAATTAATTCACACAACAGATCTTTCTATTTTCTTGTTTCCTTGCTGAGTTTAGGCCTTTAACCTTTCTCTCTTGGGGTACAAAAAAAATAAGATTTTCTTGAATGAGGCGTGTTGTTTTGATGCCAGTGGTAACCGCAGTCATCATCATACCCTTAATTAGAGTCAAGAACACTTAGCCAGGTGTTATGACTGTAGTTAGGCATCATCTGAAGTTGGGGCCCAGTGCATGACTTAACAGACTGCAACAAGACTAGACATTACACATATAATGACTAGCATTTTTAGATTTTCTTTTTTACTTGCGTCACAGGAGCAAAAATCGAGGTTACACATGGGTCAAAGATTGCCACCCAACGTCACTAATCTTAGGACTGCTCTAACACAGAATCCAGACAACGCTTGAAAAACGAAAGTGAACCATTACCTTTTTTTTTTAACAGAAACCAAAACTGAAGGATTAAATAGAGTTAAAATGTAGAAACAACTTTACAATTTTAAACACAGAAGATGTAAAATTTGAGAGTGGCACTAGAGAAAAGACGTTTTGATCTAAATTTCAAGGGTATGGGTTTGTTTTATACTGTAGCATTAATGACATTAATGTAGAAACTCTTTCATTGTTATGAAGCATTGAACAAGTGGAAAATATAACTTGCCGGTGCTGCTATGTAAACAAAATCTCTAGGTCTCTTTCTCTGATTAACGCAAATGTCTACACAAAGATTTCGTGGAGATTATTAGTTGTCTAGATATGTTACTATGACCCAGTATGTTGTACGGACTGACATTATCGTCCATAAAGCCACACCACCAGAGGTTGAGCCTCTCTGCTGTTTTGTCCTTGTTTCTGCCTTGTCTCACCAAAATTAGCAACTTTTCTTCAATGCATTGAAAAATACACAACTCAGGGACGAAAATCTGCTATTTTTATGCATGTCTACATTTTCTCTGCGCTACTGATTTCCTTTTCCCTCAGTTTGAGTGTGTCAACCGCTCCGATTCGAGTTGTTGACGGTTGTCCTATTTTATTTTTTCCTCCCAGGTACGACCCTTCACTCTGGGCCAGCTCAAAGAGTTACTGAACCAGACAGGTAGCGTGGTGGAAGAGGGATTCTGGATCGACAAGATTAAATCTCACTGCTACGTCACAGTGAGTACCAACATGGAGCAGATGCATGATGTTAACCAACAAGGCATTGGCCTTGGTGACAAATTGGCCCGTTTTAAACATGTTGTTCTTTAACAGATATCTAAATTATATTCAATGACTAGTGTTTGGTGCTGTGTATTAAAACAACTCCCAACATACACAACCCAAAGCAGTTTATCAGTATTCCCATGGAGTGTGTTTTTGGAAATACATATTATTAAAAACTGAAATATCTGCTTTTTTTCCCAGGGAGGCATATTTGAGCTTAAGCATTAATAGAATAATTTGCATAATAGTTGTCACCATCACCTCTGTGTTCTCATCCATCTGGCTCCATCTGTTCCTGTCTATTTTTGCAGTGTGTTGCTTGATATGTGATTACAATTGATGTAATGACTATTTTCTACCTCTTTTCTTTCATCCTGTTCTTATAGTACGCTACATCAGAGGAAGCAGTCGCTACCAGAACTGCACTCCATGGGGTCAAATGGCCTACGAGCAATCCCAAAGTGCTTAATGTGGACTTCTGTGAGCAGGATGAGGTAGGAAAGAGAACAAAAATCCTAAAATAAGCAAATTGCATTGCTGTCAACTTACACACACTAAATATAGTAGACAGAGGAGAGGATATTCTAGTACTGAAGAATTCAGTATTCTTCTGCTGCTGTGGTTATTCTGTCAGGAAGGAAAAACAATCATGTATAGACAGAAAATAGATAAAAATGTTAACTTCATATACCTGCAAAATGTGGCTAAATAAATCAGACATTTCAGTTTTAAGAAATTGTCAACTTGAAAGTATTTGAGAAACAAAAAACCTCCTGCAAACCCAAGTATGCTTGTGGGCAACTAGTACTATGAAAGGTAAAAGGCATAAGGAATTAAATATTAACAAGTTTATTTCTGGAGCCATTTCAGATGAGCATCCACATACTGTACTACCTGCCCTCAGGGATATTTTAAAAATTGTATCCACTGTCAAGTTCTCCACCATGTCTGTGCAGATGTACTTCTCTGTTGTAGTTCCAAGCCTACATGTTTTATTCAAATTGCTCCTTTTTCATCAAGTGTATGTTTAATTTTCTTTACACATATTTTCCTCATCCGTCATTTTTCCCCACAGCTGGACTTTCACAAAGGTGTCCTGAAGCCAGAAAGGGAGGAGGAACACGTCGTCCAGCCAGGTGGTCCTCAGAACCGGCTGCCCCCTCTGATGCCTGAGCGAGACCGGGACAGAGACCGCGAAAGAGACAGGGAGCGTGAACGGGAACGGGACAGAGGCGTGCGGGATCTGTGGGCAGAGCGAGAAAGAGAGATGCAGCGCCGGGAAAGGGCGCGAGGTGAGCGGGAATGGGACCGGGACAAGGTCCGGGAGTTCGCAAGACCGGGAGAGGACGAACAACGATCTAGATCAAGAGACAGAGAGAGGAGGAGGAGGGAGAGAGCCAAGAGCAAGGAGAGGAAGACTGATAAGAAGGGTAAGGCACCTCAGTGTGGTTGGAGCTAACCACGAAGGGAAAAGGGGGAACAAAGGAGTTTTTTACAGAAGAGAAAAAGCCTGAATAGACTCATGAATAATTTGTTAATTGCCTAATGGAAGACCGTAATCACTATCACAGGTTTTAGTCTACTTGGCGGGTTTTGCTGGCCGTTGTGAAAATCATGTTGTTTTTTTACAGAGTTCTGTATAACTTTTATAAATGCTTTTATTATTGTGGATATCAGTGAAAAGAAAAGCTTGAAGAAAAACCCAGCCTAATTCAAAAAAACTGCAGTGGGAACACAGTTGTACTTAAAACATGACTCAAATATACAATCTTACATCGAACTCATGATTATCTGTTTTGGTACTAATATCTGCATAAAAGAAACATATTCAGTACACCCAACAGATAAATGCTGTCATGCAGCCTCACATCCTCCAACTCTGTACAGGTGTTGTTAGTGATAATTTAGACATTTCAAAGGATGTCTTTACACACAGGTTGAGTTGTCTTCCACTGTCTGAGAACATTTACCCATTTGTGTTTTCTCACTGACAGAGAAGGGAGATGAACCTCCAGCCAAATTGCTTGATGACTTGTTCCTCAAAACCAAAGCAGCTCCATGTATATACTGGCTTCCACTGACCGAGGAGCAGGTTGGTCCTACACACACACACACACACACACACCCACACACACACACACACACACACACACACACACACACACACACACACACACACAGTGTTTAGTCTGTTGCATTGAGTGCCTTCAGATTTCACTTGTGCTGTGCATCTAAACTGCTCTGTGTCCACCAGGCGGCGCAGAGGCTTTTAGATCGCACAGAGCGCCAAAAGGAGCGCGAGCGAAGGCGCAAAGAGCAGCAAGAGGAGGAGGACAAGAAACGGGAAGAGGAGAAGAAGGAGAGGCTGAAGGCCCGGGAGAAGGACGGCGGCATGGCGGCAAGCGGCGGGGCGGCTGGGCGAGGAGCTGAAGGAGATCGAGAGCGGGACCGAGGCCGAGACAGGGAGGGGAATCGCAGTCGAGACAGGGAGGGGAATCGCAGTCGAGACAGGGAGGGGAATCGCAGTCGAGACAGGGAGGGGAATCGCAGTCGAGACAGGGAGGGGAATCGCAGTCGAGACAGGGAGGGGAATCGCAGTCGAGACAGGGAGGGGGACCGTAGTCGAGACAGAGAGGGTGAAAAGAGGTGGGACAGCAGCCACCGGCCCAGACGACCTTCTCCAGGCGCTGGTAGTGGACGGCGGTCTCGCAGTCGTAGCAACCCCAGGGACAGACGCCGCTGAGGGCCTGGAGGCTGCAGGGAAAGCTGAAGAGTGATAGAGGGGGGGAAGCAGTGCAGCAGAGGACGCAGCAGACAGGAAGTCTTGGGAGTGTTTCACATGCCTCATGTTCAGGACTTGCGTCTGCCCCTCACTACCTGCCCCACTGTGCTTTAACTCGTCCACTTCGACGCCAGCGTTGTCTTCCACACACTTCTGCCATTTCCCCCCTCCCCCCGCCTTCTTAATGTTCTCACAGATAATCCTGATTACATTTGTAGGAAAATGTCAGTTCATCTGTCTCCTGTACCACGTTCTTCTGTTCTTTGTCTTCCAGAAGCAAAATTCTGTCCTTTCTCCTGTAGAGAGCAGCGTTCCTCCTCGTCTCTGTGTAGTGCTGTCATAATTCTCCTCCATTGAAGAAAAAGAAGCAGAGGGCGGTTGTTTTCTGGCTCGCCTCTTCATTTTATCCCACTGAGGTTTGGGAGCCTGCCTCTTTATTTTAGTTCTGCGGGCACACATTTCCTTCCTCCTCAGCGCCCTGTAATATAACCAGTTAAAAATAGATCCCTGACCTTCACATATTTTCTAGCATAAATTGTAATGTTCCAATCTTCAGCACTAAGTTTTTGGTTTTTATTTACTCTTACAAGCAATCCTTGTGAAAGTGAGGAACGTTATTTTGTTTTGTTGAAGTATTCTGAGTCAAGTTTTGTTTTTTCCACCCTTGGGGGATTGTTGTGCATAACAGCAAGTGACGTTAGAGTAATAAACAAAAGGTGCAACTTGTCTCAACACTGTAAACTAAAAAAGTGGTAGGAAGAGACGTGGTCTTATGCCTGAATTTGTATTTAGGGGATGTTTATGGAGACGAGAAGGAGAGGAAATAGAATTCTTTGATAATTTTGTGAAACTGAATTTCACTGAAGTCTCCGTTCTCAAACACGTCCTCTGATCCTTCAATCATATATTTAAAAGGAGAATAAGAATAAAAAGTTTATCTTCTAATAGAGTGATGGTTACAATTTTAATATTTTTAATTTTGTTTGTAGCTTGAAACATTTTAATTTTGATTTTTCCCCCGTTCTCCTGCCAGTGCTGAATGTACCTGAGAATTTAAAAAAAGTGAATAAATTTAAATTGGTAATCACATTGTTTGCTTGGACGTTTTTTTCCACACATGCTTTATGACCTCACTGAGTCACTGAATGTTATTGACCTTCATCTGTTTAATAATAAAATAGATTGTTCAGTTTAACCCTCGTGTTGTCCTGCGGGTCAAAATTGACCTGTTTGAAAATGTGGGGAAAAAAAATTCAGTGAAACTTCTGATGTCCACATTTTCAACATTTTTGGGAAATCTCTGAACATTTTTTGGTGGGAAAAAAAATGTTAAAAATGTTTAAGAACATTCACAAAAAATTACCAAAATCCAGCAAAATTGGCTGGATTTTGGTGGATTTTTTTCTGAATGTTCAAGAAAATATTAGAAGTTTTACTGATATATATGTAATCACTGTAGATATTTTTAGGATTTTTTTTGGAAGATTTTTACTCATTCTTTAAAAATATTTGCAAGACTTTTGTTGCCAAATTTGGGGGATTTTTTTAAAAAATAAAACTTTTAAGGGAAGCTTTTAAGGAATTACTGGAATTTTTGTCCTGAAGGTTTTGCAAATTTTCAGAAATTTGGGTAATTTTTTGGCTGAATTTTTGGATTTTTTTCAGACAAGGAAACTATTTTTTGGTGCCCGTAAAGGATGACAACAGGAGGATTGAAAGATTTAAATTTGTGAGCTAATATTTGCTCATAGACCATTGTGAGCACAAATGAAAATATTTATTACAACATACAGAAATTACAGTAATGTTTTTCCCCAACTTGTACAGATTCATGTAACAAATCTCTTACAGTAAAATCAAATTTAAGTGCAAAATGTTTGCTAGCAATAACGTATGTACAAAACAGTTTAGCAAAAATCCCTTGTTCTTCTACAGCAAACAGTAGCCACATTGGAGTAAAAAAAAAGCAGTAGTTTCTTTTATGTTCCCTTTTAAGTATGGTACAGTAATAGTACAAGAAGTACAGCAGGCAGTACATGTGGCAAAGGAGACTGATCCAAGTCAGAGACAAAAGGAATTGTGAAAATCAGCAGTTTCAACTCAAAGAAAAAGACCTACGACTGAGCAAAAGCACACGAGACAATGACAGCATATTAAGACCAGCTTTTCTTTTTTGTCTTCTCAAAAATCCACAGCTGCATAGAGGCGGATCAGTGTGAGTTGTGAGGGGGAATGTTATGTGTGGCACACACTCTGCTCATGTGACAGGAGTGGCAAAGGAGATGAGAGTCCAGGGGGAAGCACTGTGAGCCGGGCTTATCGGAGAGCTGCTTGCCACACTCCTGAGGAAAGAGGAGGGGAAAAAAAAAAAAGCTCAGATAACGACAGGAATGTATGCAGAGGAAGTGAGGTCACCTATCAAACCACTTCATAACCAAAGTGAGATAAGAACTATTTGGATAGGAATTTAAATCGGGGGTTATTAGCTGAAGATTACTCACCTCGCAGTGGTAGCACTCAAAGTGATAGTCCTTGTTCATAGACACGACCCTGAGGATCTCTTCACTGCCCTGAGACAAAACAGGAAGATGTTGAAGAGGTCAGCAGAGTCTCACTGAACACTATTTGCCAACAACTGTCTGCTTTGATTCCATTTAGAGCCATAAAGAACTTGACAAAAACGGAAATCTCTGATTGCCAGAAACTGTCGCTGTATTCACTGGTTCCTGAGGTTTTATTTGAAAAATGGGTTAAACACTTCATTGCAGGGTTTCTGATGAATTTTTAATGCATCAGTTTGAGTCTTCTCTGCATGCGTCCATATTGCTGCACCTTTGTTACAGCAGTTTTTTTCAAAATAAAAGTCCTATGCTGTTATGTTTTTTATTTGTCGGGGGAACAAACAGACTAGTACAATAATTTAAGGGAGATGCATAGATTATTAAGAAGAAAACTCAAGAAAAATGCTGTTACTCACCTCAGTAGGTAAGATGGGTTGTAAACAGGCAGCGCACTTCGGAGCAAATGTCCTGCAATAAGACAGGAGAAAGTTTTTTACATGCAAAAACCAAACTCTATAATATCTCTGTTCCACTTAACTCCTGATAAAAAAGAATAAAACACCCCCATAGCTGCTTAAATCTGGACCTTAAGCTGAGCATAAGTGCATAAATGTGGATAAATTTTACTTAACTAACTGAAAAGTTACTACTCCTTACTAATTACCGGAGAGAGCAACAGGAGTGACAGCAGACAACAACAGCACAGTTTCATGTTTTATGTTGCAGGTACGACAAAAACAAATAGCAAGTCTCACTTGTTGTAGTCTGCAACACAGTAGATGTTGCTGTGTTGGTCCACGGTGAAAGGGACCCCATCCAGAGCCTTGGAGCACATCACACAGCGGAAACAGCCGGGATGGTACGAGTTCCCAAGAGCCTGCAGGATCTGAGAAGGATAGACCGGAATTATTTAAAGGGAATTAAAGGCCCTGAAAATATGTGTTTTTAGGTATGTATATGTACACTACTGTTCAAAAGTTTGGGGTCTCCCAGGCGATTTCATGTTTGCCATGAAAACTCACACTTTTATTCATGTGCTAACATAATTGCACAAAGGTTTTCTAATCATCAATTAGCCTTTCAACACCATTAGCTAACACAATGTAGCATTAGAACACAGGAGTGATGGTTGCTGGAAATGTTCCTCTGTACCTCTATGGAGATATTCCATTAAAAATCAGCTGTTTCCAGCTAGTGCTGGGCGATATGACGAGACATATCGTGAGAACGATAGAAAAGTGTCTATTGTGCCATTTCTCTTCTATCGTTTCTAACCTAATTTTATCAATTATTACAGCAAATGTATCATTAAATAGCCTGCGACGATTGTATTAGTGTTTTCTTGTCACTATGCATACTCTAAGTTTATATACGTGAAAATAAAGAATAAAAAAGAGATTTTTCGCAAAGAAACTCCGTCTTGTGGTTTTTGCGACATGACGCTGCTTTACGTTTGCGACATGCTTTACGTTACTTTACTCATGAGTGCTGAGCGATGGACGCGCAACAGGTAGGGCTGGCCTGAATTGCAGCTTCTGGGCTCCGGATATTCGGTCCCCTCCTTAACGGGGGTGGGGGGAGGAATTTGACGGACGGACGAAGGAATGACTTGAATATTCGGTTCGGTCCGTGAGACCAGAGGCGGTGAGCTAACGGAGGAAAGAGCCGAATTTTCGGCTCGGTTCGTAAAGCCCCACGGGGGGGTGGGGGTGGAGGTAGGAGGGGGCGAATATTCGGATCTCAAAATAAATATCCGCATACCACCATGGGGACCGAATATTCGGATATTCGGGTCCAGCCCTAGCAACAGGTTGAAGTTTCATGGAGAAAAGTAAGCAATGAAATTTTTGTCAAACTTTTCAGAGAATAACTGAAAACATACTTTGTTGTGGTATATCGTCATATATATCGTCATCGTGATATAAAATAATCCATATCGTGATATATGATTTTTTCTATATCACCCAGCACTACTTCCAGCTAGACTAGTCATTTATCACATTAACAATGTCTAGACTAGATTTCTGATAAATTTAATGTTATCTTCATTGAAAAACATGCTTTTCTTTCAAAAATAACATTTCTAAGTGACCCCACACTTTTGAATGGCAGTGTATGTATATATGTAAATGCATATATCTAAGTAGATAAATATGTCAGGTTTTCAGTTCCAATTATAAAATGTTGCTGTATTGACTGTAATTATCATATTGTCTATTTTATCAGCCTTTTTTTCATCTCATTTTTCTTCCCTTCTCTAGCAGCTATATATATATATATATTATCATTTGTTAGTTTCTATTTTATTTTAAAATCAGTTTGTGGTCTGCTGGCCTTTTTGAAAATCATAATTTCTAAACCTTTCCTCTCCATTCAGCACTGCTCTACTGATGTTTTTAACCAGCTGGGGGCAAAACAGAAGATTCATATATGGTCAACTTTTAAACATGGTAAGAGTGTTGCATATTTATACAACCAGCAGTTACAGAGCTGTTTACTGTTCTTCATGTGGGGTCTTTGGCCACCCCTTGAATGGATTTTTTGCTCTATTTTTGGTTTCTACCAACACCTGAAGATGCCTGCTGCAGCTGAGAACAATCCCATAGATCAGTTAGTGTGAACCAGAACTGTTCAGGTATGAAGCAGGCAGCTAATGAGCTGAAACTCACTTTAAAACTCTGTAAAGCCGAGGAGGGGTTTCATAATCAGGTGATAATTTTGTGTGGGTTCCACCTTAAAGATACTGCTCTCACATTGTCATTTGATACATAAAAAAGTGATTCTATCTGCTTTATAAATTAGAAATCCAGCAAATCTTATTTTAATCGTCAACTTCAAACTGCAACATTTCCAGTGAGGCTACCAAGTCTCAAAGGAACGTATTTTTTCCCCTAAAACTCAGAGCAATAAACATCGGTGGCCCTAAAACTTGGAGTTGAGCCACTCATGCAGAAAATAATGCCTGTGGACCACAGACACACCGACAGCCTTCTATTTATATTATGGGTATTATGCGGTTCAAATATGGTAAGAAGTTTGGAGATAATCACCGCAGAGCCTTTTTTCTTTATTTATCAAAAACCCAAGGCAAACATTCCAGTGAAAATCTGCTGTGGGAAACCGAAAAAAGAGCCAACAGACAGACGTCACCAGATTTCTCTATCCTCTGAGGGCTTCTTCAAAGGAATGGTGGGAAACAGAGGATGTAAATAACTAAAAAAAAACAAACAAAAAAAAAAAACGACACAAGGCGAGTTAAAGATTAACCCTTGTGTTGTCCTGCGGGTCAAAATTGACCCATTTTAAAGTTTGAAAATGTGAGAAGAAAAATATATTTTCACAGTGAAACTTCTCATGTCCACATTTTCAACATTTTTGGGAAATCTTTGAACATTTTTTGGTGGAAAAAAAGAAATGCTAAAAATGTTTCTTAAGAACATTCACAAAAAATGAACCAAAATCCAGCGAATTTCGCTGGATTTTGGATTTTGGATTGATTTTTTGGTGAATGTTCTTAAAGAAAATATTAGAAGTTTTACTGATATATATGTAATCACTTTAGATATTTTTACAATTTTTTTGGAAGATTTTTACTCATTTTTTGAAAATATAGAATTTTCTATATTATATATAGAATAATTTTCTTGCCAAATTTGGGGGATTTTTTAAAAATAAAATTTGAAGGGAAACTTTTAAGGAATTATTGGAATTTTCTTCCTGAATGGTTTGCAAATTTTTAGAAAATCTGGGAATTTTTTTGCTGATTTTGGGGATTTTTTTCAGACAAGGAGACAATATTTTTTGGTGCCCATAAATGAGGACAACAGGAGGTTTAAAGATGGGAGCGTTCTTCTACTGGAGTTTTGTGGGAGTCTTTGTGAACATGTGGCATGTTCTCACACACAGACACACACACACACACACACACACACACACACACACACACCAGCAGCCCTCACCTGTTCCAGAATCAGGTGGCCACACACACTACACTTCTCAGCAGCAGCCTGGAATCCCGAAAACTGTAATTAAAACAGAGAGATTAGCAACGGTGCAAACTCAATCCTTCGACTCCGAACATGTCTGAGATGACAAAACACGCCTTGACCTCAGCTCTTACCATGTAATCCTCTTTACAGTACACAGAACCATTGACATTGTAGAAGTCCTTGTTTCTCAGGGTGCGTCCTGCAGAGGGGCAAGAGAAAATGTTAATCCTGCATGTGTTTTTTTTTAGAGAAATATAGAGCAAAAGTGTGCTAGAAACATATGAAATGCTTCCCATCATCATTGGGTTTACTCACCACAGGACACACAGGTGAAGCAGCGAGTGTGATAGAGGTTGTCCAGAGCCTGGCAGGCGTTATCCGCCCCGTACACGCCTTTCCCACACTTCACACAAGTTCCTGCCGACACACAGGGGGACAACACAACACAACACATTTAGTGGAGGGCGATCGCTCGGCGGCTCTTAGCGCTTTGTTTACGACGCATTCCAAGAGAATGTGTCTGAAATCCAACTCCACACAAAGTGTCAACACTTGTAAATCCTCTCGTTCGCACCACCTCGGGGATTTTCACACAGTTAAAACCCAGTTACCCATGCCAGGCTGTTTGCTCATCCACTCCAGTGTCTCTGCTGAAGCTCTGTTATTAAAGGGAAACTCCACCGGATCTGACTTTTTTTTTTTTTTTTTTTTGGCAAGACCTTCGAGAAAATACACAAGTCTTTCTTCTGGAGTTTGGAGCCAAGAACCTGCCTTTAAATTTGACTTTAAACCCCACATTTAGAGCAATTTGGAGATTTAACATGATAGCACTGCTTTTTTTCCTCCCTCACACTGGGAGCCAGAACTCCCCCAGAAGCAACAACAAAATTAGTAAATTACAAAAATGATCACTTTTGCTGCTTCCTCAAATCATTAAGTTAACAAGACTTAGTTTTTTTATTTTTTGGGAACCTTTTTTTCAGCTATTCTGAGGTTTCCACTGACATTTTGTTGTCAAGACTAAGAAGGTAAATAATCAACCTTTCTAGGTCAAAATTACCATAAGTTTGAGTTTTGCCATTTCGCTGTAAAAACACACCTACGCTGCTTCTAGGAAACAGCACGCCATCTTTAAAAAGTCCGGCTATTTGTGCCTAAATATGTTCCATAGTCGGCGCACTAAATGTAAAGTGGAAAAGCGGCGGCGGCGGTGGTCTGAGCTTCACTCATTCTGTGATCTATTTAAGGACTGGCCTGAGTTTTTTCCCCCCTTTCTAATGTGGCTGAGGGAGTGCCATACAAATCAAGAATTCCTACACTCTGCTGCTACGAGCTTGGACAGTCCCTTCGACATTTAGGAACGGAGTCTGTGCCAAAGCCAGAAACCAAAAGGGCCGCGACTCGAACTCTAAATATAATGTCTGAAGTTGCAGCATATATAACAAACTGCAGAAGAACTGGTTTAAGCAACCGGGAAGGATTTTTTTTATATAGAACACCAACAACCAAAGAAAATCATAAAAGCCACAGAAAATAGAGTACTTGCTAAACTAAAACTAACTCAGAAGACCTATCACAGGACTAGAGAGTGCATAACTCAGATTAGAGTTGAATATTTTTACTTTCTTTTTAATTATGAAACCCGTTTTTTCCCCCTTTGCTCAGCATAACACCTCATGGCAGGTGTGCGTGCTGGCTGAGCTCGGAGCGTCTGTCTTCACGGCTCACGGCTTCTGATTTCTTCTTAATGGCTGACAGGAGTACAGTATTGTATGTCCCCTCGGGCCACACATACCTGAGCAGAAAAACAGGCTACAGCACACCGCCCCTGCACACGCCAAGGCAGCGTTACACACACACACACACATGACTCACACACACACACTGCGTTACTGTGGCCTGAAGTCACTCAGGGGAAACACACCCTGCCTCAGAAGAGACAATATACACACAAACACACATTCATCCAGCCACCGTAACACACTCCTACCCTGCTACACACTCGCGCACACAGACCCTAATCTCCTCTGACTCACAGTAATGGCCGGAGCTGTGTTTATATGGAACCATGTAATTTGTGTCTGAGTGTTACAGCAGAATTTTGCAGTTTAATGGCCATGTAGATCCGCTGCATTGTGCACCACACTGTGGCAAATTGGCAACATCTGCCCCAAACATCAGCTGACT
Organism: Amphiprion ocellaris; assembly: GCF_022539595.1. Lineage (NCBI taxonomy): Eukaryota > Metazoa > Chordata > Actinopteri > Pomacentridae > Amphiprion > Amphiprion ocellaris. The sequence continues at coordinate 15,022,212 of NC_072788.1, forward strand.
GGATGCGTTGGTTACAGGTGTGAGTCTGACTATTCACATACCTGCCGCTTTGCCGCTTAAATGTTTTTCTTTTTGTGAACAATATGTGCCCTTTAGCGGTCCGTTTCTTTCTCCTACTTGTCTGGATCTGAAGCCGCAGCGCTTCTTTCTCCCCCTTTCTGCTTTGTGTGTTGGGACCCTGCATGTCTCTGCAGGCTCTGTGGCACCATCCAGCTATCCATACACTCTTTCAACTATTAATCTGTCCATCCATCCATACAACCCTTTCATTTAGAGAGGAACCTGTGATCTGACACCAGGCAGCGAGGATGACAATAATAACACGGTGAGGGCGGATGTCGGGTGACCCAGCTCACCATTATGAATGCATGGGATGTCGTGTGTGAACAGTGACAGCACTGGCTCAAATTAGGGATGTGATTTTACATTTTGTGTTAAATGAAGCTCAGTTTATATCCCCCTCTTTCCTGTTTCCACCACACAGCCAGAAAATTTGATAAAAAGTATCTCACCAAAGAACTCCTGCCGGTTTTCCACGGTCTCCCTTCCAGCTCCTTGCTCCTCCAGAGGTTTGACTTGACCTCCAGCTGTTGAGGGCCCCACTGTCGCTGTGCTCGGTTTGGAGAGAGCAGTCAGGGCCAGAGACTGCTCCTTCAGCATCAGGCCTTCCAGCAGCCCCTCACCTTCCAGCACGGCGTCTCTCAGCAGCAGTCGGGTCAGCTCTTCTTGGTAGCGGGTGCCGGGCAGGTCAGAGTACCGGGCCCTCTCTCCCATCACACCGGCCTCTTTGCCTCTCACTCCAGCCTGCTGTTCGTCCCACCACTCTGGACCTGCCTGGTAGCAAGTCGCTGCCGGGCTTCCTACCGCGGGTGGGTAGGAGTGGCGGCTATCGTGTGCACCTGGACGCATCCCTACGTCCAGGTACTGAGTCCAGGCCTCTACAGGGGTCACCCCCGCTCTGCCCGGAGCGCCATAACCAACCGCAGAGCCTCCAGTCTGCACGGAGGGGGACTGCTGCTGAGGAGGGAGGCCTCCAGAGGCAGAGTAGCGAGAGTCGTAGCCTAAGCTGATGCCGCTGGTCCGGTTGCTGCTGCAGCGGCTCCCCATGGGACTCCCACCTCCTCCTCCACTGGCGGTGCTGGAGGCGAAGCTGGACCTGGGGCTGACCAGCACGGACTCCTGCAGGCTGAAGGATGAACACGGGCTCAAGGTCGGTCCTGGAGGGTAAAAGAAGCCTCCTCCTACGCCTCCTCCGGTCATATCAGAAGGGCGATGCGGTGGATGAGACAGGGATGCAGGCCTGGTGCTCTCCCACAGTTCACTGCCGGTGCTGAGGCGCTTGTAGAACAGAGCCTCCTGCAGAGAGAGGCGTTTGTGCCTCTCAGGCTCGGAGAGGTAGCCAGGCTCTGCCAGGCCGCCTCCGCTGCCCCTGGGTGCCGACCCATACCCCACCACAGCAGGGTACGGCGGGGGGACAGAGAGAGGAGGCGGCTGGGAGAGGAGCTGCTGCCGTCTGACCAGCTGCTGGAGCTCCAGAGAGTAGCGCCGCTGGTTGAGGGATGCCTTGGAGCCGAACGCCCCCTGAGGGTCGCTCTCAGGACCCAGGCCGGACTCACGCCTCAGGTGGGAATCCACACCATCGCCCAGGTAACGGGAAGCTCTCTGCTGGGGGGAGGGACGCCTGAGTGGTGCCAAAGTGGAGGGGTGAAGGGGCTGCTCGCCATCTGGAGGTATGGTGCCCACCGTGGCGGAAGTAGGTGGTGTGGTGAGGAGCTGAGAGGGCGGCATTCCCATCCCCCCTCCTCCTCCTCCTCCTCCTCCTCTCCCACTCACTGGAACACATGGATCGCTTGTGGTCGCGGAGGCAAGCGAGAACTGGCCGGGTCTTGAGGGCGAGGCAGCTGTGGCGCTGGGAGCTGGTGGCAGACCGCTGCCCCCTCCGCTGCCTGCAGAGATGCCAGCGTTGGCGTTGCTGTTGTTCGAGTTGTTGGCAGAGTCGTGTTTCTTCTTTGAACTGTGGAATTTCACGCTGCCCGAGTCCGTTAGCTTTAACTTCTCCAATAACTTGCTTATCGGCCTGTCCATGATGAAGCCTTCTTGTGCTTTTTACCTGCCCGGGCAGTCGAGTCTAACAGCAACTCCCTTTAGGTTTCAGAATAATGTGCTCTAATACAGTGTGAGTAGATAAACAGCAGAACAAAGATGTTCAAGTAAATCTACCGCTTTCCCTACAACAGTTGAAATGTTATAAAAAAAATTTTTAAATCTACCCTTGAATCTAGCTCAAAGCTACAAAAAGGACCCTTTATATACACACACAATAAATACAGAGCAGATAAATAAGACTGTTAAGACATTTCAGGGTGGTGACATGACTTTGTCCACTGAGTCATCTGGTTTGCCCTCATGTGGAAAATCCACAGGCACAGGTAGGCTGTGGTGAGGCAGAATCCATGGGATTATTAGACAGTTACTAACACTTCAAGTCAATCCAGCCAGGAAGAGGGAGAAACGTACATCCAGGACACTTTTCCGTGACCTATGGTCGTGGAGGGCCTCCTTTGTGGACCCTCATGTGGCTCCACATCTGCATCTTCTCCGGCGTTAAACTGTCTGGAAGCTCCTTGAGTAAACTGGCTCTGATGGGGTGGTTATCCAGGGCTGAGTGGGGGTTTGTCTCTCACTTTGAATTTTCTTTTTAACAGCACAAAGCGGACAGAGCTTCAGCAGGATGCAGGCGATCTCCCCTTCATGTGGGTCCAGTGTACACGAGAAAATAAATCCGCTTGCGCACAGATAGTCGACTCACCCAACTTCTGCCATTCATCTCAGGGCGAAAGGTGCTCGGGAAAAAAAAATAATTTAAAAAACACCCGATTACCTTTAACTAGAAAACACACACGCACGACTGCGGCTAGCAGTCTCCTCCGTCCGTCCGTCCGTCCATCCGCCAGAGCTCGGCTGCTTTTATCATTCCCGTTTTCACAGCACAAATCCTGTCCGGGACTCGGTCAAATAGTAGCGGAGAAGTTTGGAGAGAGAGGAGGAAATGAGGGGAAACCGGCGCTCCGTTACAGTTCCTTCCCAGCAGACCGGTGCTGGGCTAAACGAGTCGCTCGAGATAAATAAAATCCCTCCCCGTGTGCATTGCACGGTCGACAACTTTGTTTCTTTCTTTCTTCCCCCTAAATAATTACTTACCTCCCCCTCTTTTTGCAACGCCGTCCGGCTCGCAGCAGCGGAGGGAGCTAGTTCCGGTTACTGCTTTTCAAAACAAACCCTTTTCTGAGCACCGTGATTTTTAAATTAAACAAACACTCGACTGACCCGCTTTGTAGCTTTGGTTGAGCCTTATATAAAAAGGCTGATTTTGAGGTTATTTTTTAAACAGTTTTATGATCATAAACCTACTAAAGTGCTTATTTATTCGCTTCCTTGTTCAAAGCGGCGGTGTAATTGGTTTTATTTTGAAGGCGCATCACGTAACAGCCGTGACTTGTCGTCCTGCTGATACGTTCAGCTTGACCGTCTCTCTTCCTTTATCAGTGAGCGGAGACTCCAGCAGCCGGAACACCTTTCCTCCAGCCATGGTTGTTTCGTCATTCATACGCAAAACTCCCGCAGAGGATGATGAGCCCACTCCACAGGGACCTGCTCTCCACCAAAAATATTCAATTAAAACAATAAAATGAAATAAAACAAATGTCCTTTAATTTTCACCTGAAAATTAGTTTTGAACTTTCAGTGGCAACATTTTTTTGGTTTTAATTCAAACTTTCCCTGTTTTCAGTGACGACTTCAACTTTCCTAAGGCCATAACCACCTCTGAGGTCATGTCTAAAGCGATGGAAGTCAGTAATCACCAGTTCATGACATTACTTAGGTAAGTGTAGCAATTCCACAGTCCCACTCTGCATTTAAATCTTAAGTAACATTACATAAGCTGTAGCATCAAAATACAACTAAACTATACTCATCATGCAGAACAGGTCATTTTAAAATATATGTTATATCTGAGAATCCTAACTAGTGGTGCATTAAGGTATGAACATCACTAATGCAGCAGGTAAACTACTTTGTGTACTTTCAGGAAGCTTTAACCCTCGTGTTGAAAAAAATCAACCAAATCAACCAAAATCCATCGAAATTGGCTGGATTTTGGTTGATTTTTTTGTGAATGTTCTTAAAGAAAATGTTAGAAGTTTTACTGATATATATGTAATCACTTTAGATATTTTTAGGATTTTTTTGGAAGATTTTTACTCATTTTTTGAAAATATTTACAAGAATTTTCTTGCCAAAATTTGGGGGATTTTTTTAAAATAAAACTTTTATGGGAAACTTTTAAAGGAATTATTGGAATTTCTTGCAAATTTTCTGAAATTTGAGGAATTTTTTTGCTGAATTTTTGGATTTTTTTTCCAGACAGGAACCAATATTTTTTGGTGCCTGTAAATGAGGAGAACAAGAGGGTTAACTATCATAATATATTACAATTTATCAGTTAATTTTGTGTTAATATATAGAATCTGCAAGGTGACTAGTATCAAAGAGATGCATTACTGTAAAATATACAATATTTCCCTCTGAGATGAAGGTGAGAAGTAAAATAGAAAGTACACAAAAATGTCCATAAATACATTGCTTGAGTAAATCTACTTAGTTACATTCCATCACTGGGGTTCCTGAAGTCACGCTGTTTATAGTGCAACATTAAAACGCTCACAAAGGCGTCACCAAGTGAGACACAATAAAAGGCAAAAGGGAAAATCTGACCTTTTGATTTTAGTCAATGGTGGGAAGGGTGGGGCGGCAGTTTCAGTCACTTCCACAATAATTCTAATTACAGCCTTGCAAATACTCCGCTGCAGAGAAAGAACTGAAAAGAAAACATTGCCTGGAACCACATGAATTTATTTTGTAGAGATATATGTTCTAGAAGCAGCTGAGAGGGCATGGTGCATACTCCTGTACACTTTATAATTTGCAAAAATGCACTTGTGACATTTCTGTGCTCCACCTTTATGGTGTGTGACAAAGAAAAGCCATCTTAAATACAAAATAGTGGCAAATCTGCAGCCAGTCATGTTCCACATATGTAGATCTACTGTATGACGTCCATCCATGCATCCATTATCTATACACCACTTAATCGTCATTAGGGTCACAGGGGACTGGAGTCTATCCCAGCTGACTTAGGGCCCCACTAATGAACTGACAGTTGTAGAGGCCACACAAATTAAGCAGCTCATTGACAGGCAGAAGAGGTTAAAGGTCCACAGGTGAAGACAGAATTAACTCTAGGAGAGCGTGTTATTATTAATGATCTTGATGGTGGATTATAACTAAAACCTGCTGTACTGAGACGACTGATGGTCACAATTGGAGGATTCAAAGGCACAGCTTTTATTTGTCGGGTGACTTAGGGTGAAGACAGGGGACACCTTGGACAGGTCACCACATATAGAGACAAACAATCACACTCACAGAAAATTTAGAATTATCAATTAACCTCAGCATGTTTTTGGACTGTGGAAGGAGGCCAGAGAAAACCCATGCAGGGAGAACATGCGAACTCCACGCAGAAAGATCCCAGGCCCAGGCCAGGATACGATCTTCTAGCTGCAAGGCGACAGTGCTAACCACCAAAGTACTGAGCTGCCCTGGTATATGGCAATGTTCAGCAAGTAAAACACTCAGGATAGTTGCAATTATAAATGTAGCACAAAATTGTTCACAATAAATGGCTGAATTACTATAAAGAAAGTTAAATATGTACACTCAACATTATATAAAAATCATAAAGCACTTCAAAAGCTTTTATTTTTGACTTAATTCATATAGAGATTTTCTGCAACAACACCAAAAATGAATCACAACATTTCAATTAACCAAGAATGATCAAATACAATATATGATTTTAAAGCAAATACCAGCTTGCTTGTTAGCATAGCTGACAGTTTATGTTGTTTTTGCCCTGTTGTCTTGGCTGTGCTTCTTCCTGTATGCTTTAATATGAGCTTATATGTGCAGACTGTGTCTTCTTTAAACAGACAACCAGAAACTATGCACAGTGCACCACTAGTGGCAAAAACAGGGGGGTCAAGAGGGGCCCACAGCTTATTTTTGCCCCAGGCTTCCCAAAAGACTTACCCAGCCCCTGTGACTGTGACAGTGACTAAGCATTAGGTTAATGTTTATTGTGATGGATCTCTAGATACAGATGCATTCATGTGGCTGTGGTTTGGCACCAGCTTGGAGTGTAAAATGACCACCGAGGCAAACCACCAATATAAACATTTCTGTTTTCATTTTAAAGAAACTTTATTCTGACGTTGTTTTTCCTCATTTAACTGCGGCTGAAACCGAACATTCTGCTTTCTCGATAGTGTTTTCTTTAGAGCAGTTGATGGTAAGACAAGCTGTAATGTTTTTAACCAGTCATGAAGTAAATTTGGGGGAGGACGCTTGTAGTTTTATCCTGTGGTGCTTAAACTCCACTGAAGCAGGAGGAAAATATTGCACTTTTCAGTTGATTACATTAGCTGACACTTACACTACCGTTCAGAAGTTTGGGGTCACCCAGACAATTTCATGTTTTCCATGAAAACTAATTTCTATTCATGTGCTAACATAATTGCACAAGGGTTTTCTAATCATCAGTTAGCCTTTCAACACCATTAGCTAACACAATGTAGCATTAGAACACAGGAGTGATGGTTGCTGGAAATGTTCCTCTGTACCTCTATAGAGATATTCCATTAAAAATCAACCATTTCCAGCTAGAATAATCATTTACCACATTAACAATGTCTAGACTGTATTTCTGATTCATTTAATGCTGTCTCCATTGGAAACAAAAACTGCTTCTCTTTCAGAAAATAAGGACATTTCTAAGTGACCCCAAATATTTTAATGGTAGTTTATATTTACATTTTTATTCTGTTTTAATGAGTGTGTGCAAATTTAGATTTCTTTAATATGGCACATTATCAACTCATAACCTACCCAGCAGCATAAAAATAAATACATCAACAACTTTAAAATAGTTCTTACATGTTATTGCATCATTAATTATTCAATATTTTACAATATTTGGACCACCTACTCGCTAATTTATGCTTTCTGAGCTAATATTTATAATTGAAATGCACAGTTTTATTTGTGATCGAGCATTATTACACTGATTACTACTGGATTACTTCATCCACCGCCGTTATAAACATTTCTAAGCGGTCGTTATTCGACTTAAACTGCGTCGTTCAGGCAACCGCACTACTTTGTTGTACCAGCAGCCTGTGGAATGCGCGGAGGGACACGGCGGAGTGCGGCGGCTGGTGGATTTTTTCGGCGTGTCTGAGTTCTCCAAGGACGATACAGAGTAAACATCACGCTACTATGTCAGCTCTGGCCGGCCTTAGTCAGCGCTCATTCCGGCTGTTTAGTGGCAGTTATGGGAAACTGAACAACCCCAGAAGAAGTGATAAAGTCCAGCACGGCGGCTCTGGCGGGTTGGGGAGGTTTTAGTGGGTTTTCTGTGTCCCGGAGCTCTTCCACATGGAGCCCTCCATGGCCCCTGCGGTTCCCCGGATCCCCGCAGCAGCCTCCGCACACTCTGGCTCTCTCACCTCAGGCTGCGAGTGGGAACTTGTCTGAAAAGCTAACAGAGAAATTCTTCGGGGCTTAGTGTCGGAGCAGCTCATACAAAAACAATACTTTGAAGAGCTGCGAGGGAGCCGGCGCTCCGTCTGCAGAGCACTGTTCCAGCACAGATCAGTCATGGAGATGATGTTTACAGATAGGCACCTGGAGTTATTAGCAGTGCTCCTTCAAAGGGCAGATGTGCAAACACAGCAGAGCTCAGGCCATGATGATGTGGAGCCCATCATAGGCTGCATTTTACAGCATCCCTCCTCTAACCACTGGGTCATAATATCTGATCACAGGATGAATCTGAGAGACTATAAGCCAGGGGTGTCAACCTTATTCTAGTTCAGGGGACAAATGCAGGCCAATTTGATCTCAAGTGGGCCGGACCAGGAAAATCAGAGCATAACAACCTATAAATGACAACTCTAAATATCCCCCTTTGTTTTAGTACAAAAAGTATACTCTTAAAATGAGAAAATCTTTTTATAAAACATTAAGAACAACCTGAAATTTCTTAAGAAAAGTATGGGCAATTTCAACAGTATTTTACCTCATTTTATCATCTACACATTACAACTTACAGATCACAGTGTATCTAGAACTCAGTAATATTGTATTTTACTTTATGATCAAAACAACCTGTCAAGATCTAGAAATTATTTGAAATTTATAGCTTTACAAATGTACAATTTACAATTAATGTCTTCTCTGTAATTTTTACACTTTGCAAAGTCATCCTGGGGGCCGGATTTGGCCCACGGGCCGTATGTTTGACACCCCTGCAATAAGTTGATAGAAAATGCTTAATTATTGTTAGTTTGTTTCTCACTTTCTTAACCCTCCTGTTGTCTTCACTTATGGGCACCCAAAAAAATATTGTTTCCTTGTCTGAAAAAAAATAAAAAAATTCAGCAAAAAAATTCCCCAAATTTCTGAAAATTTGCAAAACCTTCAGGAAGAAAATTCCAATAATTCCTTTAAAGTTTCCCTTAGAAGTTTTATTTAAAAAAAAAAAAAAAATCCCCCCAAATTTGGCAAGAAAATTCTTGTAAATATTTTCAAAAAATTAGCAAAAATCCTCAAAAAAATCCGAGAAATATCTAAAGTAATTACATATATATCAGCAAAACTTTTCTTTTCACAAAAAATCAACCAAAATCCAGCGAGTTTCGCTGGATTTTGGCTGATTTTTTGTGAATATTCTTAAGAAACATTTTTAACATTTCTTTTTTTCCACAAAAAAAAATGTTCAAAGATTTCTCAAAAATGTTGAAAATGTGGACATCAGAAGTTTCACTGTGAAAATATATTTTTTCCCCCCACATTTTCAAACGGGTCAAATTTGATCCGCAGGACAACATGAGGGTTAATATAACCTTCCTATAGTGTTCTTCAGAAGTGAGTAAAATAAATTAAAAGTCAAATGACCAGCATCACCTCTCAATAACTGCATTATTACTGAGTTGAGAAGAATCAACAATAATGTTAATAAAAAATAAAAAACTTTACAAAGATTCCTTTGAAAATACTGCCCTCAAAGTCGACACGCTGCAACAAAAGTGACTGCACCTGTGATCGTTAACACACAAGTTAGAGAACCTGTGATCGCTGAAACAGGATTGAGTTCACCTGTAGTTTCCAATTAGTCTCAGTGCACTAAATAGGACAACGTGAAAACGGAAACAACAAGTATGCCGGCTCACTGTGCTGCATACAATTACACACTGCGTCGTACGATTGAGACAAGGAAACTTGGAATGACTTTTCATAGGTAAGAATAGTTTTTGGCTCTTTTTTCATTATGAAATCTTGTTGAGAGCTTCCAGTCTATGAGAGCTAACTAGTTAGCCACTAGCAAAACGCTAAGGCGAGCTAGCAGCTTGACAACCAAATACCAGACGATTAATAGTAGCTGTAGTATAGTTGTACAAGCAGTAGTAGTAATACTAAAAGTACAAGCAGCAGTAGTAGTATAAACAGCTGTCAGAGTCGTAGAAGTAGTATCAGTATTTGTAATAGTATTACAAGTTGTAGTAGCAGTGCCAGTATCAGCAGTAGTAGTTAGTGTACTAGTAGTAGTCACATTGCTATTACTACCACCAATACTACCAATAGTAGTTATAAAGCCTAACTCATGTATATCCAGATTACCATCTATGTTCTTCCTCCAAACCCATTTTATGATTGGGATTACAGGCAGTTCTTTAGGACTGCTCTCAAATAATTGAAATGTTACTAAACAAGGTTATACTTATCAAATTAAATAGCTCTGGTCTCCAGTATATTGGCGAATTCGGTTCTTTGTACTTAATTTATTAGCATGATTTCTTTTTAATATGTTGTGTACAGACTTAATTACTTCTCTGTCTACTTTTCTTACTCCATGTAGGTTTCCCAGAGACTATGGGTTGAGGAGGAATTGGAAGTTTGTCAGCTTAGACCTGGTGTCATTCCATCAGTGTTAAACTTCCCGGCTCATCTTGGAAGAGTACGTGCCAGAAAGACCACGACCAAGCAGCCTTGAGATCTTAGGCAGCGTCTCCCTGAGGTGGGTGTCGACGGTGTTCACAGTCAGGTCTGTGGTAATCCCGTCAAAAAACAAAACAGAAAAAAATCTAGATTATAAATCAACATGTAACCAAAGCACTCTGTGTATAACGCCATAGTATAGGATGTAGTTCAGAAAATGTCAAAGTATAGTATGCTTTACTCAAGAATAACATAGTATGGCCTGTAGTTCATAGTACAGCATGTTGGAAAGAAAAAAAACCCAAAACATAGATTATTATGTGGTTCAAAAAGCGTAAAATAATAGGATGTTGCCTAAAATTGTCATGTATGATACGTGGTTCAAAAAATGTCATAGTGCAGTATATTGTCAAAATAGTATGTAATTCAAGAAAACATCAGAGTATAATATGTCATTTAAAAATGCCATAGAATAATAATTTCATTGCACAAGTAAAAGTATAGTAACTTTTAAAACTGTTCGAATTCTTACATGTTGCTAAAAAAAAACTAAAAAAAACTAAAACAAAAAAACCTCAGTAATATGTCAATTATAAAAGCCTATAGTATAGCGTGTCGCCCAACAAACATCATAGTATAGCATGTCGCTCTAAAAACGTCACAGTATAGCCTTTAGTCCACAGCTGTCAGTAGGTGAGGAGCAACACAAAAACAGTCCAAACGCTGGTTTCCAGAGGGTTAGATGAGAATTTATTTGAAAGAGTAAGTTTACAACAACACAACATGTGAGGGGGTTAAAAACAAATGGATGTTAGTAAAATAAAGATAAATCAACAGAACTAAAAGTGAACTTCATGTTGACATTGATGGGCATTCCAACCAGGAACAAAGTAAAAGATAATCAATACGAAAAAAAACGCTTCCTGTTCACCTCTTAAAACCCAAAAACACACTGCAGTAGCACCCTAAACTAAAACTACCAATGGGTTTCCTGTTTTCCTTTCTGAACAATTCAAAGGTCCCTCTCTATCTCCCCACACATCCACCAACCACTGGAACACATCTCCAAAGTTCTGCTGGGCCAGCTCAGCTTCCCCTCAGAAGAAGTGCTGCCACCTGCCAGATGAAGGAGCCTTTTGAGAGGCAGCTGGCATCGTGATTGGACTGTACTTTGGTCTGTTCCAATCCAGCTTCAGCTCCAGAGACGGCAGGCGGGACGAGTCAACGGAGGCCTGGTGGACGAAGGCATGCAGCTGAGTACAATCCAGAAAACAACAGAGGAGGAGTGCAGCAGCCCAGAGCCAGAACAACCAGAGTAGCATCATATGTCTCTTAGAAAACATCATAGTATAGCCTTTGGTATGAAAAAACGCCATCATATACATCGTATATTGTACAAATAACAAGTCAAAGGAAAGAGACATACATTGTAGAATTGTAGTAATTGTGGGCTGACTGATTTACTGATTATCAGTATTTTATTTTTTACTGATTTACGGTAATAAATACATTTAAAAATGGTGCTACTTTGGCTCTGAACCTTTATCTACCTGTGGTCGCTCTGTCTTCTGGAGTGATTTGATTGGTTATACGTAACGAATAAAACTCCTTTAACTTTACATCTGTAAACAAAAACGTATCAAAGTTTTCTGTTAGAGTTTGTGTTCTTCTAAGTTTAACTCCAAGATTTTAAATACTTTCATTTACTGCAAATGAATATCTACTCCAAATGTCTCACTAATAATCATTATCAGCCTTAAAAACCCACAAAACACCCCTCTATACTCGACCACACTTAGTACAGTCTGGTTCCCCCTTCTATAAATCTGCTTGGAATCTTCCACTTCCTGTTTGTCAAAGTGGCCTTCTACCTGGACAGGTTTTGTTGGAGCTCATGCAACAAACATTTTGGGTAACTGCACTTTAATATGGATGGATGACACTGAATTAGAGTCTGTTTTAATGAGACTGAGTTAAGATGTGTAGCTCTGTCATTAAATAGTAAATTATTTCTCAGAATTCACAGAGAAAAGTCTGAAATGTTTGCTAGGTTAGCGTCCCACATGTTCTTTGGCTCAGCTAAAGCTAACTCTCTCCAACTTCTGGATCTCTTGAGTTGCTTGTTGTTAAAATATCTTGCTAGAGGTGCTGAAGCTCAGAAAGTCTGAGATGTTTGTTCAAAATAAGCTCATTCTCAAGTCTTATCTGAACTGTCCTCTTTTGTTTGAACTTTCCCTAAACTTAGGAGTTAATGACAGAGCAGCACATCCAGACTCAGTCTCATTTATGTAGAGATTAAACTTCAGTGTCATTCATTGATGTTAAAGTGCAGTTTTTCAAATGTTTGTTGCACATGCTCCCGACCAAACCAGTCCAGGTGGAAGACGATGTGAAGAGAAAGCTCCAGAGGATGAATATCACACATTTACGTTGGAAATAAATGTCCTTTAATTAGACATTGTCATGCAAAAGTTGGATTTCCCTTTAATGATGTTCAAATCTTTGTTGAGTGCTTTGTTGATGTTGGTTTCTAAATGTTTTTTGACACTCGGCCCCAAAGATTAAAACCTTCTACGGCTCACAAGCTGCAACAATTCACACATTATCAACTATCTTTCTGACTAAACTAAGATAAAAAGTGAAAAACTGCCTGATTCCTGCATCATGAATGTAAATCTTTTTGGTTTTTATGACAGTAAACTGAATATATTTGGGTTTGACATTTTATAAACCAAAACAAGAAATGAATTACTGGAGAAAGCGACAGATTAATGGACAAAGAAAATGTGTTTTCTAACATATATGGCTGAATTACTCCAACATTACAAGATACATACAATTTTAATTCAATTTTATTTATATAATGCCAATTACAGGTCAAATTGTCTCAAGATGCTTTATTTTTATATTTTTTTGTCATATTTAAAATATGACAAAGTAAGAAATTTAAACCTCTTGACTAATCCAATTTATTATTTAGTTTTTAAGAGACTATTTGACAACTAAAATAACTTTCTCTACTAAAACTAATAAACATGAGGTCAAATAGAAGGAAGAGTTTTAAATACTGCAGTCCCACGACGACAAGAATAAAGTTTCTCAACAAAAACTAAATCTGCTGGTGGATTCCATTAAAGTCCTAATAAAGGATAATAAAGTGTGATACTAAAGGTTTGTGGTGCTAAAAATCTCCAAGTAAAGATATCAAGTTGAACATCTGGATGGAGGTTGATAAAAGTTGACCTTCTTTCATTTCTCTGGAGCCGACTCCATGGATTTTATGGATGGTGGTTAAAGACCTGCTCTTCTAGTGGTCTTCCTTCTAGTCGCTGTAAAAAGTCAGTCCATCCTGGCCGACTTCAACATCTCTTCATGACAACTTGTTCTGCCTCTGACCTCGTGAAAACTCAAGAAACTCGGGAAAACCCATGGAGACTCGAGGAACTCGTGGAGACTCGAAGAACTCGTCGGGCGGGGGAAGGTGTGGTGGGCGGTGGGGGGGTAGAGGGGGGAGGCCGCCACCCACCTCCCCGCCTACTCTCCGCCCTGACTCCACCCAGACTCCGCCTTGGCTCTGCCCATGTGGTCACTTGGAAACTGCGATGACAAAGGGAGGACGAAATTATTTCTTTTTATCTGATCTGTAGCTCAGTGAGTTAAGGATTTGCCTATGGAGCTGCAGGTCGCTGGTTCAAGACCAGACACTTCTTAAATTTTCTCAAAATCCTGACAAAGACGAACAAAGAAAAAGGCCGGTGGCGGGTCTTGAACCTGCGACCTTCCAGTTGGTAGTCTGTCTTCTTATCCTCCTGAGCTACTCGCTCAGATACTAATTCTTGTTTTTTTTGCGCATTTATCATCTATTTTTTGTCGTTTTCGAGTTTTTTTTTTAACTCGAGTCTCGACTCGACCGTTTTTCTCAGGAGGTTGGACTTCAGCCTTTGTGCTGGAGGGTGGAACCCTCAGTTCCAAGACTTTCCAAAGCCTCCACACCTCCCGAGTCCTCAGGACCTGAGCTTTCACACAGTCTGAGGGCTGAAATTTTCTAAGTCCCACAGTAGTTCTCTGTTAGATTGAACTTTCAGACAGTCCAAGGACTGATATCTTCTAAGTTCCTGAGTAGTTCTCTGTTAGTTTGAACCTTCAGACAGTCTGAGGACTGAAATCTTAGAAGTTTCTCAGTACTTCTCTGTTAGTTTGAACCTTCAGACAGTCTGAGGACTGAAATCCTAAAAGTTCTTGAGTAGTTCTCTGTTAGTTTGAACCTTCAGACAGTCTGAGGACTGAAATTTTAAAAGTTTCTCAGTACTTCTCTGTTAGTTTGAACTTTCTGGTTAACAGAAGCCTTAAAACTTGTGACCATGAGTCTTGATTTCACATTTAGACCATCCATCTGAGTTCTTCTCAGACCTTCACCTGTGGGTTTTTTAGAAATCCTCAACAAACTTTGATTCTCTTCACTGAACAGTAAAGTTTGTGGAGATCAGAAGGTAACATTAGTTTGATAAATGCCTTCAACTACTAGTAGACTTTATCTGGAAATCAGTTTTCTGAAATGAGTTCTTAGTAAATCTGTCCACAATCAAACCAAGTACATAGAAAGAGGAAATGTTTGAAGAAACAACTTGATGTTTTCATTTCAGACTAGAAAACACTTTAAGGCCTTTATCTGTTTTAGCTCTTTTGATCATTTTATTGTTTCTTCTGTTTAATTTGATCTTCTAAAGTTTAACCGGTGCCCTTTCAAAGGTTTTATCTTTAGTTTGATTCTTCTTAAATGTTTAGTTTTACTCTTTTCTCACCTTTTAATCTGTTCTAATGTCTGATCTGATTTCGAAATGTTTTGTCTTTTTAATGTTTAATTGTTGTTTTTTCAAATATTTTATCGGCTTGTTTGAAAAATTTCGTTTTCTTTCCCAATGTTTAATTTTTCGATTAAATCTTTAAGGTTTTTCTTTTTAAATGTTTTACCACCTTTTAATGTTTAATTTTCTTTTTTAATGCTTCATTGTATTTTCTGTTTAATTCCTATTTAAAGTTTTATTGTCTTTAAGATTTAATTTTCTAATTAAACATTTAGTTTTCTAATTAAATGTTTTGACGTTTAAAGGTTTAATAATCTAATTAAATGTTTTGTATTTTTCTAAATGTGTAATATTCTTGTTTAATTGTATTTTTTAAATGTTTAATTATCTAAAATATTTCATCTTTAATGTTTAATATTTTTGTTTAAAAATTTTTGTTTAATTTCGTAATTACATGCTTTGTATCTTCTGTTTAATTATCTAATTAAATATTTTGTCTAATATAATTTAATTGTATTTAATGTTTAATTTTCTTTTTAAAAGTTTTATTATATTAAATGTTTTTTTCCTTTGATTTAATTGCTTTTTTACTGTAGTTTATTTCTTTAATCTTTTTTTCTGTCAAGATTTTAACCCCAACCTTAAAAATGAAACAAACCCTTAAATCACAATGAAAATACTTCTGTTGTCACAATCATGAGTTAGTCAATTATTCAGTTTATCAATTCAACTTTATTTGTTTAGCACCTTTCACACAGATTACAAAACTAAACAAGCAAAGAGAAAAAACTATGCTAAAACTATGATTAAGACTCAAAAACAAAAAAAAGATTTAACATGGTAATAAAATCTGTTGTGTCCAGGGGATGGAGGGAGTTTATTGAAGTCTTCTTGGGCTCACATGGTAAATCATTTAAAATATAAACTTGATATTCAGTCTAAGGAAACTGCAGAATGACAGAAGAACCAACAATATCTCCTGTTTTCTCCTTTAATGAGTCGACTCTTCTTGTGCTTTCAGACCAAAGAACTACAGACTCTTCACAACCTGCTCAAACTCTTGGTACAGGACCTCACCACACGGGTCAAGAAGGTTTCCATCTCATTTCTACTCTGAAGCTCACCTTCTCCTGCTCAAACTGCTGACAAATGTTTCTGCTGCTCTAAAGTCTGGTCTCCAGAACTTCCTAAAAACTCTCAAAGTCTCTTCTGCTGCAGGTTGCTTTGTAGAACTGTTCCAGAAAACCTCACTAAACCACATGGAGGGGCCTCAAGATAGTCGTCCAAATGAAACCATACAAAAACCAAACTAGCACAACCCAAACGCTAAAGTCTCCTGCAGCCTACCAGAGAACCTCTGAGAACAGAGAATCAGGACAGGAACTCTTACCTTCTGGACAACCAACGCTTGGTTCACAAACAAGAATACAGAATGTGTCTGACCAAAAACCTCTGAAGACTCACTACAGCCAAGATAAAGACACAACTCAGCTGCAGCAAATCCACTAATCACTGCACACATTAGCACCATGTGCTAACTGTGGCTAAAGAACCACATTTACCAAGACAACTATCCAGTACAAAGCCCTAAAACACACCAAGAAACACATTAAAGACGATTTTACTGCTGGAAGCTGCAAGCCAACGCCTAAAGAACAAACTAAAGCAATGGAGCCAAACCCAGGTTCAGTGGTGAAGAGAAGCAGAGGAAATGTTTGTCTGCAGCTAAATAAAGCAGGAAGACACTGAGCTGCTCAGGTGTTCCTGATAACACCAAGCAGCCACCTGGACAGCCAATAGGAACACAGCTTCCTGGAAGTCCAGAGGGCTGGGTTAGTGAAGGAAATTTAGTTTAAAGTTGAAGCAGAAAGTTAACAAAGAAAGTTGAAAACCACCTTCTGATCCCTGAAATCTCTGAGTTTTCACACAAAGAACACCTGAACATGTCAAACTGGTTCCATAGTAGAACCATCATTGTAAAAACGTCATAGTATGGTGTGTTGCTCAAAAAACATTAGGACCCGGCTGTCAGGGGACAAACATGTAAGAAACATGAGAACAGAGAGAACCCAACCAGTAGGTCACAGTTTATCATCCCCCAGTCATCTCCTGAAGTCCATATGGTGAGAGACATCAGTATCTGGTTGTTCATTTACCAGAGGATGCTTATAATCATGCTGATGTGGTCTGTACTCTACAGTATTTTAGTGACTCAATAAATGCCTAAGTTGTTTTTTTTAAATGCTTTTTAGTTTTTAATAAACATTTAAGAGCCTATATGTAATCAATAAATGGCCTTTGTCTATCTTAAGAAAAATTCACTCAGAACTCTGATATGTTAACAGTACTAAATAAATCAATAAATACATGCATACACACAAAAATAAGTTAATACATTAACTGTGTTAAGATAAGATTTAGATTTTAAAAAAAGTTGTTTATGTTTTTGCAGAATCCAGTATTGCTCACTGGTTGGTCATTACATTTTGTTAGTTTGATTTCACTGTTTAAAATGATGCCACCTCTTTTCAGACAGAACCTGTGATAATAAAACAATACAAAATTTTTAGTTCCGTGTTAATAAAGCACTTAAAGCTTTAAGTATGGCTAAATGCTTTTTTCAAAATTAAATATATCACTCCTTAGGTGGTAGTGGCCCCAAGTTCAGTAAAGTTGGAAAGATATTCACAGATTCAGACTTCCAGCATCAATAACTCATTAGATATAGGTTGTCAAAACATAAACGGTGCCTCTTTCCCATTGTTGCAAGGCAGACAATGTGCTACAAGCCCAGTTTTATCAAAAGTAGCTGTCTTTCAAGCTACAGGAATAACACTGGTGTCTATGGAGTGAACAGGGTCCGTCTGCAATTTGCAAAACTGCTGCAACAGTAAAGAGAGATAAATGGGTGCCCATGTAGCTCAACGCGTTGAGCGGGTGACCCATGTACAGAGGCTGCTCCCTGATGCAGCTGGCCCGGGTTCGATTCCCGCTTGCGGCCCTTTGCTGCATGTCTTCCCCCAACTCTTCTCCTTTGTTTCCTGTCTCTCTCTCACTGCGCCTATCTAATAAAGGCCAAAAAAATAACTTAAAAAAAAAAAAGAGACAAATATTCAATAACTTCACTCTTATACATTGTAGTGTCACTAAAATAACTGCAGCCTTCAACTGGCTCCTGTTGACAAAGTGTTTTAACAGAAATGTAAATGCTGTAATTTGATTCTTTTAATGAACCATGTAACTTGAATGGATGTGATGCTGGTGTGACCACAGTGCACACGTCTGATGTTGCTCACAGTGGTCCAAGGGACGCTCAGGGAGTTTGTGTGTTTGCTCAGACTCATGAAAAATTAGAGGGAACATTGGTTAAAAGTATGTACAGTTGTGCTCATAAGGTTACACAGCCTGGCAGAATTTGTAAAATATGTACCATTCTTTTATGAAAACACGAATGATCAGAGCAAATACCATCGCATGATAATAAATAACTGCTGTTTCTGAAAGGAAAAGGCAGCATTTCACAAATTAGGTTATGTAAACTTACGAGCACAACTGTAAAGGGATCAGGCATAACATTATGACCACCTGCCTAATATTGTGTTGGTCTCTTTTATGCTGCTAAAACTCCTCTGAGCCAGTAGGGCATGGACACAGGACCTCTGAGGATGTCCTGTGGCACTGGGATGGTGGCAGTGAATTCTGTGGGTCTTGTGGGTTGCAGGGTGGACCTACCTAGATCAGGATTATTCTGACACATCCCACAAATGCTCAGTAAGATTTGGATGTGGGGAGTGTGGAACCTGGGTGAACCCCTTAGCTCTGTTGTGTTCATAGGGCCACCCATTCCTGAGCAGTTTTTGCGGTGTGTCGGGGTGAATTGCCCTGCTGAAGTTGGTGTTTGATACATGTCAGACATCCACATGAATGTCACGACTTAAGGTTTCTCTGCAAAACACTGCATCATGACAAGATGATGGTCAATGGCCATAATGTAGTGGATGATTGGTGCATGTCAGAAGCAGCATTCCTAACCGCATCCTTGTGTTTATGTGTTGGCGCCCCCTACAGGCGAACCAGAGTTCTGACACGTTGCTGGGATGCACGGGAACGAGGTGCTGGGCCGGGAGCTTCTGCTCAATCTGATGCAGTACATGTGCCAAGAGTACAAATGAGGAGACCAGCGCATCGTCCGCCTGGTCAAAGACACTCGCATCCACCTTCTGCCCTCCATGAACCTTGATGGGTACGAGATGGCCTTTAAAAAGGTGCCAGAAACCACATTTAGCCCCAAGATGATGTTGTGAGCGCAACCACAGCTGAAGACATGAGTGCTAAATGACCATAACAAAGTTGAAAATCCCAATGGTCTGTAATCCTCAGGGCTCAGAGCTGGCAGGCTGGGCACTGGGACGTTACAGCTATGAAGGCATCGACATGAACCACAATTTTGCTGACCTGAACTCTGTGATGTGGACCGCCATCGAGCTGGAGACGAACCGGTCCAAACTCATCAACCACTACTTCCCCATCCCTGAGCAGTACACCTCAGAGGAAGCCTTTGTAAGTCTTAGACACACACACACACGACACACACTTTGGAAAGTGTTTAAACATCTCCATATCTCATCCTCTGCTCCTGAAACAATAGATATATATTTGCAAAAATAATAACTCGGTTCTCCTGCTTCCTTATCTGTTGGTCTTACTTCTGTTGTTGGATCGGACAGGAACTTTTACCTTCAAGAAATCTCTACAGAAAAGTCTAAAAACACGTATATGACATGAATTAGACTGGTTGATGTTTTCCCCTCTAAACTATGCAATTCTCCTCAGAGGATCTCAGCCTGGAGACATCGATTTCTTCTTTAAAACATTACAAACACCCTTTTCCACATTAAAGCCTTCCCTTAGCTTGTTTTATTGTGGTTATTTTACTTTGCTCTTTTCTATATTTGGTGTTTTGTGTGCTTCGTGTTATTCCATATATTTTAATGTGAGTTTTATGTAGCACCTTGAAACTTTGTTTGAGAAAGTTGCTATATAAATAAAGTTATTGTTATATACTATTGTGACTGGTTTACACCTCTGTTTAGGTTGACATCTGCCAAAGTTATGCTGATATTTAGTAAAGTCACCAAACTCAGTATTACCTTAAAGAAGGAGATTGATCAACAAACAGTTCTTAGAAAATGTTACAAAATTAAATTGCAAGTGAAAACGTCTGTGTGTGGACTGTGAGTGTGTAGAGCCTTTTAGAACTCACAAGAACATGTTTATCTGGTGTCATAAAAATGTCAAACAAATCGCTTCATTGGTTTCCATTTGCAGCCCGGATAAAATTCAAAACTCTGACACTTGCATACAAAACTAGAATGAAAACAGCTCCCTCCTACCTGAACTCTCTCATTCAGGTCTACACTCCCTCTCGCTCACTATGCTAACCCAACAAAAGGCATCTGATAGAACCACCACAACAGGGCCAGTCAATAGCTAGACTCCTCTGTGGTTCCCTGGTGGTGGAACAAGTTACCAAATCTGCAGAATCCCTCTCAGTCTTTAAGAAAAGACAAAAGACCCATTCCTATTACCTCCTGCACTGCCTGTAGGCAGCAAGGTCCTGTTATCACACTTTAACATATGTCATGGCACTTATCCGGGTTGTTTTCTCCTGACGAGATCCTTGCTTGTGTTGTATCTACTCTTGTATGTACGTCGCTAAATGAAATTGTAGAATTGTCAACCGAATGTCTAAAACCGAGCCTGACAAAACCTCCAACATTAGGTGGCGTCCGAGACACGAGCCGTCATCAGCTGGATGCAGAACATCCCGTTTGTCCTCAGCACCAACCTCCACGGTGGGGAGCTGGTGGTCAAAAATAAAATTGAAAAATAAAAACTGTAACCCGAACCACAGAAAAAAATTGTTAAATGTTGATTTTTTTTCTTGCAGGTATGAATGATTTCAGCTACTTACATACCAACTGTTTCGAGGTGACGGTGGAGTTGTCCTGTGATAAATTTCCTCACGCCAGCGAGCTTCCCATTGAGTGGGAGAACAACAGAGAGTCTCTGCTGGTTTACATGGAGCAGGTCTGCCCACACAGATATTGTTTATCTGGATATACATGCATATTCTATCCTCAAATCCTCTCCTTTAATGTAGCTTATTTTTCCCCTGCTGTGCTTTATTACCTATCAGCCTCATACTATTCATTTAATTGTAATGTACTCTGTCAGACTCCCCGGCTAAAGGAGATGGCACCAATTCAGCGCCAATCAAACAGTAGAATCTGTCTCTTTCGGTCCACCGTGGAGTTAAGGGTGTGGTTCGGGACAAAGAGACAGAGGCTGGTATAGCAGATGCCATCATCAAAGTGGATGACATTGATCATCACATCAGATTAGGTACAATTTTATGTCACAGAACATACGAGGGGGTTAGAAGCAGAATGGTCTTGCCACAAAAAAAATCTGAACTGAGTTTGATATAATTTCTGTAATATTTTAAGGTCTAGATTTTAGTGGCAAAGTGGTCTAACCCACAACCCAAATGTGTCGTTACGGTGGTGCTTCCAGTGTTAGACCATTCGTGAAAATACAAAACTTTGAACCCATTTTTCTCAAAAACTACAGAAAGTGTGTTAGACCACTCTGCTTCCAAACCCCTCATATTAAATCAAGGTATCTGTTTAGAAAAAGGGAACACAAGGAAAATAATCCTCTTCCAAAATAAGCACTTAGTTTTATGTGGACATCTCAAATGATGTTAATTTTTTTTGGGACACCTTGTATTACTTCTGCTCACTACTCATGCGTATCCACTACTATCTCTACTTCTGTAGCGGCTGATGGTGACTACTGGCGGCTGCTGAACCCCGGTGAGTACCGAGTGACAGCTATTGCAGAGGGATACCTACCCTCCTCCCGCATCTGCCAGGTCATGTATGACTACTACCCAACGATCTGTGACTTCAACCTTACCAAGATGCCCAAACAGAGGCTAAAGGACATTCTGGCTAAGGGGGGGAAACTTCCAAAGGATCTGCAGCTCAGGCTGCGGCAGCTACACATGCGGAAGCTCCGCGTCACCACCAAAGCCATCAACCAGAGACGTGCTGCTGCTGCTGCCGCCAAACGGGCAAAGACGGTGTGATGGTGAATAAATGAGAACAAAGCAGGACTTGGTTCAGAGACACCCACCTTCACTGGATTCCTGTCAGGTTTTCTTTTTTAAATGTTGTAATTTATTAAAGACAACAGATGGACACTTTGCTCCTTTTTTTTTTTTTAAGCAGTGTTTCTTAGTTATTTTATACCAGCTCACATGCTCACCTGAGAATTGAACACTTTCATCTTCTGCTGTGGAGCAGCAGAGCATCAAAAGATTAAAAAATGTTGTTTTTTTCATTTCTATCTCACACACAATGGATGCGAGTGAATTTATCAATTCATTTTTGAGGATATACTTTTTAAAAAAGCATTTTGTTCAAATACAGGTCCACCATGACAAAGTTTTCTGTGATGGTTAATGGCTACCTATTTAAGACCAGCTCAAATCTGCTTGGAGAGTGTTTTTCTATAATAATGACCAAGGTAACGAGGTCATTGTAGCAAATTATATCATGTGATTAGTGTCGATTAATGATTGATGCTATAGTTAAGATTTTCCTAGTTTGCCTCTTTATTGTTAAACCAGTCACAGCAACAACATAATAAAAGCAAAGTGAAAATGAGATAAAACCAAATGTGAGGAAAGCATTTTACCGAGATAATACTACAACTACTACTATCACTACTAAGTTTGAATATTTACCAGGGCTTGGCTGTTCTGCAGGCTTTCAGGCCACACCTCAGGAATCGCTGCCTCCATCATCTGCAGAGCTTCTTCATAGGAAAGCTGCAACTTTGCTGCCTGTTTGTCAAACTGGAACAGCACCAAGGCCTTCAGCAGGTTGTGGACTTCCTCTGTAAGTAGAGGAGGAACAAAAAACATGCTCATAATAATCGGTAAAATTTAGATTTTCAGTTCAGGTCTTTCAAAAATGCTGACCGTTTCCTTCATTGTTCATTTTTGCTCATTTGCGGCTGTGTCTACACTACAGACTTTGTAGTAGAAAACTGTTTTCAACAGGTTAGGTCTACATCGACAGGTCAACATTTTTGTCTGTTTCTGTGTTTAAACATCAGTAAGGTGTTCATGTGAGAACTGAACGTTTTTTCGTCCTCTAAGTATTCATCCTGTTCACATTAGATATCTGTAGATGCCTTGTTAATCTACTTTGAAGCAATGAGGGACAAAATCCTCTCATCCAACACACATTCGAAACCTCATCTGCAGCTACAATGAGAGCTGTGCACGTTAAATAAATCAATAAAAATAATTCATAAGAGTGATCTTTTTGCAGTCTTTTAGTACAAAAGTTCCCCTTTATTGGCCACAACTGCAGCTGCCAAGGAAACCACGGTCACAAATATTTCCACTCTTGATTAATATGTTATTTTAATGGATAATGTCACTCAGTGTTTCTGAAAGCTCAAGATGACGTTCTCAGATGTCTTGTTTTGTCCATAACCCAAAGACCTTCAGTTTACTCTCACTTTATTCATTTAAAAGTTGACAAACAACCAATTAATTGTCACTGTTCTAAAAATTTGTGCCAAAAAGTCACACTTTCAGAAGACTCAGACTGCTGGAGCCTTTCATTAGTTTTAGAAAAGGTTTAAAGCATATTTTTACATAAAATCAGAACTGAAAGTTTCCACATCACTGACAACATCGGGAGGGGATATTTTAATGTCTAGTATGAGCAGCAGTGATGATTGCAGCAGGCAAAGATAGTTGTGTGCATGTACAAGCACTATTACTTTAATCCTTTAGTTTTACCATGTGAACGGAAGCAGTGAAGGTATTGTGACAACATGGACAAACTAAACTGTTCAGTGAAGGTCTTAATATGCAAACATTTTTTGCATGTTTCTATCTGTACCTCTCATCTTGTCCACGGAGGTGATTATCTCTCCCAGGGCATACATCAGCGCTCGGTCCTCCATCGGACTTCCTTCCTTCAGACTCAGCTTCTTTCACTCGGCTTTCCGCCGGTTCTTTGATGATCTCCTGCAAGCAGAGCATGAATATTAAACCAGAAACAAAACAATCACAAGGGTTTTTTTGTGTGTGTGTTTTAAGTGGGAGCGTTTGTCTTACGAGGAGATACAGGAGTTACTCTGGGAGTATTTGGAACCGGTCATCACACTGCTGGCTTCAGAGTAAAGTTCAGCATCAGGACAGTCTGGACCATCTTCATTTGAAGAAGAAAACTGAATTTAACTGGTTTATTGGGAATGTATAGTTCATTTGGAATTTTCACAAATGAAGACAACAACCATAGGGAAAAAATGCATCTTAAAAGAGCATTTCCTATTTAATTTTTTTGACAGAAGTATCGCACAAATATTGACCAAACTGTCAAAAATGAATACTGTTTAAGGAGGTTATCACCTCACATAGTGACTTCACTAGCAACCCAGATTCTTCCTTGTCTGACCTGCAGAAAACCTACCCAGGAATTAGACTGATTCTTAAATCATGTAAGCATTTACAACCTCATGTTCACTCCAGATCTGGACCACGTACAGCACCTAACCTTTGTTCTAAGCCAGCAGTGATTAAAGCCTATGGATTATTTGATAGGAATGTAGAAGTACTTAAAATAGTGCAGTTTTGTTTACTGGAAGATGAATATTTTGTGAAACAGTAGTGGTTTATGATCTCACGCATTGGGGTGTTTTTAGCCACTTTCTGGTGACATGACTGGACAATATTAAGCATATAGATGGAGGCTATGTTGTGAGACTGATGTAAGACCTTTTGGGTTATTTCAAATTAATACACAACATAACTGACAGAAAATTACAACACTTTAGATCAGATATTGTCTTGTTCTCACCCAGCATGTCCAGTCTGGCCTTTTCTTTCTGCTCACGGACCACGGCCAGCCGGGTCCTGTGCCGTGTGAACGTCGCTACCTGAGCCTCCAGGAAGACAGTCTGGGTATTGACAGCTGAAGAAAGACAATAGGTTTTGTGTGGTATTACCCTTCAACTTCTTCTGCGTGTAGTTTTTCAGCAATTATTTAACAGAAATCGCCACGATTTTTCTTCGGGTTCCTGGGGTCAGCATGCTCACTTGACCGAACATGTTGTCTGAAGCATTCTTACCTTCTATTAGTGCAGGTTTCAGGTTGGTTTCGGTGATGTCTTGCCTGTTGTGCATGTAAATCTGAAGCAGATATAAACATATTTGTAATAACACTTGCACACATGACATGTCAGCGATTGTGTGTCTACCTAAGAATTTTCACTGAATATAGCCGTGCATTTTTAAAAAATTAAGTAAAAAGTAGGAAGGATGGATGGTTGATTAGAAGTCTTCTTTTATGTGATGTCATCTTTTTATTGCTTTGGTGAGGTTTTCATACTTTACTATTTTACTTGTTACTTGTTTTTGAATTTTGCATCTTTTGTCATCTGGTTTTAACTTTATCGTAACCACAGTTTAATTTAGCTTTACATAGTTTGGCTTGTTTTCTTGGTATTCTGCTTTTGCTGTGAGTGTTAGCATAGCGGTCTCTAACATTTTTTGCACCACGTACTACTTTCAAACAAGACAATTCTCTGCAGACCGGTCATCGCGCACATAACAAATAATAAGATAAGATAAAGTTCTTTATTTCTCCCCACTCCAGGGGAAATTTACATTGTTACAGCAGCTTTATTTACAATATGTACAAGGGTGAGAGATGAGGGTAAAGTGGCTTAACAGAAAAAATAAAAATAAAGTTTAAAAGTGCAAAGATGTGCAGTGCAAGAGTGTCAGTGCAAATTTTATGGTTATAATTGTTGTGTTTTGATTTTTTCTTATTAAAAAAAAGTGTCCTAAACAAATAAAAATTACCTTTTATTGCTAAATATGTATTTACTTCTTTTCAAATAAGTTTTCCAGAGACTTTTTTAAAATTTTTATTTTGACAGGGGTTAGACTGACAGTTTCATTTAACAGCCAGGCATGAAAACTGACAGAGTCAAGTGCGAGAAACAAGCACAGACTTAAGTGACAGGAACACAATCTAGTCTTTTTTCGAAATAAAACACAGCGTAGACTCCGCAGGAACTACAAAAAAAAAAGTAAAAATTTTTCTTCTTTCTGTGCGGCTTGTTACCAAATGACCCACATCCTGGTGGTTGGAGACTGCAGTGTTAACGCACTGTTTAAACACTTGTTTTTAAAAACGCTACATAAATAAAGCTATTATTTCTTTACTTACCAGTCGCAGCGCCTCCTCCCAGACTGCACCAGTGATCAGAGCCAAGATGGCTTCCTCACAGTCCTGTGGGAAACAGAGAAATACGGAAGTTCAGACCGTAGCTAGCAGCTGTGGACAGATGGTAATCTGATGCTGGTTGATTCATAATAGATCATAACTGTGGAAATCTAATATTAAATAGTTCTTCCACATATATCCATTTGCTCATGCAGCACGTAAAATCATCAGAAGTCATTCATCCAGATGTTAACTGCTGCAGAGGATCTTACTTTAGCATACTGGTCCAACAGCAGAGCAGCATCTGCATAGCGTCTCTGTTCAGTCAGCTTCTCTGTGAGGAAAAGAAGCACAAACCGTCACTGGAATTACATGCAATGCCACTTCTTGTAGAATCACACCAGCTGACTGACTACCTGTCAGTCTGGCCACCTGTTGTCATGGTTACCTGCCAGGTCTCTGGCCAGCAGAGCCAACTGGTCCGGTGGCAGCGGTATCTGCTGCGCCACACAGATGGCGTTTCTCCAGCTGGAGCTGCCGGCGAAAGCCTGCAGGGCGCGGACCGGCTCTCCACATCGCCATAGCAACAAGCCGGCCTGCTCCGCCTGTTGCTGCTCCACTAGGTGCTCAGCATATGTACAGCTCAGAGCCTGGAGGTTGAAAAGGCAACATACAGCACTGAATTTCTCTCACTTTGAAACCATTAAAACTACTGTGCATTTGCCACATGTGATAAATGCATTATTGATGCTGCAGTCTAGTGACATGACTTTGATTCATGCAGACTCAAGTAACTTCAGGCTGACAGGCCACAGAAGAGGAAAACAGCCCTGAGGTGTGTCTGTACCTTGTAGTGAACGCTATCTGTTGCGTACAGTTTTAGAGCTTCACTGTAGAGTTTCTGCTCCTTCACCAGCTGCAGAGCTTCACCGAAATGTTCTTCTCCTGAACACAAAATACACAAATCAGTTTGCATCAAACTTGTGTTTGCAAAACAGCAGCACCTTTTAGCTGAACAGATGTAACTCCTGTGTTTGCAGCTCAGTAAAGACTCCCTCCATTACATTGTAAGTGTTCATTTTGTTTTTTATACGTTAGAAGACATATCATGAGCAGAATAAGCATTATATTTCCACCATGAATATGCTGTCTTAATTTACTTGATACATAAATCTAGAAAGTCAATCCTGTCAACTTGTAGGGTGGGCCTTTCTGTAACATTATGCTTCTTCAGAATCTGTTTCCAGGTTGAACATGTGTGGCTGAATTAGTCAAATATTGCTACTTGTCATTGTGTTGTGTAAAGTAGATTTACAGTGTTGGAGCAAAGTTGTCGGTGAGTTGTATCAAAGCTATTTTAAAGTAGAAAAGGATTACTGTCATTGAAAAATAAAGTATAAATATATAACTGACACACAGAGATGAGATTTTAGGGGTTATATTAATGACTGGAG
The DNA here is from genome assembly GCF_022539595.1 of Amphiprion ocellaris. Classification (NCBI taxonomy): domain Eukaryota; kingdom Metazoa; phylum Chordata; class Actinopteri; family Pomacentridae; genus Amphiprion; species Amphiprion ocellaris. The sequence continues at coordinate 15,049,911 of NC_072788.1, forward strand.
AGGGTCAAAGTAGCTTTATAGGCAAATAATCTAAGAAAAATAGATTCTGTCAAGGTGAAAGCAGTAAAACGTTAAGAAGTTGCCAGACTGACCACACTTGCTGAGGTGAAGCAAGGCCTTCTTGTAGCGCTTCAGGTGTTTGTCGATGGTGTAGCGTTGGTAGTTTGGCTCCAGGCTCTTGAGCATGTTTAGGAAGGGAAGGTATTCTTTGGGGTCCTGCAGGAATTGAGGAGAAGATTTAACTTGTAAGTTGCCTTTAAATTTGTGTAAAATGATTGAAGGACCATCTTGGTGTTTTTACATTTAGCTTAAAGGGAAACTGACTTTTTAAATTCCCGCTGTAATCAACTAGTAAGCAGTTGTAGTGCAAAGCATATCCTGAAAAGCACCGATTCAACTGTATTTTGACCATTTTTGTGAGGCAACTTCTTTCCTGTAGACCCAGACTTCACTTGTACCACTACTTTCATTGTGTCTCAAACAATCTAAATGATTTTTTCAATTAAAACAATAAAGCTACAAATACAAACTTCTGCAATTGATAATGTTTTAAGAATCTCTTTCTTCTCACATCAGAGCTGAATATCTAATTAGCTTTGGGAGGACCTTACAGAGCAAGTTAATGAGGAATTCTGTGTAATATTTGGTACTTTAAAAGCCTCTTATTTCACTTTTTTACAAGTAAGATGAAAAAATATAGTATCGGGAAACTGAATTTTCATTTTTATTTGCACTTTTTAGTGTTTCTTTTGCTAAAGTCAGATTTTTCCTGTTCCTTGGCCGTCTCATACCTTCTGGGATTTCACGGCCACCATGAGTACAAGGTCGAAGTCGTACATTCCCAGTGAGTGTTCGTACAGGTCGTTAACGTTGATGAGGAACAGGAGGTACTTTAATGCCTCTTCAGCGCTCACAGCACCTGGAGCTTCAGGAGGGTTTTCTGAGGAGAAAGACAGAGGAATTAAACACTGTCTCCTCATGTTATCTACTCTATGTGTGTGTACAGCTCCTCAGTGTGCCAAAAGTTTACTCACCTCGAAGCTCGTGGACTTTCTGCAGAGCAATCTCCAGCTCTGGAACCGTCTTCTTCACGAGCCGTCAGAATAGACAGACAGAACCTGGATGGAGAACACCATCATCATTGTATGTCCCACTACTGGCATTATTTGATGAACTTTTATTTTCCATTCTGGTTGTATTTTTCACAAAAAAACACATTTTCAGCTATTACTGTAAATGCTACTAAGAAAATTTGATAAAATTCTCTGAAATCAGAACCTGTATTTACTATATTTTACCCCTAACGATAAGCTATACTACTATGTGTAGAAAGGACAAAAACAGAATTATAACTCACTTGTTTGGATCCATTGATTCCATTGCGTTCCGTAAAGCATCACAAACCACGTCCACCTTCTTCTGCCCAGATGAAGGTTGGTGCTGGATGGAGCTGCTCTCAGGATGGGGGTACATACTGCTAGTCGTGTCCTCCTCCCTGGATACCAAAGAAAACATGCTTGTTATATAGAAGTTGTTCTTGCTTTTATATATGAGATACGACTTATCTGGCTCTAACCAAGTCTTACTTCAGCTCAGTGAGGAAGAGGTTGATGTGGTTGATGGAGTTGAGTTGCGTGATGAAAGTCTGTATTTTCTCCAAGAAAACCTGCAAATGTAAAATAGCACTTTGTGTTAATTCATGCTCTCATTGTTGTTATTTAGGAACAAATCAGTTTGTAAAATGCTTGTTTCTACTACTCACTAACATTGAAAAGCATGTAAATCATTTACTGCTATCAGTTATTTATTTACAAATGTTTAAAAGTCTCATCTATAAATCACAGATACATATTGCATTACACAGGTAAAACTTTTAATTCCTCTTCTTTTAGAAAATAAACACATTTCTGTTATATCCATGTATATTTTTGTAGTGTCAAAAATTTTGTCAGTTTCATCTACATAATAATATTGTAGGGTCTTTGCCTTAACGTGTATATAAATTAGGTAAGTTTCATAATATATATACATACACTACCGTTCAAAAGTTTGGGGTCACCCAGACAATTTCATCTTTACAGAACCCATATGTCTGACCCCCAGAGCAAGCCCTAAGGTGAGAGTGGCAAGGAAAACAGCTACAACAGCTGTTGTCTTAAATGCTCTGTATAAAAACCGGTGACTTGACCTCACTTTTCTTACTGAATGAAGCTGTGAACAAAAATCTATAAAGGCTTCCTGGAGTATAAATCCAATTCATGCTTTTTGAGTCCACATACATGTCTGCAATGGTAAACACAGTCCATTATTCTCTAGATATCCTGTGCTCTGTCCACACACTGTGCTTGATACACCACAGGAATAATCACTGATACAGTGCTGCAGGTTAATGTGTAACCAGCTACTGTCTCCTTGTGTATTTTTCTGTGTTAAATATAGTGGAAAATGCAACTGACCACATAGCAAACCACCACAGCCTATTGTAGAATAAACAGTCACATATGCAGGCCAGTAAGTCGATGTGGAAAGCATGAATTGGCTGTAAGTGACTCCACATAGAAGATAAGTGTGATAACTTTTTTTTTTGTTACTCTGTTTTGCATATGTTTCATGGCAACAACTTATTTTGATCTAAGATAAATAAACAAGATTTTTGGTGAGCAATAGTGGACAGAAATTTAAGTTTTGTTTGTGTACAATAAAACTCCAAAGGGAACCTTTGAAAGCTGCAAGTCTGCAGTCAAAGTAAAACATGTAGTTGGACAACTCCTTGTTAAATCCCAGTACACACCTTTGGGTTGTGATCATAGATGAGGTTTAGGTTGATTCTCAGCTTCCTCATACACTCGAAGGCGTCTCTGAATCTCAAACTGATGACACAAAACACCAACAAAAAAAGAAAAACATGTAGGATTGAGTTTAACACAGACAGGTATAGACTCACTGCTCTCCATTTCCAGTCTTTACAGCTACAAATCATCACACTTACATAATGTAAAGATGATCATGTTTAATTATAAAACACTTTGAAAGTTTAGATTAAGAAAATGAAGTATAATTTAACAGTTAAGATCTTTGTAAATTTCACCTACATTCAGTGTGATACACCATAAGTCTTCTATTAACTGGAGTTGAAGGAGATCAGACTCACCTATCCAACCATGTCCTGAGCTGAGCCAACACCAGCGCTCTGTGATGTACAGTCTCCAGATTCCCACGAGGCATCTGGACACAAAAAACAAATCAGAGAGGGAGTGCATATTACCACATTTCTCATTTCTAAAACAGAAAATGTTAAAGGTTTTTAATGTACAGTCACAGAAACTACATTTTACTGCTACGGTGGTTTCTATAGGCGAAACAGTGAAGCTGACAATGTGTGTTGTGTGTTAATCTGACCTGCAGAATCACTCTGGTGTCTTGAGGCACCACGGTGATGATCCTGGATCCTCTCTCCACTCTCCGAAGCGTCTCATCATTCTGACTTCCATCTGAGGCTAAGGCCGCCTGCAGCCCTGTGGGGTCAGAGGTCATTTAACTCAGATCAACCAGAAATCTGTTATTTATGTGTTATCAGGTATTACTACAAAACTGTGTTTTTGTGTGTTTCTGTTTAAATTAGTTGATATGTGTAAGGAGAGAAAACTCAGTTTTTCACTGCTTGTCTTTGTCCCACCTTTGACAGTGAGCGTGCCCAGATGGAGGCAGCGGCAGGTGTGGGAGTGTGTGGTGATGAGGAGGAAGTCATTGCAAACAGCGAAGGAGCAGACACTGGAGGCCAACTGCAGGAAGAACAGCAGACAGAAATGTGCATGTTTTCCAAAAGTCCTGTTGGTATCTGCCTCCCAGAGAACAAATTGCTGGTATCAGGATGTTGAGACAATACCTCTGTGTCTCCAGTGTACAGGTGGGATCTGTCCGTCAGCCCAAGTAGACATTCCTCTCCGCTGATGCTGCAGAGCGCCGTCTGGACGCAGGGAACAGGAAAGTTGATGCGACAACCGCTGGAGTCCCGCCAATCCTCCACGGATAGCTCAGGATGATCTACAGAGAAATGTAAAGAATATAAGATTCATTACTGAAAACTAGTGAATTTGACATGCATTTACAGCAAGTTCCAAAAGCGATGTAAGTAATCAGTGTTCATGTTCTGACCCTAGACCAGTTTCCGAATCTGTCCATCCTCCAGCTGCAGGGCCACAGTTCCAGTCTGTGAGCAGTGAACCACACTGACCACAACACCATCCACTTCCACAGCAGCCCTGAAGCACAAAACAGCCAGAAATGGTAAATAACTTTAAGTGATTTCAGTGTCACTGTGATAATTTACAGGTTTTACGGGATAAACCCATGTCTGAAAGGGATTGATTTGCTTACTCTCCTCACTCCGAGTGTGTCAGTAGCATCCTGAACAGGACGAAGCATCTGCAGGGTGGAGGAGGTTGGCAGCAGACCAGAACTGACCCCCACGAACAGCTCATCCTCAGAGCCAGAGGATCATCAAGAAGGGCTGCCAGTCTGCAAGAAAATGGGGTAAACAGGAAGGACAATTGTTTGGGATAAAGTTTAAACAACCAATGAAAGTAGTAGTAGTAGAAGAAGAAGTAAACCAATATGAAAAAGAAGCATATGTTAGTTGAACGGAAACACTAGCATATTTTAAAATTAGGATACAGTTTTTTCCACGTTATTTAAGGAACCTTGAATGAGACAGAGCAGGTGGCAGAGTGTGAGGTGGAGCTGGATGTCAGAGGACAACAGCATAATGTACAGCACTGCAGGTTTATATGATACCTGAAGGTTTTCTGAAGGACCAGAGGATGAGACACAGTCCTGAACCCATCTGCCCTTTTGTCAGTCCGTTCTCCTGAATCTGGATTGACAGAGAAATATGCAGGTGAATAAAAATGAGACACAATTAACAATGGGGATGTATTCTCCAGGTCAATATGCTCTCATCTGACCAAATTCTAACCAAATATCCATTTAAAGACTGTGTGGCTCAAGACAGATTTTAGAGACGTTGGATCAAAAATGGGCTTGAACCCAAAAATCAGGTTCAGGTTCCGAATCTTGGCTCTAATTTCAATGTTGACTACTATTTCCTGAATTCATGGCCCTAAAAAACCAAACTGAACTAAAAAAAAATAAGAAAATTTGAGTTCACAATGCCAAATTTACATAAAGTCCAGCTCAAATATTCCTAAAAGTACATGATGAGATAAATTCCACTCATTTTGGAAGGTAATACAAAACATTCAGCCAATTTTGTAAGCCTACCTTGGCTGTAGATTGAGATCTGCCCATTAGCGGTGAATGCTGCCACCTGATTGGTCCCTTGAGGTCGACACAGGAAAGTCACCTGGTTCACTGGTGAAGTTAACTGGAGCTCGAATGAACTCATTGGAGGAGGAACCACACACTGCCTGAAAGAAGTCACCAGGATTTTCTCTGCGGGGGGTTTAAACAGACATTAACATCATGTCGGATAATAGAACACTTCATTGCTGTCTTGTCGCATCGGCTTTCACCTCCATCAATCACAGCCACGTTGGCGTCGGTGGCGTCCAGCCCCAGTCGTTTGTGATGCTGGTCCAGCTGCGAGACACCACATGGAGCTGTAGGGGGCGCTCTAGGTCCCAGCAGACACAAACTGGAGCCTTCTGAGGGTCTTTGACAAAGTCCAGGCTCTGCTTCAGATACCAGTGATAGTTCCCCACCGTCCACAGCTGGACTGCAGAAGAAGCACAACACGCACACGGTGAACAATACAATTAATCAATTTATATCTTTATTGCAGAAAATAAAAACCCTATGACAACTGTAAACATTGCTACACACTAATTTTGCTGAACTTACTGTGACTGTTGACCTGTCCATCCTCCCCAGCAGCCATGTCCTCCAACCAAACAGCGAAAACAGTGGAGTCACTGTTACACAGCAGCTCCTTCACCTAAAACACGCACATCAGTGTATTAATCTGGACCACAAACTGAAATACTGATCCCATGCTGATACTTCTAGTGTTAATCATCTCAAATAATTTTGTCATTTTGAAATGTGAATCTGGACATTGAACATGCCTTGGCTTGGTCTTTACTGAAAGGCAAAGTGAAGTCTCCATGCAGCAGTCCGTTCTTCTCCATAAACACCACACTGTGTTTGTTGGGATGATGCTGGGTGCTCGCTATCAGGCTACCCGACGGTCTGAAACATCAGGACAAGATTTAACACTGATTCACAATTCTATATTCATTAAACAGAGTCAGTCCAAAGCAGCCTGACTCCCGGAGGAAACCCACGCATGCACAGGGAGAACATGCAAACTCCATGCAGAAAGATCCCTGGAAGGCTGGGACACGAACCAGGGATCTTTTAGCTGCGAGGCAACAGTGCTGGTTTGTTTCACTTAAAGAATTCAAAGAAAATCGCTTCGGTAGAGCTCTTACTTCCAGCAGAGCGCCTGCTCCAGACCGTTGATGGGCTCACTGGTGGCCTGCAGGACACCTTCTCTGTTCCAGACCCGGACCTTCCTGGCTCCAGTCTGAGGACAGATCGCACTGACGGCAAAAAGCTGACCATCACCTCGCCACGTCACCCGAGGCCTGCGGTCATCCCAGGCCACAGCAGGCTGCACCTCCTGTGGTAAAAGCATATTTTCATGTTTAACATACTCTAAATTAAATTTCAATATAGTTTGACACTTTGTTTTTGTACAAGCGCTGATATTAGAGTGAGTAGTCAGTGACCTGGATCTATTTCTGCGCTGCTTGTTTCCCCTCTGAGCCATCGAACTGAGTCTCCTTCTTTCCCCAGTCGACTGTGATGAACTCTCCTGCAAAACAATCTAGGTGAGCACATTAAATCTAGAGAACAATCCAGTGAACCTCAATGGTTACTAATCTAAACTGAGTCCGAATGAGTCGCCATACCTTCACCGAAATCATCCTGGTGGATTCCGACCTCAGTGATCGGCTCAAAGTCTTTGGTCATCATGATGATTGTTTCCTGACCTGTGAACACAAATTATTAGTGATTTATTTAACTGTAATACTGCTGATTGAGTTGAACTAATAATTAACCACTTTGTCTTGTTTATTAGTTAGATATGTATATTTAGAACAATAGCAAATCTTGACCACACTCATCTCATCTTGCTATCTAGAAATTCTGGGCTCTTTTTCATCTTTCTTGGTTTTCACACTAAGAAATGATGCTACTGCAAACATCAACCTCACTATTAAATAAATAAATAAATAAATAAATAAAATTTTTCAACAATTGTTCAAGATACTGACCAGTAGTGAGGATGACAAGCTCCTCATCAGGACTCCAGCTCATCGAGGTAAGGCCACTATCGACACTGCCAACACACTCCAACTGTGGAAGAGAACATTTTTTGTGATGACCCTCATTCACCTAACACTACTGCTCTCTCTCCACCATAAGCAACTTTTCTGCACCGCCAACCTGGCAGGTGTTTAGGTTGAAGAGAACGACATCCCCGCTTGCCGTGGCCAAACACGCAGACTCGAGTTCAGCCAGGTCCTGCAGTCCGACCACCACTCCGCTGCCATCCTCTGGGAGGAAACTGTCTGCTGTCAGCGAGGCTTCACTGACAACCTGGAGAAGAAAACAGAGGACAACTGATAATGCATGAACCTACACTCACCTCCACACATGAACCTTATAAGCAAAATTCTCAACTGAAATGCTGCTCGTTTCCTTTTTTACTTTATTCTGTAAACACATTTCTGTCCTCTCTGAAACAGAACTTAAATGGACTAAAACCCTGAGAAGTCTCGACTTTTGACAACTCACAAAATATTTCCTCTGAAAACAAACAGATAAGTGCTGTATTTCAGCAACAGCTCACCTGACCAGTTCGAGGGTCATACTCTGTGATGGAGTACTGAGAGGCAATCAGCAGCGAACCAGTGTCGGCCCGCACAGAGAAACACTGTGGAGAGCCTTGACCCTGAAGGTCAGAGCTACGCAGGCTCTTCAGCAGCTTCAGATTCCTCATTTCACCTCAGGAATCTGGTCCCAAAGGCAGAAGAAGACCTGAAACAACAAAAAAATGTACACATTCAGGAAAAGGAAACCTGTAGGTATAGCTGGTTGATATATTAGTTTAATATTCACCCTCTGTTACAGCTCAGTATAACTGGTTATATTATTATGATAAAATACATTCTAAATGTTAGTAATGTATCTGATTGAAATGGCAGCAAAGGTCTCTGCCTACCTACATATTCAAACTACAGACAGTGTTTTACATTTTTTTCCCTTCACCTGATATGTTTTCTAAAAGCACCAATAAATATTCCAAAAATGTCATATCATGCAATATTGAAGAACACAATTGCTAACGCATAACCTGTCTTTGACTTCTGCTGTCTGAAACAATAAATTAACTTACAAGTTGAAAAAAATGTCTCATTCATAACAGGACCTAGGATCTAGTGGTTATTTTAATTTTTGATTAATATTATCGACATTTTGTTTCTGCTCTTTTTTTTTTATTAGTTGATCAGTTGTTTGGTCTATAAAATGTCAGAAAATGGTGAAAAGTGCCGATCGGTGTTTCTAAATGCTTAAAATGACAACCCAAAGACTTTCAGTTTTGTGTCATAGAGGAAGAATGAAACCAGAAAATGTTCACATTTCGCATTCATTTCTAAAAAAAAAAAAAAAAAAAAAAAAAAAAAAACTCAGTCTGAATAACATATCATCAGAACAGTTGTCAGTAAATTTATATGGGTGGTATCTCATCGATTTACGGGTAATATATTCTAAAAGTGTCAATAAAAACTCCTGCAATATAATTTCACGAGCAGTATTGGAGAACAGTTGCTAAAGAACACCCTGTATTTGTCTGCTGTTGTCTGAAGAAATTTAATCAACATAAAAGTTTAAATAATTTCCTTATAAGTTCACAAATGTTAAACACTGCTTAATTTAGTTTCACATGATTATTCAAAATTGTATTTCAGAATTATGGCTGCCAAACTGACATCGGTGGTTTGGGACTTGGAAAATACTGTAGATTTTCTCTAATTCGGATGATTTCATCAAGTACGAAAACAAATTAGCATTTCAATAATCAGTTACATTAAGCTGTTAACCTGTGTTACAAACCGCACCTCCATGTTATTCCCACAGCACATTAACAACAAAATAACACCGTCAGAACCAGACAATAACGACAAGGCTTTTAAAAATACATTAACATGTTTTTAAAAACTTGCTTGTTCGTAGTTTTATGCCACAAACTGATTACTGTAAAGACTCAATTTCAGGTTGTCCGAAAATGGAACTAGCTAACCGCTAGCTTACCTAGCTAGGAGTTAGCTAGGTAACTAACTAACCTGCAATTATTCAAAACAGCGAAGAGACAGTGGCAGCTTTGAAACCTAACATCGTAAGAAAATGATAAAAACTCACCGCGAAGACAGAATTTGAAGCAATAAAACCCTCTACGTATCCGTAGTGATGGTCCTCTGATACCCGAGGCTTCGACACATGCGCTGTAGCTCATGAAGCAAACGTATCGAGCCACTGTGCCGAGGCGTGGTTTGGTCACGTGACTCGTGACGTTTGAATCACTTCAGTGACGTTTGAAGCACTCAACTGCTTCGAATCACCTGATTGGTTCGGTTTGTTATGTGAATCACTCAGCGGGATCGAGTGTTCCGGGATAGGAGATCCCTATTTAGTGTTGTTCATTTGAATTGTTTTTCGCAGAATAGATTGTTTTTTTTTGCTGTTGTTTTTGCTTTGAGAGTTAGTAGTATGTCAGATTTCGTATTTCGTAGAGAATATATATATATATATATATATATATATATATATATATATATATATATATATATATATATATATATATATATATATATATATATATATATATATATATATATATATTCCCAACTCACCACCTCCATGCCACAACACCTGGCAAAGAACCTTGTCAGGTGCTTAGCCGACAGACTACAAACCAAAGAAAAGAACAGTTCACTGACTGTTGCTACACTCGTGGCTCTGCAGTTCAAAACTTTTGGATTCACCAATCAGAGTGGCAGCCAGTGTGAAAGAACGTTTAATAACAGAATGCACAACAATTAACATAAAGAATACCAAGCAGCAGTCATCTACGTCACAAGCACCACCACAGCCTCGTCCTCCACCACCAGCAGCACCTTCCACAGGTATTCTTTTTCTCTTCTGAATAGGGAATGACTGACATTTCTGGTGATGATGATGATGATCTTCAATATTTTTCAGTTCAACTGTGGAGCCTATTAGACGAAGACGCAAGTAGAGCCTGGCAAATGCAAAGCGCCACAGCGAATGCAATTGTAGAAAGAACGGCAGACCCACTGGCTTACTGGGCAACCCACAAAACTGTTTACCCAAACTTGTACAATGGAGCCAAACATTTCCTGTGTACCTCAGCCTCATCTGTGCTGTGTGAACAGGTTTTTTTTTTCTAAGGCTGGGGAGATAGTGAGTAAAAGAAGGAACTGCTTGAGTCCCAAACAATGTTCCCTGTAATTTTTCCTGAGTCTGAGCAAACACACAAACTCCCTGAGCGTCTCTTGGACCACTGTGAGCAACATCAGACGTGTGCACTGTGGTCACACCAGCATCACATCCATTCAAATTACATGGTTCATTAAAAGAATCAAATTACAGCATTTACATTTCTGTTAAAACACTTTGTCAACAGGAGCCAGTTGAAGGCTGCAGTGATTTTAGTGACACTACAATGTATAAGAGTGAAGTTATTGAATATTTGTCTCTCTTTACTGTTGCAGTGGTTTTGCAAATTGCAGACGGACCCTGTTCACTCCATAGACACCAATGTTATTCCTGTAGCTTGAAAGACAGCTACTTTTGATAAAACTGGGCTTGTAGCACATTGTCTGCCTTGCAACAATGGGAAAGAGGCACCGTTTATGTTTTGACAACCTATATCTAACGAGTTATTGATGCTGGAAGCCCGAATCTGTGAATATCTTTCCAACTTTACTGAACTTGGGGCCACTACCACCTAAGGAGTGATATATTTAATTCTGAAAAAAGCATTTAGCCATACTTAAAGCTTTAAGTGCTTTATTAACACGGAACTAAAAATTTTGTATTGTTTTATTATCACAGGTTCTGTCTGAAAAGAGGTGGCATCATTTTAAACAGTGAAATCAAACTAATAAAATGTAATGACCAACCAGTGAGCAATACTGGATTCTGCAAAAACATAAACAACTTTTTAAAAAAAAAAATCTAAATCTTATCTTAACACAGTTAATGTATTAACTTATTTTTGTGTGTATGCACATATTTATTGATTTATTTAGTATTGTTAACATATCAGAGTTCTGAGTGAGTTTTTCTTAAGATAGGCAAAGGCCACTTATTGATTACATATAGGCTATTAAATGTTTGTTAAAAACTAAAAAGCATTTAATAAAAAACAACGTAGGCATGTATTTATGGAGGACTAAAAGTGCCAAAATTAAATAAATAAATACATCATTAAATAATTAATTAAATATGTCATTAATTAATTAAAATTGGAATTAAATATTTCATTAATTAATTAAAATTGGAATTAAATATGTCATTAATTAATTAAAATTGGAATTAAATACTTAAATGTGTTATTAAATAAATATATCATTAAATAATTAAATATGTCATTAATTAGTTAAAATTGGAATTAAATATGTCATTAATTAATTAAAATTGGAATTAAATACATAAATGTGTTATTAAATATGTCATTAATTTATTAAAATAACAATTATTTTAAGTAAAAAACATATTTCATTATTTCACGATTTAATTAATTATTTCATGGTCCTTGTGTTGCAGTGGATCATGAATTAATTTTATCTGTCAACCTCGCCCGTCAAAGTCCGTGGGCGGGACTAACGTGAATCTAGTCTAATCCACTGCTTTTGTCTGCCTTGAAACCGGAAGTAGAAGTCTTTCTAAACATGGTGGCTGTGTAGAGGGAGAGTCGCTGTGAACTTTCTAGAGAGTTGGTGAGAGATCTTTTAGACCTTGCAGAGTATGTGGAAGCAGGACCTGCTGACCGCGAGCATGTAGCGTGTAAAGCAGAGGAATTTATTGAAGTTGTTGAAGTTATTTCCGCACTTTCCGACCAAGATGTTGACCGTAGAGTGACTGCAAATTTAGAGGAAGTACTCCGCCGGTTTTCTGGTACCAGGGTGCAACAGGAGCACACACAGGGACCAGGGCGTTTGGCATACCGAGGGAAGTTCTGGAACATCACGTTCTTTGTGGATTACCAGCCTGTCAAATTGCAGCGATGCTCGGAGTGTCGAGCGCTTTTCCTTTAGGACCTACTCGGCGCGGCACGGCTCCGCTCGTCTTTGTTTAGCCGCGATTCCACAAGCATCTACTCGGCACGGTACGGCTCGTCTCATCTTTGTTAGCGAGCGTTTCCATACGGACTAATTTTCAGCACCTTCTCGGCTGAGGTTCCCAGCGAGCTGAGATGAGCCGATAATGTGGCGTTTACATAGTGCAGGCCACTGATTGGACAGGGAGTGACGACACAGAGCAACTTCAGCACGAAAACAAAATCCTGCATTAAAAAATGACTGTAAACAGCGACGGTGTGCATTGCTCTTCACGAAACTCTCTGTTCTTCATAATTTTAATGTGACAGCCAGACCTGTACCGTGGGTGAATGAAGAGGTCGAGACTTTGTCTTTGGTGGTGGACCAAAGAATACAGAGAGAGCTGGACGGAGAAAGTTTATCAGGAGGTCTCTGAGCGGATGGCCGCTCACATATACAGTAGACTGTATATAAAGAGGACAGAAGCAGTGTAGGGAGAAGCTGAAAAAGCTCAAAAGTGACTATCGGTCCACCCAGGACCACAACGGCCGGCGTGGGTCAACCAGGAGGTGTTGGAAGAGGTTTCATGGAAGCTATTTACTGGCACCGCACCGGCGAGCAACAGGAGGGAGACTCAGCCGCTGCATTGTTGGAGACGTTCGAGGACGGTGAGTGTTTTGTGACTTCAAGAAACTTATACATCATTTATTCCATTGGTGGCAAGCTTCTTTTAAGCAAACAAGTATTTTTAGAAAGTAACGTCGTTGTCTCCTGGAGCAGACAATAAGATAGCTAGTTAGCCATCGGCGCTAACTCCGTGCTCTGCTTGTATTTCGTGCTGCTGTTTCTAACGTTTAGCTCTCAGAAGCTAATACTTCAGTCAGCATGCCGTGTTTTTCTTGTACTTAGAGTGAGTGTTTATTTCTGTTCAAGAATCCCTTTCCACATGCGAAGCCTACTCCACCTCCGTCGCGGAGCCCCCGGCTGCCCTGTCTCCTCTCCACCACCAGCAGCAGCTCCTCTCCAGCACCAGCTTCGACACCGACCCTGTCAACAGCACCGTCTTATCACCGGTAAGACACGGTAAACAGAGAGCATGGTTGATTTTCGCATTATTATTATTACTACAGGTGTAAATGCCTGCAAGCATGATCAGAACAGTGAGACCAACGACCAAGAATTCAGGCAGGTGTAAATGCAAACTGTGCAGCAGCCAGCTCAGGAACGCCTGATGAAAGCTACATGTAGCTGCAGTGACACATAAACAGAACACATGCAGCTGCATTTATTTTCCATTGACTTAACAAGTAAGTCACTCTAATTAATTTACGTTCTGGTGCAGTGTAGTATTGCAACCATTCTTCTTATAGTCACTAGGTAGCTGTGAAACTGAATGAAAATATACATAAAAATGAGAAAACACAGCTCTTCTTAGCAACTCCAAAATGTGCACAGGATGAAATGAAGTTCACACCACGTCGTTTTTGTTTGTGGTGGAGGAGTTACTGCTTGTGCTTTGGTTAAAGCGAAGAGTGCCAGAAGTTTATTAAAGTATCAAAGACATGATCATGATTGAAAATGGATGGACGGGTGGCTAAACACATCACATCATAGCTGTGGAGTCCTTCCAGCTCCTGGGGACTACAATCTCTCAGGACCTCCTGAAAAAGGCTCAGCAGAGGATGTATTTCCTACAACAGCTGAGGAGACATGGCCTGCCACATGAGCTGTTGATCCAGTTCTACACTGCAGTCATCCGATCTGTCCTGTGCACCTCTGGATCAACCCCACAGCAGGACAGAAACAGACTACAGCCCATAGTACGGACTGCAGAAAACATCATCAGAGACCCCACTCACCCTGGACATTTGGACTACAGAGCCCTGTACACAAAAATCACCACTACTGTGTTTATAGCAATTACCATTTTGCTAATGTGTTCATACATTCCAGTCTAGCTGTACATTTCTGTTTATATTGTGTTCTATTTTACTACTATTTCTTTTTCCTCCCTGTTCCTCTTTCTATAGTTTATTTTTTATTATTCTCTTCCATATTCCTAGGATGACACCAACAGCCGAAACCAAATTCCGTGTATATTGTGTACTTACTTGGCCATTAAAGCTGACTCTGATCACTTTTCTGTCTTTGGTCTAGGCAAGAGGAAAGGGGGCCACAGAAAACTGGACCTTCCTAGCGTACTTGTGGAGATGCAGGCTGAGGAGGAGTGGAGTCATGCCCAGCATGATGAGAACATCTGGTTGCTCCTCAGCGAGGCAAGAGAGAATGAAGCGGCCTTGCAGCGGGAGGAGATGGCCCAGAATACTGCCTTCAACCAGTCATTCCTGGGTGTGCTGGGGTAGCTGGGTAGGCAGTGGGCAGCCGGCGAGTGTGAGCGAGTCCACCTCCCATAGACTTGAGATTTACAAGTGCTGGTCATATAATTAGAATATCATGAAAAAGCTTGTCTTTTGGACAACTGTCAGGTCAGCAGTCTTCCCCATGATTGTGTAGCCTACAGAACTAGGCTGAGAGACCATATAAAGGCCTTTGCAGGTGTTTTGAGTTAATTAGCTGATTAGAGGTGTCTTCAATATTGAACCTTTCTACAATATTCTAATTTTCAGAGATACCAAATTTGAGATTTTTGTTAGTATTCAGGTATAATCATCAAAGTTAAGAGAAATAAACATTTGAAATATATCAGTCTGTGTAATGAATGAGTATAATATACAAGTTTCACTTTTTGAATGGAATTACTGAAATAATGAACAACTTTTTTCATGATATTCTAATTATATGACCAGCACCTGTAGTTGTATATAGTTTTACTTTTAGTCCTCCACTGTAGGAGAGGCCCACCACAGTTTGTACTTTGCACATTGTAAATAGTTTTGATTTTGCTGCTGACTAATAAACTATTTTGTGACTTATGTGATTGCATCATAACTTCTCATTTTGTCTGTTAAGACACTGGTAGAAAAAGAGTCAACAGTCTGAACCAAACAATTCTATATTCCCTAATAATGTATTTGTGTTTAATGGGATTTAACATGTTTTAACACAAACTCCTTTATGGTTCATAATTCTGGTGACTGAATTACACCAAAGCAATACTGATTTATCAAACTGGAATTTTCTTAAAACAGCTGTTTTAATGTTTTGCCGTTTAATTTTTTATTTAATCTTGCTAACCTTCACAAACAAACAATAGTATAGACACATCTACAAAAGTTTATTGTCAGAATTGCATTAAAGAAAACAATAGCGGTCCGGGGACCGAAAAACAGAAGTATAACAAGAAGAATAACTTTGCATGACACGTAGTGCATCAGTGCATCCTGTACATCTCTGTCCTCCTCCTCTACACCTTGTGCCACTGCAGGCTCATGTGCTGCTGCTTCAGGTAAATCCCATGAAGTCTCATCAGAGAGCATCTGAAACACATACACAGCATACATATTTTAATACCTAATAGCGACAAACTGCAGCCATTACAGGGTCGTTCACAGGACTGATACACGATAGCTAGCGAACTAGCATTAGCTTACCCTCATATGTCGTCTCGTTCATATCCTCTTGTCTTCGGCTTGATACTGCTTTATCGCCTCCCAAACTCTCCTGTGTGTCTCCTCAGTGTTTCGACTCGTCGCTCTCAGCTTTCTCCGACTCTTCTATTACTCTGAATCTGACAGAAAGCCACAGACCGAGCAGCAGGTGTACTATCGCCTCCATGTACATTGTTGCATTGCGTTTGTGTCGCACAGAAATGACGGTAAGGGACTTTCGGACCGCCGTGCTATGACGACTCCACCCACGATGAGGTGGTTCTCAATGTAATGGAAAAACAACTAAACCGAGACGAGCCGTGGCGCGCCGAGTAGATGCTAAAGGAAATGCTAAAGGAAAATTTGTCTTGCACCGCATGTATCAACATTTGGGAAAGAGGACCGAGTCTTTAGCGGTTGCTAATAAAGTTTTGTTTTATTGAGTATCCAAACCAACGTAGAGGTGAATAGCGCCACCCAGTGTATCGGAATGTGTTCACAAGCTCTGCGTCAATCCATTATCTGGAATCGATTTGCCTTGACTTGATGTGCAGGGTAACCAATCAGGTGTTAGGATCCGCCCACCGACTTTGACGGGCGAGGTTGACAGATAAAATTAATTCATGATCCACTGCAACACAAGGACCATGAAATAATTAATTAAATCGTGAAATAATGAAATATGTTTTTTACTTAAAATAATTGTTATTTTAATAAATTAATGACATATTTAATAACACATTTATGTATTTAATTCCAATTTTAATTAATTAATGACATATTTAATTCCAATTTTAACTAATTAATGACATATTTAATTATTTAATGATATATTTATTTAATAACACATTTAAGTATTTAATTCCAATTTTAATTAATTAATGACATATTTAATTCCAATTTTAATTAATTAATGAAATATTTAATTCCAATTTTAATTAATTAATGACATATTTAATTAATTATTTAATCATGTATTTATTTATTTAATTTTGGCACTTTTAGTCCTCCATATGTATTGAGTCACTAAAATACTGTAGAGTACAGACCACATCAGCATGATTATAAGCATCCTCTGGTAAATGAACAACCAGATACTGATGTCTCTCACCATATGGACTTCAGGAGATGACTGGGGGATGATAAACTGTGACCTACTGGTTGGATTCTCTCTGTTCTCATGTTTCTTACATGTTTGTCCCCTGACAGCCGGGTCCTAATGTTTTTTGAGCAACACACCATACTATGACGTTTTTACAATGATGGTTCTACTATGAAGCCAGTTTGACATGTTCAGGTGTTCTTTGTGTGAAAACTCAGAGATTTCAGGGATCAGAAGGTGGTTTTCAACTTTCTTTGTTAACTTTCTGCTTCAACTTTAAACTAAATTTCCTTCACTAAGCCAGCCCTCTGGACTTCCAGTAAGCTGTGTTCCTATTGGCTGTCCAGGTGGCTGCTTGGTGTTATCAGGAACACCTGAGCAGCTCAGTGTCTTCCTGCTTTATTTAGCTGCAGCCAAACATTTCCTCTGCTTCTCTTCACCACAGAACCGAGTTTGGCTCCATTGCTTTAGTTTGTTCTTTAGGCGTTGGTTTGCAGCTTCCAGCAGTAAAATCGTCTTTAATGTGTTTCTTGGTGTGTTTTAGGGCTTTGTACTGGATAGTTGTCTTGGTAAATGTGGTTCTTTAGCCACAGTTAGCACATGGTGCTAATGTGTGCAGTGATTAGTGGATTTGGTACAGCTGAGTTGTGTCTTTATCTTGGCTGTAGTGAGTCTTCAGAGGTTTTTGGTCAGACACATTCTGTATTCTTGTTTGTGAACCAATGTTGGTTGTCCAGAAGGTAAGAGTTCCTGTCCTGATTCTCTGTTCTCAGAGGTTCTCTGGTAGGCTGCAGGAGACTTTAGTGTTTGGGTTGTGCTAGTTTGGTTTTTGTATGGTTTCATTTGGACGACTATCTTGAGGCCCCTCCATGTGGTTTAGTGAGGTTTTCTGTAACAGTTCTACATAGCAACCTGCAGCAGAAGAGCCTTTGAGAGTTTTTAGGAAGTTCTGGAGACCAGACTTTAGAGCAGCAGAAACATTTGTCAGCAGTTTGAGCAGGAGAAGGTGAGCTTCAGAGTAGAAATGAGACGGAAACCTTCTTGACCCGTGTGGTGAGGTCCTGTACCAAGAGTTTGAGCAGGTTGTGAAGAGTCTGTAGTTCTTTGGTCTAAAAGCACAAGAAGAGTCGACTCATTAAAGGAGAAAACAGGAGATATTGTTGGTTCTTCTGTCACTCTGCAGTTTCCTTAGACTGAATATCAAGTTTATATTTTAAATGATTTCCCATGTGAGCCCAAGTAGACTTCAATAAACTCCCTCCATCCCCTGGACACAACATATTTTATTACCATGTTAAATGTTTGTTTTGTTTTGTTTTTTTTAATGTTTTTGAGTTTTAATCATAGTTTTTTTTATCTTTGCTTGTTTAGTTTTGTCATCTGTGTGAAAGGTGCAAAACAAATAAAGTTGAATTGATAAACTGAATAATTGACTAACTCATGATTGTGACAACAGAAGTATTTTCATTGTGATTTAAGGGTTTATTTCATTTTTAAGGTTGGGGTTAAAATCTTGACAGAAAAAGAAGATTAAAGAAATAAACTACATAACAAAAAGCAATTAAATCAAACAAAAAAAATTAATACAATAAAACTTTTTAAAAGTTTTATTGTTAAAAAGATTTAAGAAATTTAAGATGTAATTTTCTAATTAAACATTTAATTTTTTAATTAAATGTTTTGTCTTTTTAAAGGTTTAATAATCTAATTAAATGTTTTGCATTTTTTTTAAATGTTTAATATTCTTGTTTAATTTTATTTTTTAAATGTTTAATTATGGAAAATATTTTATCTGTAATTTTTAATATTTGTATTTTAAAACTTTTGTTTAATTTCATAATGACATGTATTGTATGTTGTTGAATTATCTAATTCAATATTTTGTCTGTTTAATAGAGTTAAACATTAAATACATTTAAATTATATGTACATATACCACCTTTTAATGTTTAGTTTTCTTTTTAAATGCTTTATTGTATTTTCTGTTTAATTCCTATTTGAAGTTTTATTGTCTTTAAGATGTAATTTTCTAATTAAACATTTAATTTTTTAATTAAATGTTTTGTCTTTTGAAGGATTTAATAATCTGATTAAATGTTTTGCATTTTTAAAAATGTTTAACGTTCTTCTTGTTTAATTGTATTTTTTAAATGTTTAATGATGGAAAATACTTTATCTGTAATTTCTAATATTTGTATTTTAAAAATTGTGTTTAATTTCATAATGACATGTATTGTATGTTGTTGAATGATCTCATTCAATATTTTGTCTGTTTAATAGAATTTAATGTAATTTAATGTTTACTCTATTAAACAGACAAAATATTGAATGAGATCATTCAACAACATACAATACATGTCATTATGAAATTAAACACAATTTTTAAAATACAAATATTAGAAATTACAGATAAAGTATTTTCCATCATTAAACATTTAAAAAATACAATTAAACAAGAAGAACGTTAAACATTTTTAAAAATGCAAAACATTTAATCAGATTATTAAACCCTTCAGAAAACAAACCATGTGTACCCATATAGCTCAACGGGTTAAGCGGGTGACACAGGGGCTGGTCCTCGACGCAGCGTCCCGGGTTCGAGTCCCGCTAGTGACCTTTTGTTGCAAGTCTTCTCCCGACTCTTCTCCCCCGTTTCCTGTCTGTCTCTCACTACACCTATCCAATAAAAGGCTAAAAAAGACAAAACATTTAATTAAAAAATTAAATGTTTAATTAGAAAATTATATCTTAAAGACAATAAAAGTTCAAATAGGAATTACACTGAAAATACAATGAAGGATTTAAAAAGAAAATTAAACATTAAAAGGTGGTAAAACATTTAAAAAGGAAAACCTTAAAGATTTAATCGAAACATTAACAGACTGTCTGAAGGTTCAAACTAACAGAGAACTACTCAAGAACTTTTAAGATTTCAGTCCTCAGACTGTGTGAAGGTTCAACTACTCAGGAACTTAGAAGATATCAGTCCTTGGACTGTCTGGAAGTTCAATCTAACAGAGAACTACTGTTGGACTTAGAAAATTTCAGCCCTCAGACTGTGTGAAAGCTCAGGTCCTGAGGACTCGGGAGGTCTGGAGGCTTTGAAAGTCTTGGAACTGAGGGTTCAACCCTCCAGCACAAAGGCTAAAGTCCAACCTCCTGAGAAAAAAGGTTGAGTCGAGACTCAAGTTAAAAAAAAAACTCGAAAATGGCAAAAAAAAAATAGATGATAAATGCGCAAAAAAACAAAACAAAAAAAAAGTATCGCGCGCAGCTTAGAGGGAACAGTGGTCCCAAAACTGTTGATAAAATATTTCTCAATAAAACCTCATAACCAGTTACATAAGCACATCCTCTTTACTGACCTCTTTACCAATAAACCCCAAGACATACTTTGCCAAAATCCATAATAATCCATAAAATCTTTATTTGCACCAGCCCCATGTGAAAATGACATCAGTCTGTATTTGTAGAGCATCTCATGAATGTAGCAGCACCGTTTAAATGTTTCATAACACAGAATATAAGCAAAGAGTATAAAGGGATACAGACAAACATGGGAAATAAGAAACGTGCTCTTCAATAGTTATTGTCATTATTATTACTAGTAATATTATTTTTGTGTCCACTACAACCCATACAATCATCTAGTGTAGTCAAACAGGAATGTGTGCATGGCGAATCAAATCCAAAACAATCCATGAACCAACGACCACGTCTTGATTGCACTTCATATTATTGACCACTAGATGTCCTACTCGAGCACTGTGTGCCATTGAGGCCTCAAGTAATGAACCATGTTTTGAATGAAGTGTCGAAGCTTCAACAAAGCCTCGATCAGCCATCACTACGTATCCGGCATCAACACCATAACAACATACATGTGGCGCTATCAGACTAACAAACTCTGACCTCTGTCCCACGTAGATGGATGCAGCGGTGTCGCCACCTGATGACGCGGAGTGAAACTGCATCTTGTGGAAACGTTTATCTTGGAAAACATTAATGCAATGTTCAATTCATAGATGGTTCAAATCTGCAAAATATTCTACAATAGAAATAAATCTTATCTGTTTAATTAATTGTTATTGTGATTTCTGACGAAATCCATATCCAAAAAACAATAACAACAAAACAAAACAAAACAAAAAAATCCAAAACGAACAAAAAAAAAAAAAACCAAAAAAAAAAAAACAAAACAGAATTGTCTTCCTTCTCTGGTTCTAATTTCTTAGTCTTTCTGCTTATGTAAATTCTGAGCAATATAGGCATTTTGTGCGACAATAGTATTCTATCAGTATTTCTACAATGTAAAGCTCCATTAAGTTATATGAACTTCTTTGTTTTCTTTAACTCAAATTGTTATGGTAAGTTTTGAATATTGAACTCAAGTTTATAGGTTTTAGAAAATAAAACTTAAAATAATTAATTGTCTTGACTATTTGTAAGTTTTATCAGGACCATCAGTGTCTGTAAGTTATACCTTGAAAAAAGAAATGGTGTGCTGGGGGGAGGTGGAGGAGGGTCCCGCTGAAGAAATACCACAATTTTGGAATTAGTCAAAAATAAAACTGTAAAGCTATGATATCTAAGAACTATCGACCTCAGCAGTTCTCTAAATTGGACAAACCACAGTATTTCAACCACAACTTAATTATTGACGAACAGTGCTTTAAGTGGGTCCAAAAAAGTGCAGGTACTCTATTTTCCTATATCAACCATTAAAAAAACAAAACAAAAAAACAAAAACAAAATTGGTACTAAAGCTTGCGCTATACTTGTACCTAATCGATTGTGGCCAAATAAGTTGTGGCAACTTATTTTACTGTTACAACAATGTTTGTTGAACTTGTAAACCAACAAAGATATTAAATATAAATTTAAACAATTAAATTTCCTTCACTTTTTTATTAACAAACTGTAAGTTAACAGCAAGTGAAAAAATTTCTAACTGTCAATAAAACTGCATTTTTTCTGCTCTTGAAATTAAAAAAAAGTGCTGAACATATCCATCAAATAAATACAAATATAACACAAACAAATGTGCAAAAGGAACAAAATAAGACAACAAATAAAATGCACCAATAGTTTAACTTACATTCAAATTTTTTTGTTTGGAACAAAGAACATTCACTTCTGAAAAATAACACTGAAAATAAATACAAATTTAAGGTTCTTTTCCTTTACTGAAAAAAGTGCTTTTCATTTCACTATCTTTTCAAAAGTACTATGGTCAGTGGTTTATAGTCGCGTCTGACTCTGTCCTGCTCCTGCAAGATTAGACTGGCTTGGTATCGTGTCGGTTTGCGAGTCCGCCTCTGATTCTGATCGTGTTCTTTTTGAACCTTTGAGCCAAGACAGCATGGTAGCGTGTTTTACTGCATTTTGTCAACTTTGGAGCTGCGGTTAAACACACGATGTTGGGCGGAGCGCGGGCTAGCATGTCATGTTTGTTTACCGCGCTCTGATCTCGCGCTGCTTTAAAGCAAAGGAGGAATACGCATGCGCGCCTCTCTCGTAGAGCGCAGTGGTCTATGGGAAATGAAGTTTTAGTAAAATGAAGTAGCGGTCGAGCTTCTGGTGGATTAAAATGCGATGATCAGCGTACCGGTATGCTGAAAGTACGTTCTTGACACTTGGAGAAGTGCCAGGACGCCCGAAGGATATTTTTAGAAGTCCCGGAACTGAGTACCGGCCCGTACCGGCCCACTTAAAGCACTGTTGACGAAACAATATAGAAAACAGCGGTGGACTACTTCCAGCTGCGGAGGGACACCCTTTTCCAGCTAGCTGCAATCTAACGCAGTGACGCAAGCAGAGTGCAACTGACCAGGCGGAGGAACACGACATTCTGCTCGGAGAACAGACATGGCAAGGACGTAAGTTATCTTTTAAACGTGCTTTTGAGTTTTTTTGTCGATAAAATTTAAGAACAATGTCAGTTTCTTCTGTGATAAAATGGAATAAAATCAGCACATTGACAGAGCTTTTCGAATATGACTACATTAGTGTGTTTTTCTTTTTGCTAAGCCATCGCGTTAATCGAAGTTTGAAATGGCGAATTAGTAAATTACACAACTGTTGTCCATGGGGGACATTTTACTCCTTCATATAGGTTACAAATGCTTCCGACGTGACAGGAGCAATAAAAACAAAACTTTTGAACTCAACATTTGCCTGAAAGCAACTGCTGGCTAATGTTACCCATTTGTTAACTAGCTAGTTTGCAATGCAGTCAAGTCAATGTAATGGCGGATGTGTTCTGGTATGCCCGCGAAACTGCGTCACGTCCCCCCAGAGTCAGGGCCTGCATTGTACCCCTGGGCATGTTAAGTTTTAACTTATGAAATAACATGTTAATGAAGTCTAAAATAAGACTTGGACGTGTATATTTACTGCATATAGTCAACGTATTTGTCGATGGTCCGAGTGTTTGAGGGGAGGCATTTGTGTTTGTACGGCATATCGTAATGAAACGAGCTGAAATACCGTGAATTTATTGCATTCACGCGCCGCTTTTTATCTACCGCCGCGCGCGCTCTCTCTATTCATCCTCTTGCTCGCTCTGTCACAACCGAGCTCCCTCTCCCAAAGCTGCCTGGTGGATGAAGATCGCTGCCAGGCTGCAGCACTGTCTGAATTGTGTGTGGCTTGTCTAGTTTAGTTTTTCCTACTTTTACTAATGACCCTACAATCTACAGTTAATTTTATTTTTCATTTAATCTTTTTGGTTATTAAATTGATAATTCCATAAAAGGTCAGAAAATAATGATAAAATTCTTAATCACAGCTTCATTAAGCTCATGGTGACACCCTCAAATTTGTCCCAAATAGATTATTTCCAGTCTCACATTTAACAAAACAATGGAGCAAATTCTTTTTAATTTGGAAGTTTGTAAAAGGGAAATTTGTTGAAATTAATTTTATTTTTATTGATTGAAATACTGGAATTTATTTTCTACACGACTTACCTAATAATATCAAATATTTGTTACATCTAATCCCTGTGTCTTTTTCTAATGTATTAGATTTTTTTGGTTCTTTGTAGAAATACGTAACATAAATGCAGTTTTATGTAGAAGGATCCAAAATATCTCTTTCTCTCACTCACCCAACAGGGTGCAGAGTTTCAGCCAGCCATGCTGTTGTGATACTCTGGAGTTTGTTTTGTTAGCCATATTATTGCAAATATTTAACAACATTTTGGAGAGAATCCACAAATCAAATTCAAATACAACATACAAGTATTCAGAATCGTCTAAGTATTCAGCCATTTCTTCAGAAATAAACTCTGAATTCCCCGTTCAAACTTACTTTTGGTTTCAGGCAAAAATGAAACTTGGTGAATACAGCATGGATCAGCCTGATTTTGGTTCCTATCATTCAGTTTCACCACAGGGTTAACCCTGGAACCCTAGCCCAGGTTCAAAAATCCCAAAGTTTTCTTTTAAGAATAGACAGAAGTTCCATGGGTTCGACAATTGTCAGAATCAAGATCATGTGAAAAGAAGGTGATGGGAACTCTGAAATTTTTAGACAGAAGGGTCACTGGTCTATCTAAAGGGGACAGATATTTTTTTTAAACAATACACTTGTTAATTTGCAATAATCTATAATAATGTGCACTTTCATTAGTTGAAGAGGTATATGTTTTTTTTTCTTCTTGCATAATCAGTCAATCAGTTTTGCCAATTTAGTGTCAACTTATTAGTAACATTGTTTTTTTGAGTTGCATCCAACAAAATAATGATTTCATTTGTACAATTGTTTCAGGTTCATGATGAAACCCTGGACATCTTCATGAAGGGAATGCGCGTCGGACTTGTCATTGGACATGAAGGCGTTCTGCACGATGCATTCCCAATGTGGCTGTGGTGGTAGAGGAGACCATCGTTCTTGCTGACATAAGAGATGTGGCCACTGGTTTCGCTATGCTGATGGGGACAACCTACTGCCTGAATCTGGAGTATCCTTCTGAGATGAAATACTCATTTAAATTCATGCAAAGGGTCATCATGAAAATAAAACCTGACCACTGTTCAGCCAGGATACATGGAGTCAGAAACAAGCTACTAAGGCATTGTTTATAAACGGAAAATGGTACCTGTGAGGCCTCCCTGAAGGAAAGCCTTTTCTGCTTTGCTCAGTGTTAGTTCTCGAGAAAGCAGCATCACTGTTTTTTTTTTTTTTTTTTGCAAAAATTACATTGCCAGTCTGAAGTTATTGTTATTCTGCACTGTTCTTTGTCATTCACAGAACAACTTGCATGAGCGTTGTTGTGTTGGAGCTCGATCCCAATCTACCAGCAAAATAGACTGTGTGAGATAGGTCCTGCACGTTCATTGAATGAAGCAATAGGAGAAGATAGGTCTTACTACAAATGTTTATTTAACAGAAGATTAAATATAACAGAACAGAATTCTGGGTCCAGACTTGTTTCCCTAACAGCAACAGAGACACTGTCAGTTCATGAAGTCTGACTGACATGAAGTCAGGGTGGGGGCAACCCTTTCCCTGAACCGTTGAGCGGGTCCTGGTTGTGTCGTCTTCAACATGAGATACTGTCCTTGTTGATCTCTGAAAGACAAATGTTCACACGGCCCCAGACACCCAGTGCTTTTCCACTACAGCATACTACTCTAAGTTACAGCTACTGGTATATGTATGTGAACTATTCTAAACTTCTACAATAAAGGCACACCGGTTAATAAACAAGAGTTATATAAGGCACAATAATCCAACAGTTGTTGAAGTTTGTTTTTGAACAAATGAGCACCAAATTGATTCATTGTGAAGTCTAAATTATTCAAGATGAGGAATAAAGTTGAAAGATTAAAACAATTTAAAAAGATTAGTCCTTTTAACTTAACAATTAATATGAAATATAAAGTCATCTCAACTTAAAAGTCAAAGTTGAAACTGAATTGTAAGTTTACACAAGATAACTTGAGTTTTCATGAACAGACAATTCAACATAGGAAGTCGACTTAACTCTGAGACTTGAGTTGAAAATGCAAACTATCATTAATTAAACAACTTGTATAACTTGACAGTTTGAGTTGAAATAATGGTTACTTTCAAGTAGAGTCTACTCACATTTTTAAGGCAGCAGGTGAACTTATAACCGGCTTAAAATGTCTTACAGTGCAGCATTAAATTACCTGCTGCTGCAGAGAGAAAAGGAATTAAAGGAGACAGAAACAATGCCAAATGTTGAAAAAATGATGATGTAAAGGAAAACAAAGAAAGAGTATTTTGGGTGTAGATAGTCAGAGGTGTCGTCAGAGGTGTTTTATTGCATCCCAAATATTTACTTGGAAACAAAGGGTTAGGGAAAAGGCTAACTTTTTCTCACAGATTAAACTTTGTCATTTCAGGTGAAGCGTTATCTGATCTGAGGTAAGGGTTTCTTCTTTTCTAATTTTTTTGGTGTGCTCAGAGGGTGGTGCTTGCGTCTTCATCTTCATCTCAACACCAGTACTCTCGTCTTCATCTTCATCTGAACACCAGGACCCTCGTCTTCATCTTCGTCTGAATACCAGGACCTTCATCTTCACCTAAACACCAGGACTCTTGTCTTCATCTTCATCTGAACACCAGGACCTTCATCTTCATCTGAAGACCAGGACTCTCGTCTTCATCTGAAGACCAGGATTCTTGTCTTCATTTTCATCTGACCGCCAGGACCCTCGTCTTCATTTTGATCTGAACACCAGGACCCTCGTCTTCGTCTTCATCTTCATCTGAACACCAGGACCCTCGTCTTCATCTGACCACCAGGACCCGCGTCTTCATCTCAACACCAGTACTCTTGTCTTCATCTTCATCTGAACACCAGGACCCTCGTCTTCATCTTCGTCTGAATACCAGGACCTTCATCTTCACCGAAACACCAGGACTCTTGTCTTCATCTTCATCTTCATCTGAACACCAGGACCTTCATCTTCATCTGAACACCAGGACTCTCGTCTTGATCTGAAGACCAGGACCCTTGTCTTCATTTTCATCTGACCGCCAGGACCCTCGTCTTCATTTTGATCTGAATACCAGGACCCTCGTCTTCATTTTCATGTGAACAACAGGACCCTCATCTTCATCTGGAGACCAGGACTCTCGTCTGAACACCAGGATCCTCATCTTCATCTGAATGCCAGGACCTTCATCTTCACCTGAACACCAGGACTCTTGTCTTCATCTTCATCTGAAGACCAGGACCCTCATCTTCATCTGAATGCCAGGACCTTCATCTTCACCTGAACACCAGGACTCTCGTCTTCATGTTCATCTTCAGCTGAACACCAGGATTCTCATCTTCATCTGAAGACCAGGACTCTCGCGTTCATCTGAAGACCAGGACCCTCGTCTTCATTTTCATGTGAACACCAGCAGGACCCTCATCTTCATTTTCATGTGAACACCCGGACTCTCGTCTTCATCTGAACACCAGGACCCTCGTCTTCATCTTCATCTCAACACCAGGACTCTCGTCTTCATCTGAAGACCAGGACCCTCGTCTTCATCTTCATCTCATTTCCAGGACCCTCATCTTCATCTGAATACCAGGACCCTCATCTTCATCTCATTACCAGGACCCTCATCTTCATCTGAATACCAGGACCCTTATCTTCATCTTCATCTTATTACCAGGACCCTGAACTTCATCCTCATCTTTGTCTGAACACCAGGACCCACATCTTCATCTGAAGGCCAGGACCCTCATTTTCATCTGAAGACCAGGACCCTCGTCTTCATCTTCATCTGAACACCAGGACCCTCGTCTTCATTCTTCTGAATACTAGGACCCTCATCTTCATCTGAACACCAGGACCCTCGTCTTCATCTTCATCTGAATAACAGGACCCTCATCTTCATCTTCATCTGAGCACCAGGACCTTCATCTTCATGTTTATCTGAACACCAGGACCCTCAACTTCATCTGAATACCAGGAACCTCATCTTCATCTTTATTTGAACACCAGGACCCTCGGCTTCATCTTCATCTGACCACCAGGACCTTTGTCTTCATCTTCATCTCAACACCAGTACTCTCGTCTTCATCTGAACACCAGGACCCTCGTCTTCATCTTCATCTGAATACCCGGACCTTCATCTTCACCTAAACACCAGGACTCTTGTCTTCATCTTCATCTGAACACCAGGACCTTCATCTTCATCTGAAGACCAGGACTCTCGTCTTCATCTGAAGACCAGGACTCGTGTCTTCATTTTCATCTAAATACCAGGACCCTCGTCTTCATTTTCATGTGAACACCAGGACCCTCGTCTTTATCTTCATCTGAATACCAGGACCCTCTTCTTCATCTTCATCTGAAGACCAGGACTCTCGTCTTCATCTGAACAGCAGGACCCTCGTCTTCATCTTGATCTCATTACCAGGACCCTCATCTTAATCTGAATACCATGACCCTCATCTTCATCTGAATACCAGGAACCTCATCTTCATCTTTATTTGAACACCAGGACCCTTGTCTTCATCTTCATCTCAAGACCAGGACCCTCATGTTCATCTTATTAGCAGCACCCTCGTCTTCATCTTCATCTTGTTACCAGGACCCTCAACTTCATCTGAATACCAGGACCCTCAACTTCAGCTGAATACCAGGACCTTCATCTTTATTGAACACCAGGACCCTCATCTTCATCTTCATCTGAAGACCAGGACCCTCGTCTTCATCTGAATACAAGGACCCTCGTCTTCATCTTCATCTGAACACCAGGACCCTCATCTTCATCTTATTAGCACTACCCTCGTCTTCATCTTGTTACCAGGACCCTCGTATTCATCTGAATACCAGGACCCTCAGCTTCAACTGAATACCAGGACCTTCATCTTTATCTGAATACCAGGACCCTCATCTTCATCTTCATCTGAAGACCAGGACCCTCGTCTTCATCTGAATACAAGGACCCTCGTCTTCATCTTCATCTGAACACCAGGACCCTTGTCTTCATCTGAATACGAGGACCCTGATCTTCATCTTTATCTGAATACCACGACCCTCATCTTCATCTTCAACTGAATACCAGGGCCCTCATTTTCATCTTTATCTGAATACCAGGACCCTCGTCTTCATCTTCATCTGAAGACCAGGACCCTTGTCTTCATCTGAATACCAGGACCCTCGTCTTCATCTTCATCTGAACACCAGGACCCTCGTCTTCATCTTCATCTCATTTCCAGGACCCTCATCTTCATCTTCATCGTATTACCAGGATCCTCATCTTCATCTGAACACCAGGACCCTCATCTTCATCTTTATCTGAACACCAGCATCCTTGTCTTTATCTTCATCTGAATACCAGGGCCCTCATCTTCATCTTTGTCTGAACACCAGGACCCACATCTTCATCTGAACACCAAGACCCTCATCTTAATTTGAACACCAGGACCCTCGTCTTCATCTTCATCTGAACACCGTGACCCTCATCTTCATCTTCATCAGAATACCAGGACCCTCATCTTCATCTGAATACCAGGACCCTTATCTTCATCTTCATCTTATTACCAGGACCCTGAACTTCATCCTCATCTTTGTCTGAACACCAGGACCCACATCTTCATCTGAAGGCCAGGACCCTCGTCTTCATCTTCATCTGAACACCAGGACCCTCGTCTTCATCATCATCTGAATACCAGGACCCTCATCTTCATCTGAACACCAGGACCCTCGTCTTCATCTGAATACCACGACCCGTGTCTTCATCTTCATCTGAATAACAGGACCCTCATCTTCATCTTCATCTGAGCACCAGGACCTTCATCTTCATGTTTATCTGAACACCAGGACCCTTGTCTTCATCTTCATCTGAAGACCAGGACCTCATCTTCATCTGAAGACCAGGACCTCATCTTCATCTTCATCTTATTAGCAGGACCCTCGTCTTCATCTTGTTACCAGGACCCTCATCTTCATCTGAATACCAGGACCCTCAACTTCATCTTCGTCTGAACACCAGGACCCTTATCTTCATCTGAATACCAGGAACCTCATCTTCATCTTCGTCTTTATCTGAATACCAGGACCCTCATCTTCATCTTTATTTGAACACCAGGACCCTCATCTTCATCTGAATACCAGGAACCTCATCTTCATCTTCGTCTTTATCTGAATACCAGGACCCTCATCTTCATCTTTATTTGAACACCAGGACCCTTGTCTTCATCTTCATCTGAATACCAGGACCCTTGCCTTGATATTCATCTGAACACCAGGACCTTCATCTTCATGTTTATCTGAACACCAGGACCCTCAACTTCATCTGAATACCAGGAACCTCATCTTCATCTTTATTTGAACACCAGGACCCTTGTCTTCATCGTCATCTGAAGACCAGGACCCTCATCTTCATCTTCATCTTATTAGCAGGACCCTCGTCTTCATCTTCATCTTGTTACCAGGACCCTCAACTTCATCTTTATCTGAACACCAGCACCCTTGTCTTTATCTTCATCTGAATACCAGGGCCCTCATCTTCATCTTCATCTTTGTCTGAACACCAGGACCCTCATCTTCATCTGAACACCAGGACCCTCATCTTCATCTGAACACCAGGACCCTCATCTTAATTTGAACACCAGGACCTTCGTCTTCATCTTCATCTGAACACCATGACCTTCATCTTGATCAGAATACCAGGACCCTCATCTTCATCTTCATCTGAATACCAGGACCCTCATCTTCATCTCATTACCAGGACCCTCATCTTCATCTGAATACCAGGACCCTTATCTTCATCTTATTAGCAGGACCCTCAACTTCATCCTCATCTTTGTCTGAACACCAGGACCCACATCTTCATCTGAAGGCCAGGACCCTCGTCTTCATCTTCATCTGAACACCAGGACCCTCGTCTTCATCATCATCTGAATACCAGGACCCTCATCTTCATCTGAACACCAGGACCCTCGTCTTCATCTGAATACCAGGACCCTCGTCTTCATCTGAGCACCAGGACCCTCGTCTTCATCTGAATAACAGGACCCTCATCTTCATCTTCATCTGAACACCAGGATCCTCGTCTTCATCTTCATCTCACAGGCCAATAGGAGTGCAGGTTTTAGGCAGTTTTCCTTGGTCAGGGTAGATTGGGGGGCAGTCTTACCCGGGGAGAGCAAGTTTGAGAGGGGAGTTTTGGGAGTAGTTTTCCTTCGTAAGGGTAGTTTAGGTGGCATGTTTCGGTGGCCTGGATGGTGAATTTACCTTATAAATGTTGTAATTTTAATGATTTTCTCATGAATATGACTTCTTCCTGCAGGTTTCAGGGCTCTCGGTGAATCTCTGCCTGATGAATGTTATAATTCTAATTTTTTTCCTTTAAATTTAGCGTCTTCCTGCAGGTTTCAGGGCTCTCGGGATGAATCTCTACCTGATAAATGTTATAATGTTGCTGTTTTTCCTCTAAATTTAACGTTTTCCTTCAGCTTTCAGGCCACTTGGGATTAATCTCTACCTGATAAATGTCATAATTCTGATGTTTTTCCTCTGAACTTGATGTCTTCCTGCAGGGTTTGGTGTAATTTCTCAGTTTTTCCTCTAAATTTAGCATCTTTCTGCAGGTTTCAGGGCTCTCGGGATGAATCTCTACCTGATAAATGTTATAATTCTGACATTTTTCTTATAAATTTAACGTCTTTCTGCAGGTTTCAGGGCTCTCAGGGTGAATCTCTACCTGATAAATGTTATAATTCTGACATTTTTCTTATAAATTTAACATCTTTCTGCAGGTTTCAGGGCTCTCAGGGTGAATCTCTACCTGATAAATGTTATAATTCTGACATTTTTCTTATAAATTTAACGTCTTTCTGCAGGTTTCAGGGCTCTCAGGGTGAATCTCTACCTGATAAATGTTATAATTCTGACATTTTTCTTATAAATTTAACATCTTTCTGCAGGTTTCAGGGCTCTCAGGATGAATCTCTACCTGATGAATGTTATAATTCTGATATTTTTCTTATAAATTTAGCATCTTTCTGCAGGATTCAAGGCTCTCAGGGTGAATCTCTGCCCCATAAATGTTATAATTTGAATGTTTTTCCTCTAAATTTAGCATTTTCCTGCAGGTTTCAGGATGAATCTGTACCTGACAAAAGTTGTTATTTTGATGTTTTTCCTGTAAATTTAGCATCTTCCTGCAGGTTTCAGGGCTCTCGGGATGAATCTGCCTGATAAATGTTATAATTCTGATATTTTTCCTCTAAATTTAACATCTTGCTGCAGGTTTTGGTGTAATTTCTCAGTTTTTCCTCTAAATTTAACGTCTTCCTGCAGGTTTCAGGGCTCTCAGGGTGAATCTCTACCTGATAAAAGTAGTTATTTTGATGTTTTCCTCTAAATTTAGCATCTTCCTGCAGGTTTCAGGGCTCTCAGGGTGAAACTCTACCTGATAAATATTATAATTTTGATATTTTTCCTTTAAATTTAGCATCTTCCTCCAGGTTTCAAGGCTCTCAGTTTGAATCTCTACTTGATAAATGTTATAATTCTGATAATTTTCTTCTAAATTTAGCATTTTTCTGCAGGTTTCAAGGCTCTCGGGATGAATCTCTACCTGATAAATATTATAATTCTGATATTTTTCCTTTAAATTTAGCATCTTTCTGCAGGTTTCAAGGCTCTCAGGGTGAATCTCTACCTGATAAATGTTAGAATTCTGATGTTTTTTCTCTAAATTTAGCATCTTCCTGCAGGTTTTGGTGTAATTTCTCAGTTTTTCCTCTAAATTGAACATCTTTCTGCAGGTTTCAAGGCTCTCAGGGTGAATCTCTACCTGATAAAGGTTATAATTCTGATGTTTTTCCTGTAAATTTAACGTTTTCCTGCAGCTTTCAGGCCTCTTGCGATGAATCTCTACCTGATAAATGTTATAATTCTGATGTTTTTCCTCTAAATTTAGCATCTTCCTGCAGGTTTCAGGGCTCTCAGGGTGAAACTCTACCTGATAAATGTTATAATTCTGATATTTTTCTGATAAATTTAGCATCTTCCTGCAGGTTTCAAGGCTCTCAGGGTGAAACTCTACCTGATAAATGTTATAATTCTGATATTTTTCTGATAAATTTAGCATCTTCCTGCAGGTTTCAAGGCTCTCAGGGTGAATCTCTACCTAATAAATGTTATAACTGATGTTTTTCCTCTAAATTTAGCATCTTCCTGCAGGTTTCAGGGCTCTCGGGATGAATCTCTACCTGATAAATGTTATAATGTTGATGTTTTTCCTCTAAATTTAACGTTTTCCTTCAGCTTTCGGGCCACGTGGGATTAATCTCTACCTGATAAATGTCATAATTCTGATGTTTTTCCTCTGAACTTGATGTCTTCCTGCAGGGTTTGGTGTAATTTCTCAGTTTTTCCTCTAAATTTAACATCTTTCTGCAGGTTTCAGGGCTCTCGGGATGAATCTCTACCTGATAAATGTTATAATTCTGATATTTTTCTTATAAATTTAGCATCTTTCTGCAGGATTCAAGGCTCTCAGGGTGAATCTCTGCCCCATAAATGTTCTAATTCGAATGTTTTTCCTCTAAATTTAGCATTTTCCTGCAGGTTTTGGTGTAATTTCCTCGTTTTTCCTCTAAATTTATCATCTTTCTGCAGGTTTCAGGATGAATCTGTACCTGACAAAAGTTGTTATTTTGATGTTTTTCCTGTAAATTTAGCATCTTCCTGTGGGTTTCAGGGTGAATCTCTGCCTGATAAATGTTATAATTTTGATGTTTTTCCTCTAAATTTAGCATCTTTCTGCAAGTTTCAGGATGAATCTCTACCTGATAAATATTATAATTTTGATGTTTTTCCTCTAAATTTAGCATCTTTCTGCAGCTTTCAGGGCTCTCAGGATGAATCTCTACCTGATAAATGTCATAATTCTGATGTTTTCCTCTAAATTTAACGTGTTTCTGCAGGTTTCAGGGTGAATCTCTACCTGATTAATGTCATAATTATGATATTTTTCTTAGAAATTTAACGTCTTCCTGCAGGTTTCAGGGCTCTCGGGATGAATCTGCCTGATAAATGTTACAATTCTGATGTTTTCATCTAAATTTACCATCTTCCTGCAGGTTTTGGTGTAATTTCTCAGTTTTTCCTCTAAATTTAACGTCTTTCTGCAGGTTTCAGGGCTCTCAGGGTGAATCTCTACCTGATAAATATTATAATTCTGATATTTTTCCTTTAAATTTAGCATCTTCCTCCAGGTTTCAAGGCTCTCAGGTTGAATCTCTACTTGATAAATGTTATAATTCTGATAATTTTCTTCTAAATTTAGCATCTTTCTGCAGGTTTCAAGGCTCTCGGGATGAATCTCTACCTGATAAATATTATAATTCTGATATTTTTCCTTTAAATTTAACATCTTTCTGCAGGTTTCAGGGCTCTCGGGATGAATCTCTGCCCGATAAATGTTACAATTCTGATGTTTTTTCTCTAAATTTAGCATCTTCCTGCAGGTTTTGGTGTAATTTCTCAGTTTTTCCTCTAAATTGAACATCTTTCTGCAGGTTTCAAGGCTCTCAGGGTGAATCTCTACCTGATAAAGGTTATAATTCTGATGTTTTTCCTCTAAATTTAACATTTTCCTGCAGCTTTCAGGCCTCTTGCGATGAATCTCTACCTGATAAATGTTATAATTCTGATGTTTTTCCTCTGAACTTGATGTCTTCCTGCAGGTTTTGGTGCAATTTCTCAGTTTTTCCTCTAAATTTAACGTCTTTCTGCAGGTTTCAGGGCTCTCAGGATGAATCTCTACCTGATAAAACTTATTATTATGATGTTTTTCCTCTAAATTTAGTATCTTGCTGCAGGTTTCAGGGCTCTCAGGGTGAAACTCTACCTGATAAATGTTATAATTCTGATATTTTTCTGATAAATTTAACATCGTTCTGCAGGTTTCAAGGCTCTCAGGGTGAATCTCTGCCCCATAAATGTTATAATTCGAATGTTTTTCCTCTAAATTTAGCATTTTCCTGCAGGTTTTGGTGTAATTTCCCCGTTTTT